>NW_027361732.1:53065000-53090000 GCF_039654945.1 Dendrobates tinctorius
ATGCCCTGTGGCAGAAGTTGCGGAGAATGGCGGACACCTCTGCTGTGTTGTTGTATGTGAGAATAGTTGAATGTCCTAGAATCTCTCTCCTGTAGGAGTCGGCCATGTCTGTGGTGGCGTCCTGTGACTGTGGAGGGAGAAAGCTCCGGCGCTACACTGGGTGTCTTCTATGGGGCCGGTACAGGAGCTGTCAGGCCCTGGAAGCAGGTGGCCGCTGTCTACCTCCATCGGCTGCTCTGAGGAATCGCCCGCAGGATTGTGGGACATCTCAACACAAGAAGCACAGAAGAAAGGATCGCAGGAGCGCTCCCAAACCTGACACCTCCCTGGGCCTCCTCTGCAGGGAGAAATGGGGGGAACTGCCCCAAACCGTGCGACCTTGTGCTCCTTCACAGTGCTGAGCCTGGACAGGGCATTCTGTAGGGCAGAGGAATGCAGCTATTGCTTTCTGTTAGCAGCCAGTAAGTCAGAGCAGATCCTGGCCTGTTCTTTCTGGTAGAGGACGCTGTAGAGTGTCAGCTCCTCAGGACAGGGCCCTCTCCCCCTCTATCCCAGGCTGTGGGGCTACTTTGCTTTATCTATGTTATGTATGTCACATTGCATTGTTATAACAATTATAAGGATAATTATTAGTATTACTATTATTTATATGGTGTCTAACAAAAATAGCTATAATAATAACTAATGTAATTCTTTGATCCCCCAGAAACATTCTCTTGGATGTTCTGGACTCCTATTATTCTCCAGCACTGAGACTGTCTCTGATGTGGGGTCTCTGGTCATATTGGGGTGCTGTCTCTGATGTGGGGTCTCTGGTCATATTGGGGTGCTGTCTCTGATGTGGGGTCTCTGGTCATATTGGGGTGCTGTCTCTGATGTGGGGTCTCTGGTCATATTGGGGTGCTGTCTCTGATGTGGGGTCTCTGGTCATATTGGGGTGCTGTCTCTGATGTGGGGTCTCTGGTCATATTCGGGTGCTGTCTCTGATGTGGGGTCTCTGGTCATATTGGGGTGCTGTCTCTGATGTGGGGTCTCTGGTCATATTCGGGTGCTGTCTCTGATGTGGGGTCTCTGGTCATATTGGGGTGCTGTCTCTGATGTGGGGTCTCTGGTCATATTGGGGTGCTGTCTCTGATGTGGGGTCTCTGGTCATATTGGGGTGCTGTCTCTGATGTGGGGTCTCTGGTCATATTGGGGTGCTGTCTCTGATGTGGGGTCTCTGGTCATATTGGGGTGCTGTCTCTGATGTGGGGTCTCTGGTCATATTGGGGTGCTGTCTCTGATGTGGGGTCTCTGGTCATATTGGGGTGCTGTCTCTGATGTGGGGTCTCTGGTCATATTGGGGTGCTGGTGATCAGAGGTGGCTGCCACAGTCACTGTTCACATCCGATGGTAATAAAAATGCAGAATGGCTCAGTTGTGACTCTTGTCTTATTCTGTGGGTCTCCATGTGCTGGGCATTGGACCCAGAATGGGGGCACTTTTTGGCTTTGATTAATAGATCCATGTGGCTCACGGCTGACATATGGCGAGCGGAGCCGCGGGAGATACTACCTCAGGCATCGCCTCCGGCCGCCCCATACTACAGGCTGCATCCAGAGCCGGCGCGGAGAGGAGCCGGGGCCCAGAGCTGTGATAGAGGCCTTCAATAATGCAGCACTCCTCATCTATAAGGGAGAAGAAGCCTGTAGTGCCGGGGAAATGGCAGAGTCCTACCCGCTCCTCTTCCCGGCCACCATGCGACAGGCTGCGCTTCCTCGCTGCGACTCATCCATGTAATAGTGGATGGTAGAGCTGAGCTGTCATTCACTAGTGAGGGAGCAGATTGTGTGATGTGCTAGTGAGAGTACAGAAGAGTTATCACAAGGCATAGAAAGAAGTCCACTGACAAACTCAGCTCTATGTGTACATGTATATAGAATATGTATACATACATTCAGACATGTATCTATATAGATTTGTGTGATGTGTGTATAGATACATATGTTCATTTATGTGTGTGTATACATTATATATATGTGTGTATGCAACATGCATTACATGTATATACTCATTTATGTATTTGTGTATGCATATTACATATGTGGTGTGTGCATACATTATATATATGTACAATATATGCAAATATATAATCATATGTCTATGTGTGCAAACATATCATGTGTGGTGTGTGTGTGTATAGATATACTTATTTATGTATGCGTGTATACATATTACATATATATAGTGTGTGCATGTATAGATATATATGTTCATATATGTATATGTGTACACATATAATATAAACACATAAATGTCGTTTGTGTAATCATTATATATATATATAATATATGTATATGTACAATATGTGTGGTGTGTGTATGCATATATGTATTACATGTATATACTCATATATGTGTGTATACATATTATATACTGTACATGATGTGTATGTATTTACATATGTGTGCATACTTATTACATACAGAGTGTGTGTACATGTATAGATACATATATTGATAGATGTGTATACACGATATATACATACAGTATATACATATAATATACACAGATATACATATAATAATAAATTAATATTAATATTATTATTATTTTTATATAATTTACACAGATTTACATCTAACACACATACATGTGATTCGTGTATGATATATACATATAGATTGAATATCTTGCTTAATAGGATGAAGAAGAGAAGCCCAGGTTCCCGACTATCCTGCTGGCCTCATCACCCGCCCGGTGGGCTCTCCCTGGTCGGGGCTGATAGATGGTGGGTCTCATCACCCGCCCGGTGGGCTCTCCCTGGTCGGGGCTGATAGATGGTGGGTCTCATCACCCGCCCGGTGGGCTCTCCCTGGTCGGGGCTGGTAGATGGTGGGTCTCATCACCCGCCCGGTGGGCTCTCCCTGGTCGGGGCTGGTAGCGTTTAGCCCTGTTGAGCAGGTGGGCAGAGCGGAGTTAATCAGGCGCTTTGATGGACTGTGGTGTCCGGGGCGATGCCTGTAGGCAGATGGGATGAGACGCGGGAGCGCACGTGCGATCGCCCCGATCTCTCCAGAACAAGGAGGAGGCTTACACTCAGCCTGGCCTCAGTGACCGGCATGCGGGCAGAGAATGGAGCGCGGGAGCCAGAGACCAGAAAGAAGCTTCGTGCGCATAAAATAAATGGAGGGGATCGGGAAGAAGCGGAGTGTGGTGGCGGCTCCTCTCCTGCCCGGAGTAACGTGGCAGAGGTGACCCCATCCATCCTCAGCAGCGATTCTGAGGCTTTGCTGGGAGGACTGTGCGGCCCGAGAGCAGCCAGTGGCCCATCTGCCGCCATAGAGTGCCGAGGAAAGAAATGTCCTTACCCCGTGACAAGGTTCCTGCGTCTGCAGCCAAAAGCCAAACAAAAGCCATAAATCCCGAGCCTTGTCCCACCACTCAGCTGCTCTCCCCAGCGCTTCCCCGGCAGAAGCTCTATAGCGGCCGGCAAATATGGCATTTTATATCACCGAAGGGCGATTAATATTGCATTAACTGTATCTAACATTTCCCGGAGCCAGTGATCTGCAATGAGCAGCCTGCGACAGAGGCGGGGAGGCGCGACAGCCGCGCTGGGGTCGCGATTATTCTCGGCTCCTATACATAGATGTCAGTGTGAGTGTCGGCGGTGCAGCATCCCGCCTGGGTCTGCAGACGATCAGCTCTCTGCTCCAGGAAAGGCTCCTGGAGGTGACTCTCCCCCGCTGGGGGCTGTCAGCAGTCTGGGAGATTCTCATCAATGTGCACAAAAGTTTCTATAGATCACTGTATGTCGTGGGGAAGAAAGGACAATTCCACAGTAAGCTCCAAAAGTGGAGGCGGCCCCAACCCCTGTCTCATAATCTGCACCCAGAAAACCTATGATACATAGTCATGTGTGTGGGTGATGGACCTAAGTATATGTGTGACTGAGGTATGTGGGGGAATCATGTACCTGTGTATATATGTGTGTGTGTGTGTGTATGATGTACCTATGTACTGTATATATGTGTATGATGTACCTATGTACTGTATATATGTGTATGATGTACCTATATATATGTGTGTATGCTGTATCTATGTATGACTGATGTACTATATATATACACATATATATATATATATATATGTGTGACTGAGGTATGTGGGGGAATCATGTACCTGTGTATATATGTGTGTGTGTGTATGATGTACCTATGTACTGTATATATGTGTATGATGTACCTATATATATGTGTGTATGCTGTATCTATGTATGACTGATGTACTATATATATACACATATATATATATATGTGTGACTGAGGTATGTGGGGGAATCATGTACCTATGTATATATGTGTGTGTGTGTGTGTGTGTATGATGTACCTACCTATGACTGATGTACCTATGTACTGTATATATGTGTATGATGTACCTATATATATGTGTGTATGCTGTATCTATGTATGACTGATGTACTATATATATACACATATATATATATGTGTGACTGAGGTATGTGGGGGAATCATGTACCTATGTATATATGTGTGTGTGTGTGTGTGTGTATGATGTACCTACCTATGACTGATGTACCTATGTACTGTATATATGTGTATGATGTACCTATATATATGTGTGTATGCTGTATCTATGTATGACTGATGTACTATATATATATACATATATATATATATATGTGTGACTGAGGTATGTGGGGGAATCATGTACTTATGTATATATGTGTGTGTGTGTATGATGTACCTATATATATGTGTGTATGCTGCATCTATGTATGACTGATGTACCTATATATATATGTGTGTGTATGATGTACCTATATATATGTGTATGATGCATCTATGTATCACTGATGTACCTATATATATGTGTGTGTTGTGTGTATGATGTACCTATATATATATATATATATATATATGTATGCTGTATCTATGTATCACTGATGTACCTATATATATATGTGTGACTGATGATATGTGTGTGGGTATGTGGGTAAATGATCTTCCCATGTATATATGTGTATGATGTAACAAATTCAAATAAGCTTTATTGGCAGGACTAAATACACATTAGTTTTGCCAAAGCAAGTGTACAAAAGGGAATAGGGATAGGGACTGTAGGGATGTTGGGTAGGGGCTGTAGGAAAGGTGGATGGGGGTAGATCCATGGTGGGGCTATAGAAGTCCATGGCATAGGGAAGGTGGATGGGGGCATGGGGCATATCCAGGGTGGGGCCATAGAAGACCATGACATATCATAGTTCTCTTTCTCGCAGTCTATGGCATGCGCTCACAAATTGCGCCGCTATCTCCACTGCTCTCTCTTCTTCCCCTATGTGTATGTGTGTGATGTATGTATATATGTAGGCAAATGATGTACCTATGTATATGAGTGTATGATGTACCTATGTATGACTGATGTATCTATGTGTGTGTATGTATGTATGTATGTGATGTAGGCACATGTATATATGTGTATGACTGATGTACCTATGTATATGTGTGTGTTATGAACCTATGTATATTATGTGCGTTTGTGACAGATGTACCTGTGTATATGAGTGTGATAGATGTACCTATCTATATGTGTGTGTCTCATGTACCTAAGTATATTTGTAACTGATGTATATATATATATATGTTTTTGACTGATGTACCTATGTATACATGTGTGTGATATATGTACATATATATATACATACAGTATGTGTGACTGATGTATATATGTATGTGTGTGTGTGACATACATACCTATGTATATGTGTGTGACTGATGTACCTATGTAAATGTATGATACTAATCTATCTACTGTATATATGTCTGACGATGTACCTATGTATATGTGTGTGACTGATATGGTTATTTAAATGTGCAGTGCATTATTGTTATTATATGCATGGATGTGAATGTAGATGTACAGGACAAGCAGATGTATGTTTGCATTTTTATTGATGTTTTATTTTTATTTTTTTAGAGCGCATATCTAGATAAGTATACATGTCAATACCTAGGAATATACCGATATTTATGACTATGTACTTACATATGTGTATGTTAAATAATTATAAGAACAAATGAGTTTGTGTGTGTGTATATATATTATATGTATATATATGCGTGTTCTTGTGTATTTTATGTGTATGTAAATGTGAATTTATACAGATTAATGTATACATATTTAGAAAAATGTGTGTCACTGAATAAATACATATATATTATAATTTTTATATTTACCATTTATTAGATAGATAGATAAGAGATAGATAGATAAGAGATAGATAGATAGATAGATAGATAGATAGATAGATAGATAGATAGATAGTGGAGTCATTTGTGGCTTTATGCCTGTACAGTAAATCATGTCATAATTCTTCAATTCTATTTCATTATATTTATTTAAATATTCTCACTTCAATAAACATTATTCCTCACAGTGTCTGATTAATCATTTTCCCTCCATGCACCTTCCACACATCCTCTGGTAGATAGAGAACATCGGAAATCCTAATACAACTAATAATCCCTGCTTTCCTTTAGGAGATCTGTACTTTGTCCCAGCAAAGGGTCTAATGCGAATGGATTTTGTGTATCACTCCTCCTACTCTGCTGTCTTCACAACAATTACTAAAGTTTTTAATTAGCCTCTTGTTCTAATTCATTTTATTAATATTTCAAATCTCAGCCCATGAATTATTAACAGCGACTCTGTAATTGTATTTACAACAATCCCTTTGTAGTGCACGTGATTGCACCGGTGGTCCCCAATAGTCACAACTCAGTCTTTATTTAGTTTTTTGTTTTGTTTTTTTGGGGGGGTTTTTTTTTAATTGTAGCACTTTGGATTTATATTATGGCTGCTTTATTTAACGTCTGATTATAGAATTATCACAAAATTACTTTAAATGAACTTAAAGTAAACAAAGTGAAATCACTTTTGGACATATGTTTAATGGAATGTGAGAAACATTCTCACAACTCCTGATAAGAAGAAGGAACAGGTGTAGCTGCAATAAATACACCAAGTGCTAGCGGAGAATGGTGAAGTCAAAGTGACATGTGATAAAGCTGTATGAATAGCATATCTGTATATATATATCTGTATATATATATATATATATATATAACTGTATGTATGTGTATATATATATATATATATATATATATATATACATTCATGTGTATCCATACATTCTCACAACTCTTGATAAGGAGAAAGAACAGGTGTAGCAGCAATAAATACACCAGGTGCTAATGGAGAATGGGGAAGTCAAAGTGACTTGTGATAAAGCTATATATATATATATTTATATATATATATTTATATACATATATATGTACTGTATGTATGTGTATATATAAATACATTCATGTGTATCCATACAATCTCACATCTCCTGATAAGAAGAAGGAACAGGTGTAGCTGCAATAAATACACCAAGTGTTAAATGTGACATGTAATAAAGCTGTATGGATAGCATATCTGTATATATATATATATATATATATATATATATATATATATATACACGCACACTTGTATGTATGTATGTGTGTATATATAAATACATCCATGTGTAGCCATACATTCTGCTCTTTCTGGGTTATTCAGTCATCACTTCACTTGTTGAATGAGGACAGAAATGTTCTTAATATCACAAGAGGGTAAAATCGATAGTATCATGGCAGATATTGTCCATTATTCATTCATGATGCTCTAATCTAAACTGAAGGATTCTGCTGTTAAATACATGGCAGACAATTCGCTGCAGTCTGGATCCTATAATGCAAAAAGAAAGAGGAAATCTCTCAGCTCTTCTTGTCATTGGCACATTAGAAGAGGAATTGTCATTTTTGGATAACTGCAGAGTGACACAGATAATGAACTGTCCTAGAATCAGCTCAGTATATAATGGTTAGAAATAGACATGTGCATTCGGATTTGTAACATAGCCTTTGTATAGATCCTTTGGACACTCTTCCTTTCTGTTTGCCTTTAGAATATGTCATTTTGATTTTCACCTCGCTTTGCATAAATGACTTGTAAAATCATAACTTATGAACTCTTTGGTTAAAACATACTATAATTTTATGTCCTCAGAAATAGAGGGAATGAGATTAATGACTGATTATTAAACGGATATTTTTCCGAAACCATTTTATGGAAATATTTATTTTTTACAATAACCGATATTCACAATTAGAGATAATTACACCGAGTAGAAAGTTCACCAAACTCTGTAAAATGAAAAAAAAAGAAAAAAAAGAAGGAAAATCCGATTGGAAACTAGTGCACAAATTGTGTATACTCCAAAGAAATAAAAAGAAATAGCACAACATCTATTTGTCTCAGATATTTCAAGAGTAACCGACTAGTTAGTACTTTCTCCCCAAATATCCAGAACAAATATGTGCCTAATTTTCTTATCTTTGTGATATATATATATATATACACACACACACATTATATATATACTGCTCAAAGAAATAAAGGGAACGCAAACAGCTTGATTTTTTTGAGCAGTATATATATATATAGTTAGCCATTTATAGATATAAATTAGTCCATTGCCAGTTAATACTCGTCCATTGAATTTGTGTCGTGTATATTTGGCTTTTTCTGGAATAAGGAGGACAAGCTTCTCTTTGATCAGCTGGAGCAGTAGGTGGCATCATATAACTCGTAATGATCAGCTACAAGAATCATGTCAGGTCAGCGTTTGATTCTGCTAAAATCGTCTTTAGTCCACAGAAAATTCAACCAAACCATTGTGACACATAGAGATATAAAATGCTAATCTATTTCGGATAAGGCAGAAATAAATTACTGGTAACAAAAAAAACAAAACAAAAACCCCTGATGTAATTATCTATAAAGAAATGTTCTCTGTATATAGTGGTTTTCTGCACACATAACATTCAGAGCAGAGTTTTCTTTCATTGTTTGCATTTATTAAAGTATCTTGTCACCGTTGCACATCTTCATATTGCAGCTGGCGTACATAAATAAAAATCCAAAAATAAAAGACTCAGATTGGGGGAAGGTACAGAGAGAAAGAAAGAAACATCTGTAGAAACAGGTACAGAAAATGAGGAGGCGTCTGGAGAAAATACTCGTGGTCACATTGTCACCGTCATGTAAAATATTTACAAGATTTCTTCTGCATCACACAATAACTGGACATCAATGTTGTGGATTCTTTTTTTGTTTTTACCTTTTTTTTTTTTGGGTGAAGACAGCCAAAAACAGTGAAATCACAGCACACACAAAGTCTACCAGATACTAGTCTATGTAGTGCCCATATGCATAGAAAGTTTGCTCTGCAAACAAGGAAATTAAAGAAGTTGTAAAATGATCCTGACTCTTCATATCAAGTCAACTCTGGGTGAGAACCTTGAGGGTGCTGCTGGATGGTGGTCTGCCAAGGATTGGGAAGGGGTCTGCCTGAACTGAATCACCCACTTCACTGCATGCTGTACTCATTACTGACACTGCCCTAGTGCAAAACTTTTAATTAGGCAGTATCACAAGAAGTGCAGACCTTGGAGACAAGAAATGAAACTCTGAATGCTCTACAAATGTGAAGGACAGATAACACCATCATCATCTTCATCAAACACTCAACATTCCTACCCTAGAAATGATCACAGTGAGTGGATTTAGAGTGCGTCCAATTTATGACAAGGGGCATTCTAATCAAAGCGTTAATGAATAGACAGCAATCATTCTTAGTCTGTTCTCTGAGTTGGATCAGCCCTCACTGGGACAAAATGGGGACAACAAAGGGACAGAAATACGGAGAATTTCACATTATTTTCATCACCATAATGATCGCCCTTAGGGCTTCTATGTGATGGGTTTGGAGTTATCCAGAACAAGTAACACTTCCCCTCGATTTTCGGATTCAGAAAGAGTAGATGTTTGCAGTCTCTCCTGCCCTGTGCGGTTTTATTGTCCATTGGTCCCGACAATAAATAATCTCTTTAATTTTTCTTTAGTTATCCGTTTTGTTTTTTTAGAACAGCTCAAGATTCGTAGTCCTGGTACCGGAGAGAAGCCATCCTCCCTCCACCAAAGCAAGAAATCAACTCAGAATAAATAAATACAAGAAATCGAGTTAGTAATTGGCAGAAAATTTCATTCTTTTCTGCTTCTGTCTCTGATTGCAGAACCAGACCCGCACCACATTCTTTTTGAGGTCCAGTTTCTCGGCGATGGCAGCGATCTTCTCTGAGGAGGGTCTCGGCTGGACAGCGAAGTATGCTTCCAGGGACCTCTTCTCTGGGGCAGCTATGGAAGTCCTCTTGCGTTTCTTTTCCCCCCCATTAAACAGTTCGGGCTTGTTCATTTTTTCCCTCTGGGCCCCCTCGGCCTCCTCCAGCCAGGCTTGCAGGATGGGCTTCAGGGCGATCATGTTGTTGTGGGACAGGGTGAGGGACTCGAACCTGCAGATGGTGCTCTGGCTGAGGGAGCCCACCCCGGGGATCTTCAGGTTGGCCAGAGCAGAGCCCACATCTGCCTGGGTCACCCCCAGCTTGATTCTCCGCTGCTTAAAACGCTCTGCAAAGGCTTCCAGCTCCCGGGGGTCAGTCTCTGAGTCACAGATAGAGGCCAGCCCCACTGCAGAGGCCACCTGCCCACCTGGTCCATGGTGAGCACCGGCCACCAGCCCCTGGTGCTGCAGGGCTGAGGTCATGTTCATTGCCGCCTGGTGGGAAAGGTGGCTCAGGCCGTGCATGTGGCTGTGTGGATGGGCTGAAGCCGAAATTAAGCCCCCGTTCCCTCCGCCGCCACCGCCTCCCCCTCCAACACCTCCACCACCCCCGACCCCATCATGTCCAGCAGAGGTCATTAGGGTTAGGGACGGCGATGTGACATGGTCCAGCAGGTCTCCGGGCTCCAGCGCCTGGTGGTGGTGATGATGGTGGTGGTGATGGTGGTGGCCAAGTGGCACGGAAGAGTTGGACTGGCATTGCACGCTGCTCATAGTGTGGTAGGTGGCATCAGGCTTGAATGGGTGGCTCTTGCCCTGAGATACTGCCATATCCACGGCGGCCAACGCTTCGGCCCGGGCCAGGAGGGTCTCATCTAGGCTGGCGAAGATGTTGTTCTGCAGCTGAGGACAGAAGGGATACAGAGGCTGTAATATGTGTACAGGGAGGAGAGGGGGAACACAAAACCCCCAAAACTTGACACACAACAACTTAACCAATAAAGTCAACTCCAGCCATGGAAGTAGGGGGAGATCATTACCGAGGCCAGTCACACATGGGGAGATCCAGAGCACAAAGCTACAGCCTGAGCTGATCATCTCAGAGAACAAAGAGTTAAGAGACATCTGAAGAATTTAGGAAATGCACTTGGCACGGGTTTTGTCGGTAGAATGCCCGCACATGGCACACACAAGAAAATACACACCGCATCCATGTATAAGAAGAACTAATAGGCACATACATGTCATGGGGAGAGAGAGGATGGACTCCAGCACCAAGGACAGAGACCCAGGGCAGGGGACGGCACTTACCGGCGGGGTGGGCAGGCATGCCCTCCTTATTGCTTCCGAGCTGGAGTGCAGGGAGGTGTACTTGTGCTCAGGTAAGCTCGGGTGCATGGCAAAGTGAGGCTGCTTGCTGTTCATGGACATCATCTTGGAAGAATTGCATGGAATCCTCAAGTGCTAGAGAGAAAGTGAGAAGAGAAAGTGGCCAGGTCCTTGTGGAGCTGCAGGCAGACCTTGCGATGATGACCACCACCAGCCCCACACAGTAGTGAGTGTGCCTCCCTCCAGCCTCTGCTCTCACTTATCTGTCTGCTCTCTTCTACTACTGGGATGAGCTGCTCCTTACACCTGAGCCCCACATCTCGCAGCTCCAGCCGCTCTCTGCTATCGCGAGAGCCCACGCTTGCCACTCATCAGCTGTCTGTGGGATGGTCGCGTTTAGTGCTCAGCTGGGTGTGGGCGGATCTGGAGGCTGCTCCTCGGGTGGCCAGCAGAGCATGCAGGTGCAGCGCCTAGAAGGGGCCACCACTGGCCAGGATCTGCCCTCCAGCAGAGGAGATGACAGGCTGTCCTGCCTGTCCAGGAGCTACAGCATCTAAGCCATAGATTACATGCCATTGTCTAGGAGAAACTGACTACAGACTGAGGCAGGGTCCTGGAGGAGCAGGACCAAGGCTGACTCCATCATCACTACACCTGCTTCTGTTCGAATTCTGAGAGCCTTTCATTAACCGAAATTCCTCATTCTCTCAGGACTCTATGTATCTTTATTTATGTACACACCCAGCCATACACACACACACATATATATATATATATAGATGCATACATATAGCTACAGATATATAAATATAATTATAAATAACCCATATATTAATTCTAACTCCCTCAGAACTTGAAATGATATAATTCTATAAATATATATATGAGTACATTGACACACAAACACATGATATGACAAGCACATTATTTGTGTATACATATATATACACACACACACCGACAAGCACATCATGCATATATAAATGCACATCATCTACTGATCAGCCAATATGGTGCCGTTTAGATAACCAGTTCTGGGAGATTGATTGCCGCATCCTTTCGGCAGCAGAAGAGTTAATCCTGGAGGCAAGCAGCAGCCCTGTCTCCGGCACATTCTAATACTCATTCCTATTAGTGTCCATTTACTTTGCACATCGATAAACATATCTGGAATGACAATCTCAATTAGCATTTTAATGAATTATGTCTAGAATGAACGACCCAGAGAAAGTGGTGGCATCTGAAAGTTGTGCACCAGGGCTGAGCTGCAGGCAGGAGCCGCATCATCCTGCTGACCCCATGCACACAGGCACACTGCTCATCATAGCAGCCTGCGCTGGGACAGGAGAGGGGGAGAGGACGCCATTCATTATGGGCTCTCTGGGGATGCATACATGAAACTTTAAATCACATGGGCAGTGACTAGGGACCATCACATGAAGTTCATGATCAGCTATGGATATTGATAATAATATGTTTGCACCTAACTTTCCCACTTCAACGAGCTCTAAATAATCGCAAAGAATTAGGTGGTTGCATCTGGATCGTTGTGGAGCAAGGAAGGTGACTGGCATCTGAAGGACACAGGGAAGGTCATTGCACTTGTGCAGGCTGACATTGGGTCACCTAAAAGAGAATATGAGATGCATGGAAGTCAGTGACTTGTCTGCTGGGAGAAGGATTAGGACACAGTAAATCTGAAAAAGTAAGTAATGTAAAATAAAAAATAAAAAGAGAGCAACCCTCCTGGATTTTCTAATTACCGGCAAACAAACACAACAAGCGCCAAATAAATTGCCTTTATGGCACATTCCAGAGCACTAATTCCTATTGAGACATCTCTCTGGCCCATCAACAACCTAAGAATGCACTCGGTGTTCCATCACCCACGACATAAAAGCTTCTGCAAACCACACTTTTCTTACAGTGTACATTCACATTGGGTTCTACCCTCAGAACTACTATAGCTCCTAAAATCTCCTACAGGTGGATGAGCAGAAAGTATTTCCATGTCCATGTCGGGGCTTCCTGACATCAGCAAAGACTGGCTAATTACTGATGTACAAACGGCAATTATTTCCTTTACTGGCAAAGTGTAGAATGTTGTCAAATTAAAAATTCAAAGCCTTCTTATTCCCCTGGAAGATTCACTGATGGAGCAGAGACAGCTGATTGACTCATAAGCAGGCTGCGCAGAAGCTTTGTGCTACAGAAATAGGCTGCTGACAGCCATGAGAAATGCAATGGAAGCTGCCCATCCCAATGTCTGCTGGGGACTCAGCATGGCCTCACATTTGGGCTAAAATACAATGTACACATATGGAGACATAAATTAGCCCCCATTTTGCTTCACGGTAGCCTGAGCATGTACAAAGGGGGGCAGGAAAAATAGTTACCTTGTCATGTAACACGTTGCCCTGATTTATTATAAAATTTTAACGAAATCATACATATTTTAGCAGCCTTTAATCACTGCATGAAAATTTAATTCATGAACTGTAGCTCGTTTAAATAAATGAAGTGTTAATTCATTAGGATTAATTAATTTGTTAAAGGATTGTGTGCAAGGTTAAGGTGGAAGAAAACTCTTTTGTTAGTTTGGTGACTTAATAATGAGGTTTAGTTAGCAGTAAAACGCCTGAGCTTGGCTGCAGGAGAGCAGAAGCATCCAGCCACTGAGCCAAAGCAACCACAACACCGCAGGAAGAGGAAGGGGGCTCAGCTTTAATAATCTCTACATGGAACCCAAAGAAACAACACAGTGTATGGTCAGAGGCATCTCCAGGATAGAGCTTTTCCAAAGCTGCCAGCAGCAGAAGGGTTAAGACGCTCTATTAACCCCATCAGATGTTGACTGCTGCTGATTAGGGCCACTTCAGTGTGAATGGGATCAAATAATTCAGTGGAATCCTCTGAGGATTCGAGGCTTGTATATCCAGAACCTCTGGTGTGGATAATGAGGTTACACCACATAAAACCTAGGCAAGGGTCATCGGATTAGGCCACAGGCAGAGCACATTTTATTTAGGCAATCAGCGACGATGAAATGAGAAGACTTCTTCTGAGGTCCTTCTACTGACTATGATGTCAGGAATTTACATTGCAAGTACTGCTATTCATTACTTTACATAATTAAGAGATGCAAACGAATCAAATCAATCATGTGTTCTTAACATGCCACCAACTACATAATCATTGCATACGAGAACATAATCAGTGTGATCACATCATGTGGCAGCCAGGATTCATTGTGAAGGCTGTGGAGCCCTAAGGAGATCGCAGAGGTGACCTGCAGGTGGTGATCAGTGATGGTCAGGCATGGTGACCAGGGGTGACCCTGCACTCCAGGCACATGGGGACAGGACCTCAGGTTTTACCTGCTCAGCTCTTATAGTTAGGGGCTTCCACTTGAGATGCTCTGGGCAATATTTGGATAATCACATGAATTCATTTAAATGGTCTTTAGTTGAAATAATAATAATAATAATAATAATAATAATAATAACAACAACATAGGCACCAAACTAGGAAATGGAAATATGAAAAAAGGAAGATTAAGGGACAATGAGCATCCTGATTGTGCATTTAGTGGGAGATTTACAGGACCCCTCTGATGAGACATTGACAGTTCCCTGATTAATTAAAACACCTTCTCCAAGATATATTGTTTTCCTATAAACCTTTACAGCTTGAACAACCATGTTTTATAACCTAATTATACTCCTGCACTGTATTGTGGTGTGAGAGGATGCTGTGTGTGTGTGTGTGTGTGTGTGTGTGTGTGTGTGTGTGTGTGTATATATATATATATATATATATATATATATATATATATATATATATATATATATATATATATACACACCACACACACACACATTGTGTATTTAGTACTACAATCTTTTCCTCACTTCTGTTTGTGGCTCTTAACATATACATATAGGGCAGCACGGTGGCTCAGTGGTTAGCGTTGCAGCGCTGGGGTCCTGGGTTCGAATCCCACCAAGGACAACATCTGCAAGGAGTTTGTATGTTCTCCCCGTGTTTGCGTGGGTTTCCTCCGGTTTCCTCCCACACTTCAAAGACATACTGATAGGGAATTTAGATTGTGAGCCCCCATTGGGGACAGTGATGAAAATGTGTGCAAACTGTAAAGCGCTGCGGAATATGTTAGCGCTATATAAAAAAAAAATAAATAAAAAATAAAGATTATTATACATATCGAACTGTTAGCTGAAGTTTTGTGAAACCTTCAGTTCCCTATTTGCAGATATTGTCATCCAGTGTCACCTCCTACAGGTCCTTAGCACTCATTTCTGCATTTCCATATACACTTTCCATGTGCCCACATTTACATCTGGAAGCTGCTGTACCAGCACTGTACATACAGGTGCAGGAGAATTCTATTAGGAATTGCCCCATGTACAGATCTGTGGGATCACTGCTTACTGTTTGTCAATATGCCAATCAGATACACAGTTAATATTTCACACTCCCCTGACTCATTTACATGACAGAGGAGCAGATGCCACATTTGCTACTTTTCTATGAGATGAAGCAGAACTAGCAATGTCACAAATATGGTGCATTAAATACACACACATCAGGATTTTTTTTCAGTGTTTTTTTCTTTGCGCTTTTTTTTGTGCCCAAAATTCCTGTGGTTCATAGTAGTATGTCAATATGAAAACATTAAATTAAATTTTCACTATAGGTTTTACTTGAATTGTCTTGCATTTTTGGGTTAATGACGTTTTTTCGTTTTTATTTTCTTGTCAGTTTGGTCGGTTTCTTTGTGCAGATTTGTGGCATTTTTCTCTCTCCCATAGACCAGCATCTTGTTTCCTTTCAGGAAAAAAACCAGGTATTTTCTGATGGGAAAATCCATGTCAGAATACAATCTTTGCAAATCAGCTGAACTTCAACTCATCTTCACATTACTATAATTTTCAGGTCAGATTTGCTGATTTTTCAATGTGAAGTATGTCAGTTTTGCTTGAGTAAATAATGTGGATTTTTGCTATAGAAAAGAAGAAGTGACGAACATCCACAATAAATGTGCAATAGAGTGATGTTTGCCGAGTGTCCCCTATTGACCTGCAACAATATACATATATACAGTACTAGCAAAAAGTTTTAGACAGGTGTGGGAAAAAGCTGCAAAGGAAGAATGCTTTAAAAAATATAAGTGTTAATAGTTTATTTTTTATCAATTAAAATGCAAAGTGAATTAAAAAAAGAAATCTAAATCAATATTTGCTGTGGCTACCCTTTGCCATCAAAAGACCATCAAAGCATCAATTCTTTGCACCTTCTAACACTCTTGCACTCCTCCAGTCCATCCTTAACTCTGCTGCCCGACTAATTTATCTCTCTCCTCGCTACACTCCTGCTTCCCCTCTTTGCAAATCCCTTCACTGGCTCCCAATTTCCCAGCATATCCAGTTTAAACTACTAACACTGACCTACAAAGCCATCCATAACCTTTCTCCTCCGTATACTTCCAAACTAATCCTCATGTAATCTCTGGACCTCCCAAGACCTCCCTCTCTCCTCCACGCTTATTCGCTCCTCACCCAATCGCCTCCAAGACTTCTCCCGAATATCCCCATCCTCTGGAATTCTGTGCCCGAACACGTCCGGTTATCCACCACATTTGGATCCTTCAAACTGAACCTGAAAACCCATCTCTTCAAAAAAGCTTACAACCTGCAATCCACACGGCCACCTCAACATCATCAGGTCCTCTTCCCTCTGTACCAGTCTGTCTGTATTGTAACGGTTCCAATGGATTGTAATGAATAAGAAAATGCTCACACAAGAATTGAATTTACTTAATAAGTGATAAGATCAAATAATAAACAGTATAAAACTATAAATACACATGCATTAATCAGAAACAAGCATTATTCATACGTTACATTATTCAGATAGACGTCGACCAGTCATCCTCCAGGAGCCAAAAAAAAGAGCACGTGTCCTAGTTCTTTTAAATGTCCAGCTTAAAGGTGTGTCCAGCCCCACCATGTGGGGAATGATGTCACAAGTCTAATGTCCATTGGCTATAAACATATCCCCTCAATACCTGTTTTAACCAGTATATAATACAGGAAGCTAGAGGAGGGGGCCTCATGTGTGCCACATGGCAGAAATACAGCAAGCTGGAGGAGGGTCTTCGGAGCACAAGATAACATCCTTGGGAAAGTTAACACACCCAATCTAATTAGGGTAGTTGCCTTGAATATCAATGGTCCTTTGTTGATGGATAAACAAATGACCGGTAATTTACATTCCTTTATCTTAAGTAAGTTTCAGTGACCTTTTGTTTACTTCATCTCAGTGTATATTATATTAAACTGATTGAAACCATATAAAAATAACTCATAGTATACACTGTCATTGTTAGTTTTGTTTACTGTAAGTGATATTTATATTTTAATGTAACCCCATCTCATGTACAGCACCATGGAATTAATGGTGCTATATAAATAAATAATAATTCTTCAAGCTACACCTACACACAATTTTTGAAAGAACTTCACAGGGAGGTTTTTTCAAACATCTTGGAGAACAAACCACAGATCTGTGGATGTAGGCTTGTGCAAATCCTCCGGTCTCATTATGTAATCACACACAGACTCCATGATGTTGAGATTAGTACTCGGTGGGGGACAAGTCATTACTTAAAGGAATCCTTGTTCTTCTTTATACTAAAGATAGTTCTTAAATGGTGTCATTAAAGGGAATCTGTCACCCCATTTTTCGAGTATCAGCTGCCAGCACCACCATCAGGGGCTTATCTACAGAATTCTGTAATGCTGTAGATAAGCCCCCAATGTAACCTGAAAGACAAGAAAAACGAGTTAGATTATACTCACCCAGGGGTGGTCCGGGTCCGATTTAAGTCCGATGGGTGTCGCGGTCTGGCGCCTCCCGTCTTCTAACGGTGACATCCTCTTCTTTGCTGCCTGTCATGGCTCTTGCTCAGGCGCACTGCTCTGCCCTGTTGAGGGCAGAGCAGAGTCCTGCAGTGCGCAGGGAGAGGTCCGATGCCTGCGCACTACAGTATTCTGCTCTGCCCCCAACAGGGCACAGCAGTGCACCTGCGCAGGAACCACGACAGGCAGCAAAGAACAGGACGTCACTGTTAGAAGATGGGAGGCACCGGACCGCAACACCCATCGGACCAAGACCGGACCGCCCCCCAGGTGAGTATAATATAACTCATTTTTCTTATCTCTCAGGTTACATCGGGGGCTTATCTACAGCATTACAGAATGCTGTAGATAAGCCACTGATGGCGGTGCAGGCAGCTGATACTCGAAAAATGGGGTGACAGATTCCCTTTAAACTTTTTATGCCTTAAACCCTTGTAAATGTGTATGAAATGAAGTATATGTTCAATGATATACTCACCGATCACCATCTGCCCCGGTTTCCAGCTCTGCTCCCGTCCTCTTCACACCTCATGTGACTGTAATTCTCACTGGCTCAATCAATGGGGGTGGCGCTAAGAACTGGAGAAGATTGCGATCAGTGAGTATTAGTGATGAGCGAGTATACTTGTTTACTCGGGTTTTCCTAAGCATGCTTGGGTGTCCTCTGAGTATTTTGATGTGCTCAGAGATTTAGTTTATGTCAAAGCAGCTGCATGATTTGTGGCTGCTAGACAGACTGAATACATGTGGGGATTCCCTAACAAACAAAATACTCGGAGGACACCCGAGCATGCTCTGGAAAACCCGAGCAACGAGTATACTCGTTCATCATTAGTGAGTTTGTTTTTGCGGTTTTACTACATTACATATTCTTAGGTATGGACTGGGACTGAAACTCAGCCCTGGAATTTTAAATCACACAGGCCCATGTTGTCCCTGTCCCCAAGCACCAGATGGGATATATTACTAATATTACTCTTGATTGAGAAAAGGAAGATTTACTACAAGACCAGTATTTCTATTTTTCTAATGATACCCGTGGCCAGCGACTTTGTGCTCCATCACACAACTCTTAACAGTATGGTTGTCTTGAGAAAAACGATTATGTTAACAACGTAGCAGACAAGGCAGCCCATGACCAGACAGGCCATTCTGGCATTTGCCAGAATTGCCGGATGGCCAGTCTGGCTCTGCATATACATGTACACAGGTTTAGGGAATACGTATCATATGAGTGCTTTTTTACAGGGAACATTTCATCAGGAAATTAGACCTCAAGGTAGAGGCATTTTTGTAAAGACCCTTTAATACTTACTAAATGCATTCCTTTCTTGTAGTATTTAGTTTGGAAATAGTTAAGAAATCCATCTCTGAGGTTTTAACTGCAAGTGCAGTGGGTTGACACTAGATTTCAGGCTCTCATGCCTGTCTCATTTCCCCTCCTGTTGTTGGGGTTCAGTCTTTGACTGACAGCTGACTCTTTTCTTCTTCTGCACAGGAAAGCAAGACCAAGCCAAGCCACAGAAAACCAGAGAGGTTGGTAACTAAGCGAATTGCAGACCTCTGATCCTATCCACACAACTAGCCGTAGCCGTGGAGCATACCTACAATGATTCTAGACGCTTCGAAACAGCCGGAGAACTAAATAAGCCAAAGCAAGAAAGGGGAAATCTAAACTGCCCCAGAGCAGACCCCAAAGGAATAGATAGCCCCCAAACATATATTGTCAGTGAGACAAAATGAAAACACAAATGCAGGTAGGAAAATAGGCTGTGCAAGCGATGGGGCCCACACTAACTAGACAGGACAGGAAAGGAAAGACACTTTCTGCAATCATGCAAAAAACCCTGCAAAAAATGCCCAACACGTCTGATAGAAAAATACTGAAGTCACTCGACTTCGCCCACTATATCAGCACTCTGGCATATTCTGAAAGCAGAACAAAAAGAGGCCAATCTAATAAGGGACAAAAACAAACTGGCACAAGCAGTAACATAAGAATGGAAATTCAGCACAGCCCCAGTCGGGGCTGGCTGGCATCACAAAACTGAATAGACAAAACCAAATCAAATGTGAACAATAGCAAAAGAACACTTAGATTGAGCATTCAGGGACTGAGCTGGAAACTAAGACCTCAGGAGGCAGGAAAAATCACCAGCAGGGATAGAGGGAGTCGGCTGTCTTAAATCCTGTCAAAAACTCCAGATGTCCAATCGTCCTCCTCATTATCAGGTGGCAGGCCTCTGTTAATTAGATCAGCTCCATTACCTCCTGTAACCACCAGAGGGAGCCCGGAAAGAGAACTCGCGACCCCTCTGTCAATATAACCAGCTCCACTACCTTCACTAGTAACCAGAGGTAGGCCAGCAAGTGAATTCACAACAGGAATTATTGCCCAGTGTTATCTATTCATGGGAGCCACATACATGCAGATTGGTAGCAAGAGCTAGGTAATTGATCTGCGCGTGTGCCCTTGGTTGAGACAACTACAGGCAGTGATTCTGCACAGGCGCCAAATCATCTCCCAAGGTTCTCATTAGACAGGGTTCCGTAATGTCATCAGGAACTTACTGTGTGTGACCTAGTGATGGCCAGTCCGGCTCTTTTTGGTGATCCGGCTCTCATGGGATTTGGGAATGTTTAGTTTGCAAAAGAGAAGACTGAGAGGAGACTTAATAGCTGTCTACAAATATCTAAAGGGCTGTCACATTGTAGAAGGATCAACTTTATTCTCAATTGCACAAGGAAAGACTAGAAGCAATGGGATGAAACTGAATGGGAGGAGACACAGATTAGATATTAGAAAAAACTTTTTGACAGTTAGAGTGATCAATGAGTGGAACAGGCTGCCACGAGAAGTGGTGAGTTCTCCTTCAATGGAAGTCTTCAAACAGAGGCTGGACAGACATCTGACTGGGATGATTTAGCGAATCCTGCTTTGAGCAGGGGGTTGGACCAGATGGCCCAGGAGGTCCCTTCCAACTCTACGATTCTATGATTCTATGGCTCCGCTCACCAAGAAAAGCTAGCTTTTTTTTTTAATCCAAAATGGATCCCAATTAAATATGTATTCACAATAGGTGAACACATACAGTATTTATGCTGACGTTAATGTGTTTGAAACCCCGCCCACCTATTGCAGAAACCTATTACAGAAACTCATCCCACTCGATAGTAACCAATTACATTGATGAGTGGGTGGAGTTTTGTTCGGGTGGGCAGAGTTATGTCACCAGGATTTTACACCCAGTGAGAGCCATTCAGAGAATTTAGTTGCTCTCACTGGGGTGCAGGCTCCTATCGTTCACAGAAGGAAGCTGGCTCTTTATACCGTATCATTCGCGAATGACCCATCACTAGTGTGAGCCATCCCATTTGATGAGATGACCTGGGCAATGATTTGTCACCTGTGCAGAGCCTTGGCCTGGGTCAAGTCTTGTGCAGAGGATGGCGCAATGCAGTGAGGTCATTTTACAGCCCAGCACCCACATAAGAAGAAAGAGACTGAGCTGAGCTGGATGGGAGCTTGGATTATGTGAGCATACGTGAGTTCTTTAATTTATTTTATATTAGTTTGCCAATGAATGGGTGCATGTAGGGACATAAATAAGTTAGGCTGGCTGTATAGACATATGAGGGGCTGGCATTTGTGGACATATACACGTGGGGCTGGCTGTGTGGACATACGTGGGGCTGGCTGTGAGGACATATACAGATGGGGCTGGTGTGGGTAGATATACACATCAGCCTGGCTGTGGGGACATATACACATGGGGCTGGCAGTAGAAACATACACGTAGGGCTGGCTATGTTGACATAAACACGTAGGGCTGGCTGTGGGGATGTACACAAGTGGTGCTGGCTATGGGCACATATATAAGTGGGACTGGCTTTGGGACATATATAAGTAAGCTGGCTGTGGAGACATATACACATGGGACTGGCTGTGGGGACATAATTATATGTGGTTGGCATATGGGGACATGTATAAGTGCATCTCGCTGTGGTGATATATTAATGTGGGGCTGGCTATGGGGTTATATATAAGTGGGGCTGCTTGTGGGACATATAAACGTGGGGCTGGATGTGGGGACATATATGTGGGGCTGACTGTGGTGACATACACATGTGGAGCTGGCTGTGGGGACATATATATGTGGGGCTGGCTGTGGTGACATACACTGCTCAAAAAATAAAGGGA
Source organism: Dendrobates tinctorius (assembly GCF_039654945.1). Taxonomy (NCBI): domain Eukaryota; kingdom Metazoa; phylum Chordata; class Amphibia; order Anura; family Dendrobatidae; genus Dendrobates; species Dendrobates tinctorius. Next base: position 53,087,685 of record NW_027361732.1, read on the forward strand.
ACACTTAAACAACAGAATATAACTCCAAGTAAATCAAATGTCTGTGAAATCAAACTGTCCACTTAGGAAGCAACACTGACAATCAATTTCACATGCTGTTGTGCAAATGGAATAGAAAACAGATGGAAATTAGTGGCAATTATCAAGACACCATCAATAAAGGAGTGTTTCTGCAGGTGGGGACCACAGACCACATCTCAGTACCAATGCTGAATGTTGGTTGTGCTTTCACACTCGTGGTAGCATGAGACGGACTCTACAACCCACACAAGTGACTCAGGTAGTGCAGCTCATCCAAGATGGCACATCAATGCGTGCTGTGGCAAGAAGGTTTGCTGTATCTGTCAGCGTAGTGTCCAGAGGCTGGAGGAGCGACTAGGAGACAGGCCAGTACACCAGGAGACATGGAGGGGGCCGTATAAGGGCAACAACCCAGCAGCAGGACTGCTACCTCTGCCTTTGAGCAAGGAGGAACAAGAGGAGCACTACCAGAGCCATGCAAAATGACCTCCAGCAGGCCACAAATGTGCATGTTTCTGCACAAACGGTTAGAAACCGACTACATGAGGATGGTCTGAGTGCCCGATGTCGACAGATGGGGGATTGTGCTCACAGCCCAACACTGTGCAGGACGCTTGGCATTTGCCTCAGAACACCATGATTGGCAAATTCGCCACTGGTGCCCTGTACTCTTCACAGATGAAAGCAGGTTCACACTGAGCACATGTGACAGACGTGATAGAGTCTGGAGACGCCGTGGAGTGCGAGCTGCTGCCTGCAACATCCTCCAGCATGACCGGTTTGGCAGTGGGTTAGTAATGGTGTGGGGTGGCATTTCTTTGGAGGGCCGCACAGCCCTCCATGTGCTCGCCAGAGGTAGCCTGACTGCCATTAGGTACCGAGAGGAGATCCTCAGACCCCTTGTGAGACAATATGCTGATGCAGTTGGCCCTGGGTTCCTCCTAATGCAGGACAATGCCAGACCTGATGTGGCTGGAGTGTGTCAACAGTTCCTGCAAGATGAAGGCATTGAAGCTATGGACTGGCCCGCCCGTTCCCCAGACCGGAATCTGATTGAACACATCTGGGATATCATGTCTCGCACCATCCACCAACGTTACATTGCGCCACAGACTGTCCTGTTGTTGGCGGATGCTTTAGTCCAGGTCTGGGAGGAAATCCTTCAGGAGACCATCGGCCGCCTCATCAGGAGCATGCCCAGGCGTTGTAGGGAGGTCATACAGGCATGTGGAGGCCACATACACTACTGAGCATTATTTTCTTGTCTTGAGGCATTTCCACTGAAGTTGGATCAGCCTGTATTTTGATTTTCCACTTTGATTTTGAGTGTCATTCCACATACAGATCTCCATGTGGTATTTTGACTTGCATGATCATTTTTGTTTTATTGTTCTCAACGAATTCCACTATGTAATGAATAAAGATTTGCAATTGGAATATTTCATTCAGTGATATCTAGGATGTGGTATTTTAGGGTTTCCTTTATATTTTTGAGCAGTGTATACAAGTGTGAAGATGGGGTGCAGTTTGGACAGGACAATGTGGTGAGCAGTATGAGGGCATATAAACCAAAAATTATGACCTAACAAGGTACTCGGGGCACTTGAAAACTGTATCAGAAAACCTATGAAGAAAGGAAGCTAACACCCAAATAAATGTATATAAAATATTCTTTATTAGTACAAAAAAAAGGATAAAATATTAAAATTAGGGAAACATTTATAGCGACTACTACGCATCTCAGGACTGTAACAAATGGCCATTTCAAAAGGCCCAAACTGTGTCAGGGAAATGCCTAAAATGTATAAAATAATAACACATACTATTTAAACAAAGAGGACTTAGTCCTAAGATCATGCCCAGCTGCTTCTCACAAAATTGGAATATCATCAAAAAGTTAATTTATTTCAGTTCTTCAATACAAAAAGTGAAATTCATATATTATATAGAGTCTAAGAAGTAAGGTTTCTCCTTGCGGAGAGTGACATGCCAGCTGTGGCTTGTCAAGGTAAGGAGACTTATTCGCCGTGCAATGCTCCTCTGGGAAAATAATATGCAAATTGCCTCTTCAGAAAGAAAGAGGACTTTTACTCTACAGCGCCACCTATTGGTAGTAGCGATCCTACAAGTCACAATCAACCCTTTAACGAGTCTTGTAGTATGACTTAGGATACAAGTAGTATGACTTAGGCTTGTATCCTAAGTCATACTACAAGACTCGTTAAAGGGTTGATTGTGACTTGTAGGATCGCTACTACCAATAGGTGGCGCTGTAGAGTAAAAGTCCTCTTTCTT
>NW_027361732.1:53717500-54155000 GCF_039654945.1 Dendrobates tinctorius
CGTGATGGAGCCATGATCTGGCAGCTATCCTGTAGAGTGTTCCTGGCTGTGATTTTGTAAAGAATTTCTGGTTCTTTGGATCTCTGGATCACTTGGCTGTCTGGATGTATCTTGTTAGAGGCATGTCCCACTTTTATAGCTCACAACTCTTGTCCTTCAATCCAGCATCCAGAGGTCAATAGAAAGATGTGATGAGATTAATTTGCATTGTTTGACTATTATCAATTTGCATAATTTTTACTCCTTTGTTTAGCAAAGTAAACAAGCCACAGGACCCACACAATGGTCATTCAACATATTTAGCAAACATCCAATGTTCAATGATCCTGCATCACTGTCTTGGCAGCAAATTTTACATTCAAAAAGTCAAATTACACTCTGAGCCTTGCTGTGCATCCAAACAGTAGTTTTCCCCCACATATGGGGTATTGGCATGCTCAGGAGAAATTGCACAACAAATTGTATGTTGCGATTCCTCATTACTCTTATGAAAATGGTAAATTTGGGGCTAAAAAACATTTTTGTGGGGAAAAATGTGATTTTTTTTATTATTGTCATGGCTTAATGTGAAAAGAAAAAATATTATTTTCATGGCTCAATTTGTAGGGGTTTCCACTGTTTAGACCCATTAGGGATTCTCCAAACTCGACATGGCATCCAGCCAATTCTACATTCAAAGAGTTAAATGGCGCTTCTTCTGAGCCTTGCCATGCACTCAAACAGTGGTTTTCCTCCCCACATTTAGGGTATCAGCATGCTCAGGAGAAATTTAACAACAATTGTTGAGATCTATTTTTTCTTGTCCCCCTTGTTAAAATAAAAAAAGGTGTCTAAAGTAACATTTTTGTGAAAAGGTAAAATAAACTTCATGCATGTGGTTTTGAGCTCGTTGAGGGGTGCAGTTTTTAGATTGGATCCCTCAAAGTCACTTCAAATGTAATGTGGTTCCTAAAAAAAATTGATTTTGTAATTTATGTAGAAAAAATAAGAAATTGCGGATGAACCTTTAACCCTTATAACTAGAGTTGAGCGAAACGGGTTGGTCAAATTCAAAAGTCACGGACTTTAGCTAAAGTCGGGTTTCGCCGGTCGAAACCCGACCATAGCGTGAGGTCGGCCATGAGGTCGCAGACCCGCGTGCCAAAGTCACGTTTCAAATAATGCTTCCAGCGCCTTTTCTCAGCCAATGATGGAGGACGTACACTGTGGGCAATGCGATGACATGGGCAGCGGCCACCACCATCTTAGAGAAGGGCATTGAAGTGATTGGCTGGCTTTGTGTGGCATCACAGTGGCTATAAAAGGACGTGACCGCCGACCGCCATCTTACTTCTGCCGATCTTAGAATAGGGAGAGGTGCTGCTGCTGATTCTGAATAGGGAGAGCGTTAGGCAGGGAAGAAGAAAAAAAATAGCTTCTGCTGATAGCGCTTTTCACTGTACAGTTAGTGTGCAGTGAAAGGGGAGGACTTTTGTTGTGTGCAGCAGCGCTGGTGGTGATTAGGCTGCCTTTTAAGGCTACCTGCTAGCTGCATTGCTGTGTGCACACTGCTGTTCAAACTGCTTTTTTCAAAGCACTCCAACTTTTATTATTTTGTTCTGGTCAGTTAACGAGGGTTCATTTTTTCACACACCATATAGCGGTGTACAGTCTTCACACACTACCGTGTACTGGCTGGTATCACGAACATATACAAGCTATCTGCGTGTGATTCTGGAAAAACAAACCGAGGAGATTTTACATTTTTCCAGACCTACACCGTAAAAAGATGTCCGCTTTTCAAACAGTTTCATATATCTGCTGTTTGATCACGGTTAAAACTATACAGAGACAGCGTGTGTCACTCCGTATAAAAATAGAGATTTACAATTTTCCATACAGACACCATATAGAGCTGTCTGATTCTCAAACAGTATTGTATATCTGCCGTTCGCATTATGGTCACATCTATACAGAGTCAGCGCGTGTGTGTGACACCCTGTAAATACTGTACATATACGGACATTTCCATTTCTCCATACACCGTATTGAGCTGTCCGATTCTCAAACAGTATTGTATATCTGCTGTTCGCATTACAGTCACATCTCTACAGAGTCAGCGTGTGTGTGTGACACTTCCTGAATACATATACGGAGATTGTTAGTTACACAAAAAACGTATACAGCTGTACACTTCTGATACAGTACCGTATATCTGCTTGTTGGATTACGGTCAAATACATACTGGGAGAGCGTCTGTGACTAACAAAATATATATGTAGATTTAATTTTTTTAATACACCTTACACAGCTGGACGCTCCTCATACAGTACCATCTCTCTGCTGGTATTTTTGGTACATTTTCCCAAACTGGAGGAAGTATGGTGGAAGAGGCCGTGGACGTGGGCAGGGGGCGTGGCTGGTACTGATGGTGGTGGTGCATTGGCTGGTTCTGGCAAAAGCATAATAGCAGCTAAGGCAGGATGTGTTGAGCCTGCATCATCGTCTGGCCCAAGAAGGTCTGTAAGGTTCCCTTTTCTTGGAGTAGGAAAACTGCTTTTAAAGCCGGAGCATCAGGAACAGGTTTTGGCGTACATTGCCAAAACAGCCACCAGCTCTATTGTGTCCTCTTCTGAACATTCGAAACCTGCAAGCACGGAGTCGTAAGTGCAGGGTTCTGGTCAGGAAAAACACCTTTCCTTGTGCCCTTTACCCCCATCAAAAGTTAAGGATGCGGCAGCCCACACTTCAGATTACTCTATCGAGTTCTTTTCACATACCATGCCTGGGTTATCCAGTCAAATCCTGAATTCCCCAGTCCAAGATGAATCTGACATGGAGTGCACTGATGCACAGCCACTGCTAGATGATTTTGCTGGTACATTGACCCAGAGTACTACATTGCCCTCGCAGTCTACTGAGCCTGAATCTGACCCTGATGAAACTCAGGTGCCCCTTCCCGCATACTATACCACCTTATACGGTGACACAGAGGAAGGTAAAGAGGAAGGTGCAGATAATTTTGAAGAGGAGGTGATGGATGAACCAGTTCTTGACCCGGTTTGGCATCCATTGGGGGAGGAGGGTGGCGCTGGCAATAGTTCAGATAAGGAGAAGGATCCGCAGCAGGCATTGACATCGCAGCAGCGGTTATCTGGCAGGCCCGTAGCTGTCCAAAAACCTGGACCAAAAACTAAAAGAGTTGCAGGACAGCTTGGCCAGACGGTCAACTTAGTGTCACAGCGTACAAGGCCAGAAAATGTATGCCATAGTAGGAAGAGTGCAGTGTGGCACTTCTTTGTCCAAAATTCTACTGATGAGGCAAGGTTACCTGTAAGAAGTGTGGAAGGACCTTTAGCCGAGGTAAACAACTCAGAAATTTGAATACCAGTTGCATGCTTAGACATTTAATCAACATGCACTTGCAAGCGTGGACGGACTACAAAACCTCAGGTAGCACATGTGCACCTGCTCCGACTGAAGGTAGCCAGCTCCATCACTTCCCCCACTGTAAGGCCACCGCCACCATTTAGCACACCACCAGCACTAAATGTTGAGGTGTTGTCGCAAGGCCAAAGCACTCAGGGAATCACAGTGGTTTTGCAACACAACACTGAATCTAGGCCATCACCACCAATACCATCACCAACCCCCTCTCACTCCGTCCGGTCCACCGCTACTTCCCCCATATGCAGCTCTCCAGTCCAGTTCACCCTACCAGACACTCTGAGTAGGACAAGAAAGTACTCATCCTCTCATCCGCGTACACTGTGTTTGAATGCCTTGTGAGGGAGCGCTGTCATTCACATAAGGGATCACTCGCTTGGAACCACAAAAACCAGATCCAGCATGGGTTTTCCATAAAGCAATCATAGTCTCTTCGGTTTATTCAGCATCATAAACCATCAAAGCAGCAGGAAACAGCATATAGTCAGCATAGCGTCCATTACAGAGTTCAGCTCTGTTATCCTGTAGTCATACAAGTTATGTACTGTTCAATGCGCAGGCTTTCTAGCCACCAAGTTATCTTACCCTGTCAGGGTTTCCTCATGCTGCTTCACCATGCTGCACATGTTCATTCCCTCCAGGGAACTATCAGGCACTTGTCGCCATTACTCACAGCCACTTCACATGCTGTTTAGGCAGGAAGCCCCATCTGAGCGGGACCTTCCACACTGGACCAACCAGGTCCCTGCATTCACCACATGTGACCTACCCTGGCCACCTTATACGGTCTGTAGCCACGCCCACCGGGTCACATGGCTATGACCTCATCACAGGTCCTTGAACCATTCACACACTTTATCACAACGTTCTCAAACACACCCCCTGAGTGTGTTTGTAGGTAACTTGGCCGCCCGTCTCCCCAGCTACCTGGAGACTTCTCCCTGACACATTGACACAACATGTCAGCAGTATCACTCCATCAAGTGCCACCCACCTTGAGATACATAACGGTCGTTCAGGATTCTGCCACTCATCCTCTCTCTTGAGACATCCACACAGCGTCCCCTAGCGGACACAGTGGTCATTACACCACATTCCTCCCCCTCTGTTCAAACCTGTGGGGTTGAACACACAGCATAACCCCAGGATCTCAAGACCGGGCACGCACTACACCTTGCCCCACAGGTTGAGAGAACATCTCCATCTGTCATACGGCCTCATCTCTACGTTAGGCCGTCTCCATCTGTCATACGGCTTCATCTCTACGTTAGGCCTCCCCTGCCCTGAGTGGTCTAAACATTTACCTCAATCCTGGGCCCTCCAGTCACAGTCTGTCTGCATCATCAGACACGGTTTAGTCACCACATTCCTTTCCCTGTTTGTTCCGTTCCTTGACCAGCTCCCCCAGTCAGTACGATCATAAGTCTTAGTTACGCCTACTGTCTGGCCTGAGTCTGACTCATTCAGCGTCTCACAGGAACTACGGTCTCTCAACGTCATCCTGCCAGTCGAACTAACACTTGCTGACATTCTTCGGCCATCTGCCATGTCACTTCTTGGAGGAACCCTTCGGGACCTTACATCTTGGGTTGAAGGCGGCCGCCACCTGGTGTTCCGTACCTCTTTATTGATACGCCGACGGACCCGCTTCAACTGCTCAATCTCTTGCAGGTACCCCACTCGATACTCCACGAGCATCTGAAAGTCTCTCAGGCTCTCCATGGAGCCAACCACCATGATGGGAATCCTACCCACTTCACTGGATACCTGGTGTTCATCATCAAGAGGGATCCTCAGCCTCACCACACCGGAGATATTCACAAGGTCTTTCATTACCTTCCCGGATCTTTCAATGATTCTCCCAATCAGAGCTTTGGGTACCGGAACCACATCTTTCCGCAAACCCAGCAGATCCATAGCCTCCTTCGCTAACTCTAGGTGTCAAGCAGCCTTCATATTACTCTGCCTGACCAGCTGTCTGGCGTGGAGACATTGTAAATGCATCTCTTTCAGGACAGCTACCCGGTTTGCTGTATCTTCCCTGGCTGATATTATCACCAACTGTCGAGTCTCAGGTGCCCAATGCACCTTACACGCCTTGACCGCCTCTTTGAAAACCTCATGCACACCTTCCTTCGCACAGGCTTCTTGCATGTCTTCGGGTACCTCGATTACAGATTTGAAGGTCGTGGTCTGGCTCTTTTCCAGGCCAGAAGACTCTGGCTTTACCACAGACACTTCCCTCACTACAGTTGACCCGACAGGGTGACTGTCTTCTTCAGTCCTTAGCTCACCAACTTCACAAGAGTTTACCTCTTCATGACCCTTTGCCACGATTGGTACTTGCAGTTCCGTCTTGTTGTCACTCGCGCTCACCCGCAGTAAGTCTTCGTCCAAATTCCTCTCCTGCCGAAGGTTTCTTACAGTTTCTTTGAGTTCTTCCATCTCTTCCCTGAGGGTCTTGTTCACACTTTGCCAGGTGGACAGGTGACCTCTGAGCTCCAAGACTTCTTTCTCTAGCTCCTCTAGTCTGTGCTCCCTTTCTCTCTCAGAGCCACAGTCAACCCCAGATTCTGAGTCACCCCAACCTGCCGAGCAATCCCTTCAGTTACCCACTAACCGTGTGAATACTTCAGCCGTCTTATCAACCAGGTCAACGTCAGTCCTGTCACGAGATGCCAGGTCTGTCCGTTGGGCAGACGTATCCCTTTTCCCGGTCACTTCTACCTCTGACCTCTCCACATCAGGAGCCGGTACCGTCTTAATATCTGTTAGCCCAACAGTAGAAACGTCTCCACCCTCGTACCATAGGTCACCAAACACGACAAAGTCCCTGTCCTTCTCCAAGGCATAGACTAAGTCAGGGGGTTTCCCGCCACCTTTGCACTCACTGCCTCCGGACCCCTCAAACACCACTCTGTCTAGCGCATAATTCACAGTGACCCCATGTTTACAGCGAACCTGGGCCATTTTCTCAGTCACACAGAAAGTGAGAGGAGTTCCTAACAAAGTCATCTGACTCTTTGAGCCCAACCATCCCAAGATTCCTCCCCGGTGCAGTATCACGGTACACACTTGCAGTTCGTCATGCTCCGGAAAGTATAACCCACATTCTGAATACACTCTACACGAACACTGCTGTTCCTCTTTTGACCCACCGGCCCCTTTCTGGACCACCCCGATTTGGGTCACCGCCCCCCTCTGGGACTCCACCCCCTTTTGGGATACCACCCCGATTTGGGTCACTGCCCCCTTTCGGGATTTCCCCATGTCCGTTATATCGGTCTTCTCAGACCACAGTTCACGCCACATGGTTTATGTCTCTTACGATACCACACAAGTTCTTGTTGGCATCACCACAGCTCCTGCTGTCACCAATCTTTGACACCACCAGCTGCCGTTCATACACAGCTGCTGGTGTCCCCTTCGTAACCCCGCCGAGTTACAGGAAGCCGCATGTCACCTTCTTGACTCCCACTGAGCCACCGCAGGCTGAGTTGAGAAAAGAAAAAAACACACCTCACAAAAACTCACGTGTCCTGGCTGTGAGCTATTCAGGACATTCCGTCTCCACCTGAGACCATCCAGCACACAGGGCGCACCGGGTGCGATTCAGGGAGCGACCCTCTTCCCAGGGCCTCCCCACACACAGGCCTCACCAGGTCCAGGGGCTTGGCGGGTGCTCTTGAGGACATCTGTCTCCGCCTGAGACTGCCCAACACTCGCGCCTCACCAGGTCCAAGGTCACACCACGTGCTCCTGGGATCCGATTCTTTCTAATAGAATCTCCCAACACTAACCCTCCATGGTCTGGCTTTGGGCAACAACAGACACACCGCGGAGGTAATAGCCAACTACTTGCAGTGACAAACTGAGTCATGGCGGGGCAGTCTACATCTTGAGCCAGGCAAGGTAGTCAGTGTTAATGGCCGTAATTTTGTGGCAGCCATAGCCCTTACAAAACTCACACACATACCTTGCCTGGCTCACATTTTGAACCTGGTGGTGCAGTGCTTCCTTAATAATTATCCGGAGTTAACATCCCTGCTCCATAAGGTGCGAAGACTGTGCTCGCACATCCGTCGCTCCCCCGTACACTCCAGTCGTATGCAGAAGCTGCAGCGATTGCTCCACCTCCCCAAGCACCGCCTAATCATAGACATTGCAACAAGGTGGAACTCCACCATGCACATGGTTGAGAGGCTGTGCGAACAGAGGCAGGCTGTAATGCATTTGTGGGAGGATACACAGGCAGGCAGTTTGAGGAAAGACATGGAATTGTGGAGTGTGCAGTGGTCAAAGCTGAAAGACCTCTGTAAAGTCCTTCAGTGTTTTGAGGAATGCACACGGCTGGTAAGCGCAGGCGACGCCATCATAAGCATGAGCATCCCACTTATGCGTCTGCTCATGCAAAGTTTGACGCACATTAAGGATCTGGCATCTGCAGCAGAGGAGGAGGAGGTTTAGGAGGGAAGCCTTGCTGATAGTCAGCCATTGTCTGGTCAGGGAACTGTCCTGGATGAGGTGGAGGAAGAAGAGGAGGAGGATGAGGGGGTGATTATTTTGGGCAGAAGGATGCTTCTCAGGGTGAAAGAGAAAATGTTGGTGTTCCAAGGTCAGGTACAGGGTTTGTGCGTGACTGTAGGGATGTGGATTTGCCAGAAAGTGCTCCTCCACCCAGCAGTGACAGTGCATTATTGACACCTGGAACATTGGCCCACATGTGCGATTATGCCTTGCGGATCCTAAAAAGGGACCCCCTGCATTGCCAAAATGATGAAGGATGACGACTACTGGCTGGCCAGCATCCTCGATCCACGCTACAAAAGGCAAATTACATAACATCATGCCACAGGAGAACCTAGAGATAATATTGGCTAACAAACAAGCAACTCTGGTAAACCATTTGAGGCTTTCCCAGCACACAGCAGCGGTGCTGGTTCTCCCACGAGCCATCGTGGGCATAATGGAAGAGGTGTTCGTGGTGCACACAGTCGAAGTGGCGTTGGAGACAGGGGTTTCATGACCATGTTGTGGACTGATTTCTCAAGTACCGCTCACATGACTGCTAATACTGCATCGATTCAAAGTGACAGGAGACAGCAGTTGTCAACTATGGTTACAAACTACTTCTCCTCCCATATTGATGTTCTCCCTCACAAGTCACTCCCCTTTGACTATTGGGCCTCTAAATGGGACACCTGGCCTGAATTGGCCCAATATGCCTTACAGGAGCTCGCTTGCCCTGCTGCTAGTGTGTTATCTGAAAGAGTCTTCAGTGCTGTTGGATCAATCCTGACAGAAAAAAGGACCCGTCTGTTGACCCAAAATGTTGATGATCTAACCTTCATTGAAATGAACCATGCATGGATTTCAAAGGATTTTGTCCCACCTTCCCCTGATGACACATAGGTTGCCAGAAGACTGCCTCGCTTTTGTCCTCCTCTTGCTCAGACTTGCCCAATTCAGCCATTTGCAGCTGCTGAATGTCCAGCCTACACATCAACATATGCCATTTTTTAAACCTCCCTAACTGAGCTGCCCACCTACCCAATGGCTGGGGTCAACACCTAGCGCACCCGGGCAAGTGCCGTTGCTCTGAACAGGTGTATGGGCCCACAGATGGCTGACGGCCCTGGCACAGGGCCCCTCATAGTACAATACAGTGTCTCTGACAGTGGGGGGGCCCACTCGCCATCAGACACACCAGCGTACTATGAGGGGCCCTGTGCCAGTACCGTCGCCCACAAATGTGCCCCCCCTGCTTGGTCAGGGCCATAGCACTTGCAAGTTGCAATACTTACCTCTCCCTACTCCACCGCTGTGTAGTTTGGGCAGTTAAATCCTTCACAGGGACGGCCACTAGAAATTTGGTGTATTGATCGATAATGGTTAAGATGTAGCTTTGGCCTGTCCTACTGGCCTCTACCTTCAGATGATCAATGGCTACCATTTGTAATGGACGTCAACTTACAATCGGATGCAATGGTGCTTTATGATCACCTTTCACAGTTGTGATAGTCACAGACGTGTGACATTCCCGCGACCATTTTTCAATGTCTCCTCTCATGTCAATCCAATAGAATCGCCTACGGTCTTTGGCTTCTGTCTTTTGCACTCCAAAATGTCCTGACACATCATGATAGGCAGTGAGGACCATGTCTACATCTCTCCCCGTGATCACAGTTTGATGGAGATGAGTAACGGTGATGTGATCCACGCTACTGCGATAAAGCAATCCTTTCTTCACAAAGAACCGTTATCGCTGTCTCCACAGACACAGTAATTGAGGGTCTGCATCACCTCTGCAACATCTACTGGGAGGTTTTTCCGCGATGAGTAATTCCCAAATTTCTGCTAACACTTGACTTTCCATCTGTACTTGTATCTATGTAGTTTCCAGTAGCGGAGAGTCTGGACTGGCTTACTGAGATTGAAATATATACGAAGATTTAAAAGTACCACAACACTGTATAGTGGTGTACACTTCGAATACCTTTCCCTTTTTCTACTTTTTAAATTCTGGTGTAATACATACTGAGCCTATGAGTGTCTGTGTCTGACTCTGGAAGTGTAGACGGAAATTTACAATTACCCCTAGACTGGATACACCAGGTATGTGCTGATACAGTACCTTTGTTCTAAATTTTTTATTACTGTATCATCCATAGTGAGTGAGCTTGTTTGGTTTATGCCTTCTATATATACGGTGAATTGGAGATACCAATTTTTACCCTATACTCGATACAGTTTGTATCTTGTTATACAGTACCTTTGTTCGACATTTAGTATTATGGTCAAATCCATACTGTGTAAGCATCTGAGAGTGACTATGGGACTATCTATATGGAGATTTCAATTGTACCCTATAATATATATACTTGCTATCTTGTTATCCAGTACCTTTTTTACAACATTTTATATTATGGTCAAACCCAGACTGAGTGAGCATCTGAGGGTGACTCCGGAAATATGTACCGAGATTTCAAATTTGGCCAACATTGTATACAACTGTACGCTTCTGAAACAGTAACCTTTTTTACTATTTAGATTCTGGTGTAATCCATAATGAGCCTGTGAACGTCTGTCTGTTACTCCAGGAAATATATTTGGAGATTTAAGATTACCCCAACACTGTATACAGCTGTACGCTTGTGTTACATTACCCATTTACAGTTTTTCATATTCTTGTGTAATCCATACTGGGCCTGAGAGCGTTTGTGCCTGCCTCCTGAAATATATACGGAGATTCAGAATGTTTACACTATACTATATATACCTTGTATCTGGTGATACTGTACCCTTTTTCAACTTTTTATTTTATTGTGTAATCCATACTGAGCCTGTGAGCGTCTGTGTATGACTCATGAAATATATACGGAGATTTACTGTTATCCCGAGACTGTATAGAGTTGTACGCTTCTGATACAGTACCATATATCTGCTGGTATTTTGGGTCCATTTTCCAAAACATGAGGAAGTATGTGTCACGCCGCGCTCACCTGGGGGACTGACCTCGGTCCCGACGTCATCTCTTCCGGAGCCGTGCTCACTCCGGGGGTCCCGTCGGGTGCGCACGCGCAGCTCTCGTCCCCGGGTCTCCTCCTCCATGTCACGTTTGCATTTGCGCGCTCCTGTCAGTGCTGTATAGGGCTCGGTCCTCTCTATGGTAATGGAGGACCTGACCCGGAACCTGTAGTGGTCATGTGCTTTCTGGCTAGGTCCTGACCCGGAACCAGTAGTAGTCATGTGCTGTCAGGAACACCGCACTGCACTTGCTCACTGAGCCAGGGCGCGTGTCCTGAGTACAAAGACTGTGCGCAAAGATACCTGCGGAGCGAGCAGCAGTGGTGACAATGCATGCTCCAGGACCTGAATCACGTGACTGCTGGGGGCATGGCCTAAGCTCCACAGAGCTAGGAGCTGCAGGGAAACTCCTAGAAGGGTAACTACAGGACAATGTTACCAAGGAGCATAGACAGAGACAGACACCAGATCAAGCCGGGTCAAAGCACGAGATAGCAGGACAGTACCAAAGGGCTTAGACAGAAAGAATAGTCAGGACGTAGCAATAGATCAGAAAACCAGAACAGGTATTAGACGGTACAATAGTGGTAAACTGTAACGGAGTAATGATAGCCAAGCCAGGAGGTCAGAACCAGAAAAGACAATGGTACCAAAAACGAGAGACGGAGTACAGAGTGAAGGAACAAGCCGGGTCATACACGGGAAGCAAACAAACAATGCAGAGTACACACACACCAGGGGTCAGACACACCAGAATAGCAGTATAACTGACAGAGAATTCCAGTATGGAGTGAGCATAAATACCCCTCCCAGATCCAAAGAGAGGCCGGCAATGTTAACCCTGTCAGAACAGGACATTAACCATGTCCTAACCATGACAGTACCCCCCTCTTAATGGGGGGCCACCGGACCCCCAGGTTTCTCAGGGTACCTGGCATGAAAAGCCCGCACCAGTCGATCAGCGTGCACCGAACTGGCCGGAACCCACGATCGATCCTCAACGGAATATCCCTTCCAATGGATAAGGTACTGAAGTCTCCGGCGCACCCACCGCGAATCAATGATGCGCCCTACCTCGTACTCCAGTTGACCCTCTACCAACACTGGTGGAGCCACGGATGAGGGATCTTCTCTAACTGTCCCCACAGGTTTTAATAGGGACCTGTGGAAGACGTTAGAGATGTTGAAGGAGGTGGGCAACTGTAATCTGTATGCCACCGGGTTGATCACCTCTACAATCTTGTATGGGCCAATAAATTTGGGGCCCAACTTCATAGAGGGTATTTTAAGTTTGATGTTACGAGTGGACAACCAGACTTTTTCCCCCACTGTCAACGCAGGAACCACCCCCCTCCTCCTGTCTGCAAAATATTTTAACTTCTTCTGGGCTTTGGTGATGTTCCCCTGTACCTCCTTCCAGAGGGTTTTTAATTGTTGTACCATCCCCTCGGCACCAGGGCAATCCGAATCCATATGGGAAAATTCCCCAAACTGCGGAACAAACCCATAATTGACCAGAAAGGGAGGCTTTCCGGTAGACTGATTAACCCGACAGTTGAATGCAAATTCTGCCATGGGCAATACCTCACGCCAGTCTTCCTGTCTGGAGGAGGCCAGGCATCTCAGAATCTGCTCCAATGACTGGTTGGTGCGTTCCATTTGTCCGTTAGATTCCGGGTGATAGGCAGAGGAGAATGACAATGTGACCCCCAACTTCATACAAAACGCTCTCCAAAACCTGGCCACAAATTGCACACCCCTGTCCGACACCACGTTCACAGGCACTCCATGCAGTCGAACAATGTGCTGTATAAACAAACGAGCCAAGGTTTCAGCAGATGGTAACGCAGGTAATGGCACAAAGTGGCCTTCTTAGAAAATCTATCAACCACTACCCATACCACTGAGTTGCCCTTGGAAGGTGGAAGGTTAGTGATAAAGTCCATGGACAGGTGTGTCCATGGTTTATCCGGAATTGGCAAAGGCACCAATTCCCTGGCCGGCCGGACCTGAGAGCTTTTAGAGCACGCGCACACCCCACAAGTATTCACAAACCTTTTTATATCGGTACCCATAGAGGGCCACCAAAAACCCCTAACTACTGCCCCCCGGGTAGCTGCAATACCATGGTGTGCACTTAACATAGAGTCATGAAATTCTTGAAGGAGTGTGGGATGGAATTGTTCGGGTACAAACAATTTACCTGGGGGTTTATTCCTGGGAGCTTGTGCTTGTGCTTCCAGAATCTCTCTCTGTAACTCAGAGGAGATTTCGGCTACAACCACTCCCGGTTGAAGAATGGAGGAAGGAGGTTCTGGAGGGGACACAGAATCAAAACTTTGGGATAAGGCATCTGCCTTTACATTTTTAGACCCTGGTCGGAACGTGATGGTAAATTGAAATCGAGAAAAAAAAAGTGCCCACCGAGCCTGTCTGGGGGTCAATCTCTTAGCAGACTCGATATAGGCCAGGTTTTTATGATCAGTGATGACCGTAATGGGATGAGCGGCCCCCTCCAAAAAATGCCTCCATTCTTCAAAGGCCAATTTAACTGCTAACAGTTCCCTGTTACCGACATCATAGTTTCTCTCGGCCGATGAGAACTTCTTAGAGAAAAAGGCACAGGGTTTGAGGTTAGTCAGGGTAGAGGGGCCCTGTGACAATACTGCCCCCACCCCCACCTCCGAAGCGTCGACCTCGACGATAAAAGGTCTTGACGAATCGGGTTGTACCAACACAGGG
Organism: Dendrobates tinctorius; assembly: GCF_039654945.1. NCBI lineage: Eukaryota > Metazoa > Chordata > Amphibia > Anura > Dendrobatidae > Dendrobates > Dendrobates tinctorius. The sequence goes on from NW_027361732.1 coordinate 53,731,196, forward strand.
GCTGTAGTAAAACACTTCTTTAATGCCAGGAAGGAATTTTTTGCGGCCACAGACCAACTTTTTACATCTGCCCCTTTAAGAGTGAGGTCCGTCAAGGGTTTTACCACCTGCGAGAACCCTTTAATGAACTTCCTATAATAATTAGCGAAGCCCAGAAATCGCTGCAACCCCTTCAGGTCATGAGGCTGCACCCAATCTGTAATGGCCTGAACCTTCCCTGGATCCATGCGGAATCCCTCCCCGGATACAATTACACCCAGAAAAGACAGTTCTTGCATAAAAAATGAGCACTTCTCCAGCTTAACCATAAATGGTTCTCCCGGAGTCTCATAAGCACCGTACGCAGATGATGCAAGTGTGACTGACTGTCCTCAGAGTAAATCAAGATGTCATCCAGGTAAATGACTACATAACGTCCAATCAAGTCAGAAAAAACAACATTAATAAAGTTCTGAAAAACCGCAGGAGCAACCCAGAAAACTCCTCACTATGTTGGAGAGGTTGTGGTCACTATGGAAACATTCTGCACATGTTCTGGTATTGTCCTATAGTGAAACCCCTCTGGAGAGATATATCCCTCCTCATTAACTCTCTTCTCCCCAAACCTATCACACTCTCTCCTCAACTAGCCTTGTTGTCCCTCAACTCTCAAGAGATAGAACATTCAGCCATCCCATTAATCATCCATATACTCCTAGTCACAAAAAGCTCCATAGCCTTCCATTGGAAGAGACCTGATCCTCCAAAAATTCAGGACATTAAAGAGAGAATCGCACTCCACAAGTCCTTCGAGCTAAAAATAGCTACAGTTAACAACAAACTTGATAAATTCACAATTAAATGGTTCAGATGGATCAACTTATTCCCTCTGAGTTAAAGTTCTTCTCTGGACACTTAAATCAAGCTTTTGTCTTATGTGGTTGCTAGATTTACATACAAGATTGCAAACTGTTATTGTTATTGTTTGATTTATAATCTATCAGATTACCATGAATATGACAGGACCACTTGGTCCCTCCCTTTGTTCCCCATCCCCATTCCCTCCCCCACCCTCCCTTCCCCTCTTCCAATCTCCCTTCCCTTCCCCATCATTGTTAAAATCCTTCAATAAAATTATTTGGAAAAGAAAAACCGCAGGAGCATTAGTGAGGCCGAAGGGCATAACCAAGTTTTCAAACAGCCCCTCAGTTGTCAGGAACGCTGTTTTCCATTCGTCCCCCTCCCGGATCCTTATAAGGTTATAAGCCCCTCGTACATCGAGCTTAGAAAACCATTTGGCCCCCGTGAGTTGATTGCATAGATCAGGAATCAACGGGAGAGGGTACGTGTTCTTAACAGTAATTTTGTTCAGTTCTCGAAAGTCGAGGCACGGTCGCAACCCACCATCTTTTTACTTTACAAAGAAAAACCCCGCTGCCACGGGTGAGACCGAGGGCCGAATATGCCCCTTGCGAAGGCTTTTTTTAATGTACTCTTTCATAGCTTGGCTCTCAGGCCCAGACAAATTAAACAAACGAGCCTTGGGTAATTTGGCTCCAGGTACTAAATCGATAGCACAATCATATGGTCTATGTGGTGGGAGCGCCTCGGCCTCGCTTTCGGAAAACACATCTTTAAGGTCTCTCAGGTACTCCGGAATACCCTCCAGACCGACAGATGACACAGATACAGATTTTATCGGATTGACAAAAGGAACCGGGTTACAACACAGACCATTATCATTACATCCCCAACGGGTGATCTCCCCCTTCACCCAATCAATAAGAGGATTGTGGCGTTGCAACCAGGGCATTCCCAATACCAGTCCTGCAGGCAGATTATTCATAATGAAACAACTTAAATTTTCCACATGAGTGGAACCCACTTTCATAGAAAAAACTTCGGACATAAAACAAATTCCATCCCGGGTAAGAGGGGATGAATCCACAGCCACAATTTTAACAGGGTCTTTTAACCTGACTGTCCCTATCTTATTAAGAGTCACAACTTGGGCATCAATCAGATTAATGGAGGAACCACAGTCAACAAAGGCGGTGGTCATAACAGGACCGCCAGCAATTTCCAATTCAACCTGGAGGACCATTTTTATACGTGAGAAAAAAATGTACCTGGGAGTCTGGACAACCTCCTCGATTGTTGCCCAGACTCAGTCGTTTCTCTGAAGGTTTCTCTGAAGAAGGGCAGGAGGGACAATTCCTTTTCCAATGTCCAGAGGCTCCACAGTAAAAGCATAGTAGGTTGTCTCTGTGGTGCCTTCTCTCTTTCTCCTTAACCGAGACTGACCCAACGTTCATGGGCTCAGATACGGGTGAAGTGTCACACAATTTGGGGTACAAGGGAGACTCTTGTTGCATCATTCCTCTAGCACGGAGTCTCCGGTCCATACGGACCGCCTGCATCATGGCGTCCTCCAGGGTATCAGGAGGCGGATGTAATGCCAGAGCGTCCTGCAGACGGTCAGAAAGGCCCCTGCGAAACAACCCCCTTAGGGCGGCGTCATTCCAGGATACTTCGGCAGTCCAACGTCTAAACTCTGAGCAGAACCATTCAGCAGAGTGCCTTCCCTGTGTCACACTCATCACCATATCCTCTGCCAGACGCACTCTATCAGGCTCGTCATAAATGTGCCCCAGAGCCTCAAAGAACAAGTTCACTGACATACGTTCAGGAGCAGAGGAAGACAGAGAGAAAGCCCATGCTTGCGGAGCCCCCTGAAGTAGGGAAATAATGACCCCCACCCTCTGGAACTCATCCCCAGAGGAGCGGGGCCTTAGAGAAAAAAAAAGCTTGCATCCTTCTCTGAAAAACCTGAACTCCTTTTTATCCCCTGAGAAGGGATCGGCAATTTGACTGGAGATTCGGGGGACGCTAATGACACATCCCTACCCCCAGAACTAGAAGCCCCTGCATCGACAACCCCCTGCACAGTAACCACCAACTGTTGCTGGGTATGGGCCATCGTGCGCTGTTCCACATTGAGTTTATGGAACATTTGGGTCAGGTGCTTGACCTGATCAGCCAAGGCTTTTATGGGATCCATGAGGATAACACACACTTTTTTTTTTTTTTTTTTTCCTTCAGAGAAAAAAAAAACTGAAACGGTCAGTTATAATGTCAGGAACACCGCACTGCACTTACTCACTGAGCCAGGGCGCGTGTCCTGAGTGCAAAGACTGTGCACAAGGTTACCTGCGGAGCGAGCAGCAGTGGTGACAATGCATGCTCCAGGACCTGAATCACGTGACTGCTGGGGGCGTGGCCTATGCTCCACAGAGCTAGGAGCTGCAGGGAAACTCCTAGAAGGGTAACTACAGGACAATGTTACCATGGAGCATAGACAGAGACAGACACCAGATCAAGCCGGGTCAAAGCACGAGATAGCAGGACAGTACCAAAGGGCTTAGACAGAAAGAATAGTCAGGACGTAGCAATAGATCAGAAAACCAGAACAGGTATTAGACGGTACAATAGTGGTAAACTGTAACGGAGTAACGATAGCCAAGCAAGGAGGTCAGAACCAGAAAAGACAATGGTACCAAAAACGAGAGACGGAGTACAGAGTGAAGGAACAAGCTGGGTCATACATGGGAAGCAAACAAACAATGCAGAGTACACACACACACCAGGGGTCAGACACACCAGAATAGCAGTATAATTGACAGAGAATGCCAGTATGGAGTGAGCATAAATACCCCTCCCTCAAAGAGAGGCCGGCAATGTTAACCCTGTCAGAACAGGACATTAACCATGTCCTAACCATGACATGTGCTATATCAGACGACCTCCCCCTAGGGGAGGTGCCTGATTATTGTTGTGCTTCCTGGCTTGGTCTGCCGTGTCCCTGCCTGGCTGTGCGCTGTATTCAGGTCCCCTGCCTTGCACTCTGTTGTGCCTCTTGGCACACGCTCTGAATCTGCACTCTGCCTTGTACTTGGTTGTGCCTCCTGGCACACACTCTGACCCTGTGCTCTGTCTCGTACTCGGTTGTGCCTCCTGGCACATGCTCTGACCCTGTACTCTGTCTCATACTCGGTTGTGCCTCCTGGCACACGCTCTTACCCTGTACTCTGTCTCATCCTCAGTTGTGCCTCCTGGCACACACTCTGATTCCGTGCTCTGTCGTATACTCAGTTGTGCCTCCTGGCACACACTCTGATTCCGTGCTCTGTCTTATACTCAGTTGTGCCTCCTGGCACACACTCGGACCCTGTGCTTTGTCTCATACTAGTTGTGCCTCCTGGCACATGCTCTGATCCTGTACTCAGTCTCTTACTCTGTTGTGCCTCCTGGCACACGTACCAATCCTGCGCTCTGTCTTATGCTCAGTTGTGCTCTCTGGCACACACCCTGCTCCTGTACTCTGTTACACCTCCTGGCACACCTGCTGCCTGACTCAGTGCTCTGACGTGCTCCTTGCACGCATCCTGCTTCACTCACACCCAGACGAACGTAGTCTCTGTAAACCACGTGTTCCCGTGTCCACGCTTTACACGTTCCTGCAGACACACTCACCCACTCGTGTCTCCTGTGAGCCGGCTGCCTGGTGCCAGCAGTCATGGTGCCTCACCCCCTGGGACTTGTCCCTGACACTCCCTGTTTAGGGGGTGGTCTTCACTAGGTCAACTCGCCCTGGGAGGGTTGGTGTCATGACCCAGAGGGTCCACTCCAGTAGTCGTCACAGTATGGTAGAAGAGGATGCGGACGTGGGCATGGGGGGCCACCTTGTACTGATGGTGGTGGTGGTGCATCTGCTGGTAGTGCCAAAAACACAATAGCAGCTAAGGCAGGAGGTGTTGAGCCAGCATCATGGTGTAGCTCCGGAAGGCCTGTAAGGCTCCCTTTTCTGGGAGTAGGTAGACTGCTTTTAAAGCCGGAGCATCAGGAACTGTTTTTGGCTTACATTGCTGAAACAGCCTCCATCTCTATCGCCTCCTCTTCTGAAGTTTCAAAAAAACGCAAGCACTGAGTCATCAGTGCAGGCTTCTGGTCAGGAGCAACCCCTTTCCTTGTGTCCTTCACCCACACCAAAAGTGAAGGATGTGGCAGCACACACTTCAGATTACTCCATGGAGCTTTTTCCACATACCATTCCTGGGTTCATTAAAAATGGGGCCCATCATATACTGGAGCATTCCAAATGGGGGACATCAGACACTGGAGCAGCATTTACGGGGCCCATTATACACTGGAGCATTACAAATGGGGCCCATTATATATGGAGCATTATTTGGGCCCATAAGACACTGGAGCATCATCCATGGGGCTCATCATATACTGGAGCATTCTAAATGGGGCAGATCAGACACTGGAGCAGCATCTATGGGGCACATTATACACTGGAGCATTAGAAATGGGGCCCATTATATATGGAGCATTATTAGGGCCTATAAGACACTGGAGCATCATTCATGAGGCCAATCATATACTGGAGCATTCCAAATGGGGGACATTAGACACTGCAGCAGCATTTATGGGGCCCATTATACACTGGAGCATTAGAAATGGAGCCTGTTATATATGGAGCATTATTAGGGCCCATCATACACTGGAGCATCATCCATAAGGTCCATCATATACTGGAGCATTCCAAATGGGGGACATCAGACACTGGAGCAGCATTTACGGGGCCCATTATACACTGGAGCATTAGAAATGGAGCCCATTATATATAGAGCATTATTAGGGCCCATCATACACTGGAGCATCATCCATAAGGTCCATCATATACTGGAGCATTCCTAATGGGGGACAGCAGACACTGGAGCAGCATTTATGGGGCCCATTATACACTGGAGCATTAGAAATGGAGCCCATTATATATGGAGCATTATTAGGGCCCATCATACACTGGAGCATCATCCATGAGGCCCATCATATACTGAAGCATTCCGAATGGGGGACATCAGACACTGGAGCAGCATTTACAGGGCCCATTATACACTGGAGCAATAGAAATGGAGCTCATTATATATGGAGCATTATTTGGTCCCATAACACACTGGAGCATCATCCATGAGGCCCATCATATACTGGAGCATTCCGAATGGGGGACATCAGACACTGGAGCAGCATTTACGGGGCCCATTATACACTGGAGCATTACAAATGGGGCCCATTATATATGGAGCATCATTTGGGCCCATAACACACTGGAGCATCGTCCATGGGGACCTTCAGATACTGTAGCATTATGTGGAGCTCATCATATACTGTATGGAACATTATACGTATGTGACCAATTATTCTGTATGGAGAAACATTTGGGGCTCATTATTCTGTATGGCGCACAATGTGGTGGCCATAACACTGTATGGAGTAATATACTGTCCTTTTTTTGAGCTATTGTAGAGTTTAAAATAGATATCAGTCATGTCATGTAAGCAGTGAAGTATTTGTCATTGTAGTATACCTATATTTCTGTGCCGTATCGGAGCATCATGAGTTGTGGTATGTGTTAAAGGGGCGCACTGACACTCTTTGGCCCAGGGCACATGAAAACCAGGAGCCAGCCCTACCCCACCACAACTTTAGCCAAATAGCACCCAATTTTCAATGCGTAACTATTATTATGAAGTAAATTAAGGCTGACAAGCTTAAGTAATAAGAATTGATGTTTTTGGCATTGAAATGGGCACTGTAGGTGTGTTTACTGTCCTCCACTCCCTGCCAACTTTGCTTCCCCATTGACTTGCATTAGGTTTCGTGTTTCAGTCGGCCTCCGACTTTTCACTATAGTCGGCCGATTTCGTTCGACCCGACTTTTGCCAAAGCCGGATTTCATGAAACCCGACTTGATCCTAAAAAAGGCAAAGTAGCTCATCTCTACTTATAAGATACTAACAAAAAATGTTTCAAAAATTGTGCTAATGTAAAATAAACGTGGGAAATAGTTTAAGTATTTTATGTGACATAACTCTCTGACTTAGCGGCATAAAAATAAAAAAATTGAAAATTGCAAAATTTCAGTTTTTTTCACAGATAAAATTGTATTGAAGAAATTTTACCACTATCATAAAGTACAAAATATCTATAAAAACTGTCTCCGAATCAGTGGTATATATGGAAGCGCTAGAGAGTTATTAACACATAAAGTGGCACTGGTCAGAATTATAAAATTTGGCCTGGTAATGAAGGGGAAAACAGACTTGGGGGATGAGGAGGTTAAATCTACCTTAAACCTTATAACTATGAAAACTATATTCTCAAAAAATCCCAGCACTAATAATAATTACAGTATTTTTTCAGTCCCATGGCATATAGACATGAGTGAGAAGAATGTTGGCAGCAAAGAAAGTGATAGCCACAGGTGATATCTACAAGAGTAGGTTTTGCTCCAGTTGGCAGCACTACACCATGCAGGACCAGATTATAAGCAGATGCCAGTGCTGGGCTCTTTACATGTTCTATGGGTGTTAAAAGAGGTGCCAATGTCACACAGCGGTTAATTGAGCCCTTGTACAGAGCATAAGCTTGCTCAAGCAAAGTGATTAACAGCAAAATGGGCATATGTCTGAGCTGGAAATGCAGTTCTACAGTTTGGAGATGATAAAGTGTCCATTGTGGCCTATATAAAAGAAATAATAAAAGAAATAATATATGGTTTGCTGGCATACATATTTAAAGAGTTACTGATTTTCTTTTCTGTTGCCACTCAATCCTTTTCATCACCAAGCATGGTTTCTTTATATGCATTACATGGATATTGCACATATTACCTATGTTTAAAGGCATATGTCAGTGGTTCTTGTTATTCAATTAGAAATGTTATTGTTCAATTCCACCACTTGAATTTTTCTGGTCATTTGATGGACACATGAATGAACAGGCCATTAATAGCAATAATTTTTATTTTTATATAGCGCTAACATATTCTGCAGCGCTTTACCGTTTTCACAGATTATCATTGCTGTCCCCGATGGGGCTCACAACCTAAATTCCCTATCAGTATGCCTTTGGAATGTCGGAGGAAACCGGAGTACCCAGAGGAAACCCATGCACACACGGGGAGAACATACAAACTTCTTGCAGATGTTGTCCTTGGTTGGATTTGAACCCAGCGCTGCAAGGCTGCAGTGTTAACCACTGAGCCACCATGCTGCCCATCAATTTAAAACATGGCTGCTCTCTTCTAGAAACCCAACATCAATGTCCATATGTTCTTATACAGCTTTAATTAATTACACAGCATGACAATAAGCAAGTTTGCATTTGACTTGCTTTTCTATCTGCTGTCATTCTCTTGCAATGAGAGACCTTTATCTTTCATAGTGAACAGCTGGTTTACAAGGAGCCCAGCCTTTAGTACCTGACAAAGACTGCACAATAGTTACATCCCAATCAGCTATTTTCAGTCCATTATAAATCACCAGCCCAGCAGTTTTCACAGTTCTCCTAATCACAGCTCTCTGCTCTCTTTCCAGACTTGTGTGCTTATTCAAAAGCCCCATTATCAATATGTGTAAATACAAGGATAACAGTGTTTCTACATAGAGCTTAGAAGGGTTCAGCTAGTCAGCTTTTGATCACTTGATGTCATAGACCTAATGGAAAATAGAAGTAATAGTTGAGTAGAAAGGCAAAATGAGCAATTGGTAGTACACAGTGCTACATAATATGATGCCTACAATATACACTGCTCAAAATAATAAAGGGAACACTTAAACAACAGGATATGACTCCAAGTGAATCAAACTTCTGTGAAATCAAACTGTCCACTTAGGAAGCAACACTGATTGACAATCAATTTCACATGGTGTTGTGCAAATGGAATAGACAACAGATGGAAATTATTGGCAATTATCAAGACACCCTCAATAAAGGAGTGGTTCTGCAGGTGGGGACCACAGGCCACATCTCAGTACGAATGCTTTCTGGCTGATGTTTTGGTCACTTTTGAATGTTGGTTGTGCTTTCACACTCGTGGTAGCATGAGACGGACTCTACAACCCACACAAGTGGCTCAGGTAGTGCAGCTCATTGAGGATGGCACATCAATGTGAGCTGTGGCAAGAAGGTTTGCTGTGTCTGTCAGTGTAGTGTCCAGAGGCTGGAGGAACTACCAGGAGACAGGCCAGTACACCAGGAGACTTGGAGGGGGCCGTAGGAGGGCAAGAGCCCAGCAGCAGGACCGCTACCTCCACCTTTGTGCAAGGAGGAACAGGAGGAGCACTGCCACAGTCCTGCAAAATGACCTTCAGCAGACCACAAATGTGCATGTGTCTGCACAAACGGTTAGAAACCGACTCCATGAGGATGGTCTGATGGCCCGATGTCCACAGATGGGGGTTGTAGTCACAGCCCAACACCGTGCAGGATGCTTGGCATTTGCAAAAGAACACCAGGATTGGCCAATTCACCACTGGTGCCCGGTGCTCTTCACAGATGAAAGCAGGTTCACACTGGCCACATGTGACAGACGTGACAGAGTCTGGAGACACCATGGAGAGCAATCTGCTGCCTGCAGCATCCTTCAGCATGACCGGTTTGGCAGTGGGTCAGTGATGGTATAGGATGGCATTTCTTTGGAGGACTGCACAGCCCTCCATGTGCTCGCCAGAGGTAGCCTGAGTGCCATTAGGTACCGAGATGAGATCCTCAGACCCCTTGTGAGACCATATGCTGGTGCGGTTGGCCCTGGGTTCCTCCTAATGCAGGACAATGCCAGACCTCATGTGGCTGGAGGGTATCAGCAGTTCCTGCAAGATGAAGGCATTGAAGCTATGGACTGGCCCGCCCATTCCTCAGACCTGATTCCGATTGAGCACATCTGGGACATCATGTCTTGCTTCATCCATCAACGTCACATTGCACCACGGACTGTCCAGGAGTTGGCGGATACGTTAATCCAGGTCTGGGAGGAGATCTCTCAGGAGACCATCCGCTGCCTCATCAGGAGCATGCCCAGGCGTTGTACAGTAGGGAGGTCATACAGGCACGGGAAGGCCACACACAATACTGAGCCTCATTTTGACTTGTTTTAAGGACATTACATTCCACTTTAATTTTGTGTGTGACTCCAAATCCAGGCCTCCATTGGTTAATAAATTGGATTTCCATTGATGATTTTTGTGTGATTTTGTTGTCAGCACATTCAAATTTGTACAGAACAAAGTATTCAATGAGAATATTTCATTCATTCAGATCTAGGATGTGTTATTTGAGTGTTCCCTTTATTTTTTGAGCAGTGTATTAAAAGATAAACATTTTAATGGGAGTGCTTTTTTAATTAATTGGATTGAGCAGTAATACAATTTGAAGATACCTATTGCACTGGCTTTGGAAGAAAGCAGTCATTTTTTTTTAATCCTGCACAACCTCTTTAACGCCTTACTACCCTGTGCCATAACAATATGTAGTCCTATTACCCACCCTACTATAATTGCAGAATGTTTAAATCTATACCTTTTTGGTAGTCTTCCTTCCATAAGGACCTATTTGGGAAAAATAACGCAAATGAAGTCTACAAGCTTCTACAGCTCCATTGTTAAAAAATAAAAATATTAATCTGTTAAAAAAATATATACTGTGTATAGAAATAGTGTATAACTACAATTTCTTCTGTTTATTTACTTAATTAAAAACAGAAGTGTCCAATCAATCTCATGAAAACCCGTCCTATTCTCACCATTAACCAGATGTCATTCTCAATAAGAATCAACACAATGACATCTGCTGTCTACTCGGGCTGAGAGCATTAAATAATGTTGTAACTGCAACTCAACAGAATTGTCTAGTTCTGTGTTCTTATTAAGTAAAGCTAAAAAGTGGAGAACATTATATTCAATGAACCTTGAAATGAAAGTGTACAAATTGCCAGGACATACTGAGTTGTCAGAATGACTGTACTTTTGTTACTTTTTAGGGTTGGCAGTGATAAGAGCAAGTCTCCAAGGAGTTGAATGTACGAGTGATCAGAAATCAGGCCAGTCAAGCTGAAGACGATGTGTACACTAACCTGTTCACACTGAATAGTCCCTATAAATAATTTACAGCTATGACTGCTAGCTATTATTACCAAAATGCCGGACTGCATTTTGACACATGCATCTAGCTTGTAAGTCAATACAAGCATTCACCTAGCACGTGTCGGCCACACTTAAAGGCATCCATCCGTGGACGTTTTACAACAATGTAATTTACCACTTGGAATTTAAATTGGCAAAGTCTTTCTTAAACAATGCTCAATTTTCGTTCCACTACTTTTCATAATATTGATCCTTAATGGCCTTGACTGTATTTGTTTTCTCTGCTTTGTGTTTTTAAAGACCTTTGATGTTTTATTAAACACCCTTATTCTACTGCAGCCAAGTGTTATGTACAGCTGTTTGGAGACACAATGAATCTCCGGCAAGATTTCGAGGATTTAAAAAGAATGTGCTTGACATTTTCCTTCATTTTGTTTTTCCTTTGAGCTGAGCTAGAGTCACCAGAAAGTACTTCATTATTGCTTGATTTGACCTGAAAGGCTGTCAGGTAAGAGTGAAAGTAGGGAAAACATACCTTTTTTGCAGGTCAGCCGTCTCGAGCGATTATTTATACTGCATATAAAGTATATGTGTTCAAGACAAGACAGTTGTTTTTGTTAGTGATAAAAGCCATATATACTCCATATTCACGTTACATTTCCATGCTATTGGAGATCACTGGATTATTTGAACATCTAAGGTTTACACTTTCTTTTTTGCTTTCTATTTCAGATGAAGGTTTTGTTCATGGCAGTAATGGATAAGTGCACTGGAGCAATTTTGAGAAAGTGATATAAACTAAAAATTAGAGTTAGTGTTGAGACAAGGTAGGAATAAAAGGAACGAAAGTTATTCAATAATTGTTGTGATGAGAATATCAGTTTATATTATGTTATCTAAATCACTATCCATATTAATAGATCCTAACTGGATTAAATAATAACTGAGAAACGTGTAGACATTGATGAGGATGGGTTGCAATGAGGACCTAAAGTAATACAACCAAGGGCAGACAAAGCAAAGGACCCCAATGCGAAAATAAAATAAAAATAAGCTATGCACACAAGCACAGCACACACATCAAATACATCACGTAAGCATAGCACAAACATCACACAAGCACAGCGCACACATCACACAAGCACAGTGCACCCCATCAGACACATAACGCAAACACAGCACACACATCAAACACGCACACATCACACAAGCATAGCGCACACATCAGACACATCAGACAAGTACAGCACACATATCAGAAGCATTCCACAAATACAGTACACACATCTGATAAGCACAGCACACATGTCAAAGGCATCACACAAGCAGAGCACACACATCAGATGGATCACACAAGCACAGCACATACATCAAACACATTACTCAAGCACAGTGCATCCATCACACATTAAACAAACATTGGCATCACATCTGCTAGCCATTAGGATTTTCCTTAATTACCTGTTTCCAAAGGAGGGGATCAACTGCATAGGAGGTCATGTGAAGATAATATATTAGATTGAAAGCTCTTTCTCTCTTTTCTCTGGAGATGGCTATATGCAAGCTCTTTTTCACTTTTGTCAGGAGATGTCTGTAAGGATTTACATTTTTCCACTATGATATAGTCCATACTATTGTAGTTCTGGCAGTATATTTACGGCCGTTGTCCTGCTGGAAGGTGGACCTACACCCCATTCTGAAGTCTTTTGCAGCCTCTAACAGGTTTTGTTCTGGATTTCCCAGTATTTAGCTCCATCCATATTTCCATTTCCACTCTCACAAGCTTTCTTGGCCATGTTGATAAAAGCATCCCTACAGCATCATGATGCTGCCAACACCATATATGTTGATGGGAAGAGTGTTTTCAGGGTGATGTGCAGTCTTAGTTTTCTACCACATATAAAGTTTTGCATTTAGACCAAAATTTTCTTATTCCGTCTCATCTGGCCAGGGTACCTTCTTCCACATTCTAGCTGTGCCTTCTACATGGCTTTTTGCAAACTGCAAATGGGACCTCTTATGGCTTGCTTTCAAACACGGCTTTCTTCTTACCAGTCTTCCATAAAGGCCAGATTTGTGGTGTATACAATTAACAGTCCCATGGACAGATTCTCATAACTGAGCTGTGGATCTTTACAGCTCCTCCAGAGTATCCAAAGGCATCTTGGCTACTTCTTTAGTTAGTGCTTTCCTTGGTTGGGATGTCAGTTTAGGTGGAAAGCCATATCTTGGTAGGTTTGCAGGTGTGCCATAATCCTTCTATCTTTGGATGATGGATTAAAAAGTGCTCCATGAGATGTTCACAACTTATGCTTTTTTTATAACCTAACTCCAACATGGTAATGACCCAAAACACAAAGCTAAGAATCCAAAAATCCAAAATCCAAAAAGGCTCTTGTTGGTGTTGCCCAAAAAGTTGATCATCAACAGATTAAGAAACTGATAGTGTATGTTTCCATGTGGCGCACAGTATATGCAGTGCTTTGAACACAACTCCGCCCAAAGCGCTGCCCCCTTTTGTACGTGCGGTGATTCCGCATGTGTTCATTGAACATATGCTGAATCACAGCATCCTAAACATAGACTGTGTAATTTATCTTGCTGAGATTGAGCATCTCCGCAAGATAAATTGACATGCTGCGGTCTATAAAGATGCACCACATGTGCGTACATGCAGGTCTGTCACCTGTGTCTTTGAACGCATAGTGGAGATGGGATTTCATAAAATCCCCTCCTCTATGCTGTAGCATCTGGCTGCTGCGAATTGGACGCTGCGGTTGTACGCAGCGCCGAATCCGCAGCGTTTACTGACCGTGGAAACATGCCCATAGACTCCACTTATAGAACATTTAGGACTGTTATTGAAAAGAAAGGCAGTTATACTGTTCATAGATATTTTTTTGATGTGTCAGAAAAGTATTTTTGCACATTTTGAGATGATTCATTTCGTTATTATTCTCACTTTAACTGAAAAAAAAACAATTGAAATGGGAAAATTTACGTCTTTCATTTAGTTGCAAAATAATACTGCACACAAATATTTGTCCAATAATTATGCAAACATAGATAGATATTCTCCTAATAAAGCCAAAGCCTCATTTTTCCTTTCTTCAGTATTCAGATTTCAGGTTTATTAACCTTATAGATTGACTGGCAGCACTGTAGTTGTTCAGTAACAAAATTAATCATCAAAAATACAAATTGCCTAATAATTGTGCACACAGTATAGTATATCCAAAATGCAATTGTTGTTATAGTCGATAAATACAACCTGGAGTAAGATAAGACCTTTACATATAATACTTAGGGGTAAAGAGATGTCAGTGTATTGAGTGACTGCCAGGGACATCTAATGAGAATAGGATAGACTTTGACTTTACCGTTACCATGTAAAAAAGACAATAAACCTGGCTTTATTCCAAACGTAATTGCTTCAAGTATTGGATCATAGAGCAAGCCTTGGTCACGCTGAGACATTTGTGATGGATGGTCATTGACGCAGCATGAATAATTATCAATCAAAGAAAGAAGAGGCACTGATAGCTGGAAGGGACATGGCTTGGATCAGCAAAGTATACAGTGGATTAGTAGACATTAAATGACCTGATTTTTTAATCCACCAAAGCTGTTTCCTTTTTTTGAATTTGGCTAATTATAAAATCCTTTCTAGAATAAATTACTTTGCCATAAACAATGAAATTGGTTGGAAGAATTACAGCATATTTATACATTTCACAATATCCTCTTGCTCAGCATAGAATTTTAGGAACTGTGAAACGAAATACTACAAAAACAAATATGATCAATGTACGGGTCCAGTCTCAATATCTTGTGTCATCTTATTTCAGTCCTTTTAACTGTACATGTCACACTCCAAATCTCCAGGTTCTGCGTGATCTAACAAGTGTGATTGACAAATTTCATACATATGACATGGTTGTTAACAGGGAAGAAGATACTGGATGATCCCCAATGCTAACGTATCACTGATTTGACACAATCTTCCTTACAATAAAACCTGATTTGACACCAAATCCATCAAAGTGTTTCTCTGTTATAAACACAGTCGTTATAAGGCAGAGAGGTAGAAATCAGAATATACTAAAATGTCGCTCCTTATTTATCTACAGCATTACAGACAATGGATCTTACTCTCTAAAAGAGATATTGCCCTGACCTGTAGACAGTCCCTACATTTATTATTCTTACTTATATAGCACCATCATGTTCCGCAGCACTTTACAGACATTATCATCGCTGTCCCCGATGGGGCTCACAACCTAGATTCCCTATCAGTTTGTGTTTGGAGTGTGGGAGGAAACTGGAGAACCTGGAGGAAACACAGCAAACACGGGGAGAACATACAAACTCCTTGTAGATGTTCTAAATAGTCGGATTTGTACCCAATAGTGACAGTTAGGTCAAGTAGAAAGTATGAGTGTAAGAATTCTGTCGGTGTAAGTGTATGTAGGGGTAGGAGTGGGGGACTGTAAGAAACAATTCTTTGCACTAAAGCTGCTTCCAGTACTTTGTATGGTCACTACACTTAGAGATTGCTTCCCATGACCCCATACCACAGAATGCTCTCCATGTCTCCCCATTTTCGAACAGTTTACTTTCTATAACCCCATTAAAGGGGTTTTCCCATGAACAAAGTACATTTTAGCCAATGGATTTTGGAAAATTAATAAGTTGCACAACTGGATGTGTTAAAAAATATTCCTGTGCTGAGATAATCTTATAAATGTGCCCTGCTCTGTACTGTGTAATGTCGTGTCTGACCATGCAGGAATATAGTCTGATCATACAACAGCTCCTGGGCAGGGGAGGAAGGAAAAGAGTTTACAGACAGGATAGCATGGGATTGCAGCTGATTCATTTTGTGAGGTAAAGCTTTTGCTGCTTGTTTGTAAACATGTTCTACCTCACAGTAATTACCAGCTGCGATCCCATGCTGTATGGTCTGTATACTCTTTTGCTTTCCAGTAAGATACAGCCATTACACAGTACACAGCAGATGCATACTTATAAGATTATGTTAGAACACAAATTTTTTTAACACATCCAGTTGTGGAAATTATTTTTATTCCAAGATCTATTGATTAAAATGTTCTTTATACGTAGGAAAACCCCTTTAAGTTCTCCTCTTGTTCTCAGCCTCAACAGTACCTTCCACTATAGTCGTTGCTCGAAGCATCAGTAATCAGTTTTCCCTTTTTCTTCTATTCATTTCCCATAGAGCCTTTCCTCTTCCACTCCAGGCAATGACCTTAATAACGTGCGACTTGCATGTCATCATACCTATTAGGAGTAACTCTGATCTAGCCAGAAACTTGCGAGCAGCAAGTCCTCTGGTAATTATCTTGGAGAAAGGAAAAGGCACCGGCCCCTTTGTACAGGCACGGGCCCCTTTGTACAGGCACGTCACCAATTTCTAAAGTCACTAAGTGGCAAGCAACAGTGGATAAGCAGTGTTGCACCTTTGTGACATGGCCTTTGATGGCAGTACCAGTTATACTGCCCTGATGGCAGCCCTGTATACAGAATTTAAAACAATGTCTACTTTCTTCCAAAAATAGTGGTTACATTTGTTCTTAAGTTGTATCTGGTATTGCAGGCCAGCCCTATTTAAAGGAATTGTCCAGACTTGGGACAAAACTCTGCAGTCACTCAATGTTACTGCACACTGCCAACTCCTTGCTGTCACGATTCCTTAGTATTGCCGTTGCGAATAATTTGAATACTTGCGGTCACAGGCTGACCAGACTCATTCTGTTTCTCTCCTTAGAAGAGAATTGAGAGAAGCCGGACATGTCTAATTACCACGTGACTGCAAGTATACAAATCGCATACATGCAGCATATGACAACCCGCTCGTACCACGAACACCAAGGAATCATGACTGCTTGCACACCATGCATTTGATTTAACAGTGGTGAATTCTATTAAAGATTTCTCTCTAAAAATTGTTAAGCTGTTGTAAACTCGTTTATAGCTGACCCAGCGATCTGCTCTCATCGCAGCAGGCAAACATCGCATAGTATTACAGTACATGCTGGCCATATAATAAATGGTCCATTATGTAATGTAGGGATGGGACAGACTTGACAGTAATAGTAGCTTTTTGTCCACTCTCCAGTCAGACATAGCATCCACATGTTGCATATTGTATTAGATTGCCAGCCTAGGATGGATTCCCCTGATTTCCTAAATACTTTGCAATATACACCAGCAGAGAATCTGTGATTGCACTCTGTAAAGCCCCCGTCACACTAAGCGAGATCGCTAGCGAGATCGCTGCTGGGTCACAAGTTTTGTGACGCAACAGCGACCCCTGCTGTTAGATCGCTGGATGTGTCGGAATGTCCTGGACATTTTTTTGATCGTTGATGTTCCGCTGGGTAGTATGCACCGGTACTGAATGTTTGACACCTTACCAATGACCTCGTTAGCGACTCAGAAGCGAGACACATAGAAGTGGATTTGCGTTGATTCGAGGTCTGAATCGTCAGAGTAGCTGCTATGTAACACAGTCCCAACGACCACCGACATCGTTACAAAGGTCGCTACTGGTCGCCATACCGTTGCTGCGTCATTGGGAAGATCTGACTGTTTGGCATCTCTCCAGCGACCACATAGCGACACAGCATCAATCCCTACCAGGTCGTATCATTGTCGGGATCGCTATAGCATCGCTGAGTGTGACGGGGGCTTAACTCTTTAGTATGAGAGTATCAATAATGATGGATGTGTTAACATACTTTCTTTTAATGAATCCTTATACTTTTTAATGAGTGTTCTGCCTCTGGCTTTCTGAATATATATCTAACCCAAGGCAGATAGAGCCTGGGGACAAGTATAATTTCAAGCATTATAGTTACAGAGCTTAGGGCTATAACAAAGCAAAGTTTCCTTGTATTTGTGTGTTTCTCTAATAACATACGTACAGTAATATTCTCTAAGCAAATGTAGTAGAACTCAATGCATAGTTAAAATTGCTTTCTTCAACTTCTGTATCACTCCACACTGAAGAAAACTTTTAATTATTCATCTAAAAAAACATCCCCCAAATTATATATATAGATATATACACATATATTTTGTTTTAGCTGTATGACCAGTCTGCACAACAACAATACTACAAAACTGATTATTAATAAATAAAACCATAATACTAATATTACCAGGTAATACAGAGATCACCGCTGACAATAAACACAGGAGCTCTGTATACAGCATATAATGTACCGGTAATACATTGATCACCAGTGACATTATACACAGGAACTCTATATATAGTGTCAGTGTACAGGTAATACAGTGATCACCAGTGACATTATACACAGGAGCTCTGGATAGTGTCAGTGTACAGGTAATACAGAGATCACCGGTGACATTATACACATGAGCTCTGTATACAGCATATAATGTACAGGTAATACAGTGATCACCAGTGACATTATACACAGGAGCTCTGTATATAGTGTCAGTGTACAGGTAATACAGAGATCACCGGTGACATTATACACATGAGCTCTGTATACAGCATATAATGTACAGGTAATACAGTGATAACCAGTGACATTATACACAGGAGCTCTGTATATAGTGTCAGTGTACAGGTTTTTACAGAGATCATCAGTGACATTATACACATGAGCTCTGTATATAGCATATAGTCTACAGGTAATACAAAGATCACTAGCGACATTATACACAGGAGTGTTGTATAATATTGTGTCAGTGTACAGGTAGTACAGTGATCACCATTGACATTATACACAGGAACTCTTTATATAGTATCAGTGTACAGTGTACAGGAGCACTGTACATAGTATACAGTGTATAGTGAACTAGTGTAGACACCCCAAACTCCAACTAACTACAGGAAGCAGTCAATTGTCATAACACTATGCCACTCCCACTATGGGCTATCCCAACATTAACTGTCTCTGACCCTGCAGTTTGTTGCTGGTCAGGTTTAACCTCTCACATAGTTCTTTGCAAACATTATAACACCTATCTCAATCATGCATTATGTGAAGATCTGAGGTTGTGAGTGGTAATAATCACCTAGGCAGGTTAACAATGTAACTATTTTTTATTCCATATGTCCATGGTATTACAACAAATCCAGGTAGATGGCCAAAATACAAGATCACAACTGACATCCATGTATCTAGGGTCAACAATCCTTAAGAAAATTTGTTAAATCCAGACCACAGATCCCTCAACCGTAGCAGGGGGATCCAGCACAGTTGGCAACCAATCTCCAAAACTCTGTAGGCCACACATTCATTGCAACTTGGCTCCTCTCCCAAAGAAGTCACTCTCCCCACTCCATAGCTAAACATGTGACTTCTCTCTCCCTTCCCTGGGATCAGCCCCCTGAATGGCAGAAGTGTACATAACCTCCCCCTTAAACATTTGCTTTTAGCTCAATGAAAGAAGAATATTACAGCAGCCCATCACCTGGGATTGCATGTGAAACCCCTTATCGTGACTGCTCCTCTGGGTCTACAATCCCCATCCAGACAATGGCACTAGTGACTATAAGAACAATGGAATTGTAGAGTTCCTTGATTACTAATCTTGGGTTTGGTCTTACGTATACATAAGATCCAGCCTACACATTTTCCTCTGCCTATTGTCACTGAATGTAAACATTAATTCCTGGGGATGAATTGACGAGCAGCGGGTAACTAAGCAGTGGCTACCAGCATGCTCGCGCTGGGAGCTGGTATCCAAGGTAAACAGCGGTTAACTAAGTGCACGTGGCGCTTAGATACCCGCTGTTTACCTTGGATACCAGCTCCCAGCGCAAGCACGCTGGTTTCCAGGGTACACAGCGGATAACTAAGGGACACGTGAGCTTAGTTACCCGCTATTTACCTTGAATACCAGCTCCCAGCGTCAGCTTACATTGCTGGGAGCTCGCTGATCGTTGGTCTCCCGCTGCCACATGCAGCGATGCATACTGGCCAGCGAGAGACCAACGATCAAAAAATGGCCCAGGACATTCCTGCACGATCAGCGATACCCGGTGGGGGGGCCGGTCGCTGATGCATGCCACACACAGCGAGATCACTGATGCATCACAAAATCGGCAACGCATCAGCGACCTTGTTAGCGATCTCGCTTAGAGTGAAGTACCCTTTAGTCTTTATTCACTAAAAGTTTCACAGCATGTCATACGCCATCTCAGTTGTTGCTGCAACAAAGCACAGCACAGCGCAACAAGGGAGATCATTTTGTCTTGCTGCTGTGCTGGGCATATGGGCATAGGCAGCGACCAAGATAATATAATTAAAAAACTAAAAGCTTTGTCATCTTGGTCCTGCAGTCAGCCGTCAGAAGGCTGTCTTAGGCCTCATTCACACGTAAGTTATTTTGCATCAGTGTTTGTATGAAAAAAACAGGATAGGAATTTACAAGAAAAACGAGAATTGTAAATAACGACACCTGTTCTGTGTTTTCGAGACACTCCTGGCTTTGGCTTACAAAAATACTGATGTGTGAATGAGGCCTTACTGAGAACGATAGGTGTGAGGCACTCACTGTTTCCATGCACTGTTAGTGGAAGCAGTGCTTGGTGGCCACTTAGTGAAGATTCCCTAGGGGCTGAATCTGCCATCTTGGATCATATCGACCCTTAAAATTTGGTGCCAAAGGCAAACAAGGACCTCCCCCTCCCGCTTTAGGCCACTGTTTTACACTCTCTTCAAGCAGAGTAGTCACCCTGATAAGCTATTTATCGGTGAATTTTCTTGGATTGGTATCTGATCCATTTTTCACATTTTGCTTAAAAACAGGGTCCCAAAGGAACCATGTTTTTCTGGGAGAAGGAAATTTAGCTCCCATGGTAGACATTCACATGTAGGAGTGTCAGCTCAAGATCAAACTTCACCAAAGACAGGAAGCAATTTGTCTTTAGAGTAAATCAAATTCTCACTACAGGTATGCTTAATCCTGGGCAGATGCGTCCTCATATGTCTACACAGCAAGGAAGAAGCTGCTTGCTGGGGAGTGAACAATGTGTAGCAGATTAACTGCTTCTTTAAGGAACATTGTGGTTTTTTAAACTTTCTTTTTAGTATAGTCAATATACTGAAGAAAACATAATTCAGTTGGGAAGAACTGTATGACAAAAAAAAGTTCATATATTTTCTATATCATTTGTCCATAGGTCCCGTTTTTAGTGAAAGGAAGCCCACCTGTGTGCAATCTAAGCATCACATGGTCTGTCAGTATATACACACCTTTTCTGAGAGGCCACAGAGGCTGCAATGCCAAGAGGCAGCACTAACCAAACAACACCATGAAGACCAAGGAGCTCTCCAAAAAAGTCAGGGACAACGTTGTTTATAAGTAAAAGTCAGGTTTGGGTTATAAAAAAAATCTCAATCTGTGATGATCCCCAGAGCACCATCAAATCCATTATCATCAAATGGAAAGAACATAGTATCACAACAAACCTGCCAAGAGAGGGCCGTCTACCAAAACTCTAAGACAGGGCAAGGAGGGCATTACTCAGAGAGGCAGCACAGAGATCAAAGGTAGCCTTGCAAGAGCTGCAGATTTCCCAAGCAGAGACTGGAGTAACTGTCCATAAGACCACAATAAGCCGCACAATAAGCTGCATAGAGATGGCCTTTATGGAAGAGTGGGCAGAAAAAAAGCCTTTCCTTACACACAAAAATTGTAAGATTCATTTTCAGTTTGCAAAAGACATGGGGGAGACTCCTCAATTGTATGGAGGAAGATTCTGTGATCAGATGAGACAAAAATTGAACGTTTTGACCACCAAGGTAAATGCTATGTCAGGTGTAACGGGGGCCCAGGGCTGTAGTTGTGGCTCTCAATGGGGGTGTCATTGCAACCTGGCCCTCGTCACATACACACAATATCACAGTGGTAGCATACCTTTTTGTCCGCTTTCCCGTCCATCTGGATCTTCTCTGGTCCACTGGGGGGTTCAGCTCTTGGGGTTCCACAAAATAGAAACAGAGTCAAATTCCAGCTTAAAGCAAATGATTTTACTTAGTTCTTTTCTCAGCTTGTCCAGTTCACAATTAAGTACAGCACAAGATACGTCACAGGACACAACATTTTCTGTTCCTGTGCTGTCTCTCACTTCTTCAGGAATATCACAGGGTCGCACCATTGTCCCCGGTACTGCTGCATTCTGTCTGACTAGTCTGACTAATTGTGGGTGTTCCCAGTCCATTTTGCCCCAGCGTGTCTTAGGTGTCTTCCTAAGTAACTGACCGCCATCTTGACAAAGCTGCCCGGTATTCCTTGGCTTCACTGGTACATGTTACTCCTAGGCCCTGGACGAGCTGGGCTCCTTTTCTTGAATGTAGCGTTACGGGGCTCAACTGCCCTGTCCAGGCTCCCAGGCCCTACTGACTAAAAATCAGGAAGCTCACTAACTTATCCCAGTTGGTCCCTTTTATCTTAACTAATTCCTATCCTATTCTAAGTTCCTATTGCTGTCCTACAATGCCCCCTCTAGTGGGCTATTCCTATCGCTACACTTTCCCTATCTACACAATACTATATATATGTATACATTGCACTATACAGCAGTACTATAATATCAAATATAGCAGCTTTACAGGGATGTGTTCAGGAAGGGTAGGGGATGAATCAGTCTCTATACCCCTTTACACTAGCACCAAACCAACATCATGTTGTTGGGATGTTTTTTGTCCAGATGGATAGGGAAAATGGTTCAAGTCAAGGGGAAGATGGATAGTAATGAATATAGGAATAATGAATATTCTTAAGCAGAACTTGTTTTTGTTTGTCAGTGATTTGAAACTGGGACAGAGCAAGACAATGACCCAATGTATACTTCTAAAGCAACACTCGAGTGGTTTAAGGGAAAATGTGTAAATGTTTTGGAGTCACCTAGTTACAGCCCAGACCTTAATTCAATTAAGAATCTATGATCAGACTGAGGGTCGGACTGGCCTGGTGGGGTATCAGGGAAATCCCCAGTGGACCCTTGCCATGGACAAGAGATAGAGGGGGAAGAATAAAGAAAAAAGCCTGTGGTTTTTCAGTGCACTTTAAAAACGAAGGCAGAGTAAGTGCAGGGGCGCCCGAACGCAGCTTTTATTACCTGTATCGCCGTGTCACACATCACGTTGAACGCTGATGAATGTATGTCTGACATCACTGATGATGGGCGCACTCACACAGTCATGGCATGGCAGTATTTGTCCCTTGTATGTGGTATTATTTGGTCACTATGTGATCCGGTCATGGTGTGATGTTGGTTCTCCTTTGTACAGTATGTGTTATTATTTGGTCCCTATGTGGTGGAATATGCAGTCCAGTCATGGTGTAGCAGTATTTCTCCCTGGTATGTGGTATTGTTTGGTCACTATATGCTGGTAATATGTGATCCAGTCATGGTGTAGCAGTATTTGTTCCTTGTATGTGGTATTATTCGGTCACTATGTGGTGGTAATATGTGGTCTGGTCATGGTGTTGTGATATTTGTCCCTTGTATGTGGTATTATTTGGTTGCTATATGCTGAAAATATATGGTCTGGTCATGGTATGGTGGTATTTTCCCTTGTATGTGGTATGATTGGTCTTGGTATAGTGGATTGTGTTGTATATGGTGGTCATTTGGCTCTCTCTGATATTAGGAAAAGATTCTTTATTGCCATTAGAGATTAAATACTTGGAATACAACGGCAGAGATGCACTTACAGGGGTTCTAAGGTGAAAAAAGTAATCACCTCTCCACAGGATAAGTGACAATGTATTGATTGGTGGGGGTCTGACTGCTGTGACCCACACCGATAAGCAGAATGTGGAGCTTTTATCCTTATTACGCTGGATCAGTATGTGCAACTTGACCACTGGTCCATTCATTCCCTCAGTGGCTGCGAGCGCTGCACTTGATATTTTATGTGGTTTATTATTATTATATTAGTTTTTCTATATCAGACCTGTGCAGTAACATCATGGTGATATGCTTTATTTGGTAACTGTGTCTACTTTCTAGAAGTATGACTTAGAAATTGATCTTATTGTTGTGTTTTCTATTAGATTACTATATTTTATCTGTAGTCCTTTTATTTTAATGGGAGGAAGGGACAACATATATGTCTTTATCAGATCAACAGGGGTCCATACACCTGAACTGCATGCTGGTGGGGCCCAGGTCCAAATTTTGCACTGGGTCACATTAGACTCTAGTAACAA
Source organism: Dendrobates tinctorius (assembly GCF_039654945.1). Classification (NCBI taxonomy): domain Eukaryota; kingdom Metazoa; phylum Chordata; class Amphibia; order Anura; family Dendrobatidae; genus Dendrobates; species Dendrobates tinctorius. The sequence goes on from NW_027361732.1 coordinate 53,755,384, forward strand.
CACTGCCTGTAGAGGAAGAAGTAGCTGTGGTACTTGATAATTCCCAATGCCAATATACTTGTACAATGCATAGAATAAAATGTTTGTGCAGCTCTGCGGATAATTTTGCATTGGGTTCAAGTCCTAACTTTGGGTGTAAGAAATAAACTCTAATGCTCTGTTATTAGTTTGACTTAATGTGGAAATCTGATGCATGTCATGGACCAAAGCAATGTTATACTGTAGATTTTTTACATTTATTGCCCTATCTAAATGTTAAATATATTGTAGCACAGCCTTTTTGTGTATTTACACAATAGTTTAATCTTTATACCTATTACATAATTTGTCATTATGTTCTTAAAACCTATTGGTTCCGATTCACGATGCCAAGCAAAGAGAAATGTGAAGGGTGCCACCTCGGGCACAAACTAGTGTTTCTCCTTGTCATCGCTGCAGCAGCTTAATGAACTATACCCACATCTAACCAAAATACTGCATATTTTATTAACCTGGAAAACAATTCATAAATTTGTTAGTGTAATTTTGTGCAATTTTTTTAATCATCAGCCAGTGCTTTATTGTGAAGTAATCCTTAATTGATTGACATTTAATCACAGTCTTTGTGTTTTACTGTCCCCTGCCTCATAAGAGGTAATTTTGTCTTTACCGTAGTTTAACAGCTGATGAAAAAGATTTAAGGAAACCTATAAACTTAAGATTGGTTAATAGCCTCTTATAAAAGAATATTATACATCTAGGATCCATTGCACAGATGTGATGCTCAATTGTAGAACTGTGCATGGGGTTTATTAAATTACAGCACAAATCTTCAATCTCCTGAATTATTGTTCATGTTGGTATTGTTAGGCAAATGGGGAGATGCATTATTGCTTCCAGTTGTTCATATCACTGTGCTCTAATACAGTCGGAGACAGCTGGCACATTGCTTTAGGCAAATGTAGAGCAACAGCAGCTGCGGAGACCTGGACCCCAAGAGAAAGCAAGGCACCACTGAGTCAGTACTGAGCCGCTCGTGAACTAATGTCCAGAAATTAAAATAAGAAGGTTCAGCTGCCAACACACTGCAGTTTCGACAACTGACTGGCATTAGTAGTTTGCTGTAAACACTAATATATAATTGGTGATGAAGGGAGCGATGAGTGGATTTCTGTAATGACGACACTTGGTTGGTCAGTAAAAACATTTTGGCGCTCAATACCTGTTTATTTAATTCATTAAATCTGGATGCATAAATCTCCCTGCAGAAGTTTCCTCATAATACTATAATCCTTATAGTCATAGGCACAAAAATAGCCACATTAGCCATCAATCGTTTGTGGTTGACTCAAATTCTCACGTTAATTCTTATTCAATAAGCAGCTTACACCATACTGTAAATGTTTTGGAATGCTATCAGCAATTGTAGCAATTCTCCTAAATTCAGACAATGGATGCATGTTTGGTTATAAACCTTTCCCATTTTAAGTCAGTTAGTATTACCATAATTATTAATATTTGCCAAATGCCAGGATAATGAGGGCTAAAAATTTGGGTGTGTGGCCTTCTCTTGGCAGGATTGTTGTAGTACCATGTTCTTTTCATTTGAGAATAATGGATTTGATGTTGCTATGGGGGGAACATCAGAGATTGGGAATTTTTTTATAACCCGACCCTGACGTGTACTTCTCAACAACTTTGTCCCTGACTTGTTTGGAGATCTCCTTGGTCTTCATGGCATTTGGTTAGTGGTGCCTCTTGCTTTATGATGTTACAGCCTCTAGCCTCTGTTGCATTTCAGAAAAAGTGTGTATATACTGACAGACCGACCATGTGATACTTAGATTACACACTGGTGAACTTCCTATCACTAAGCATGGGACTTATGAAGGCAATTGCTTGCACCAGAAATTTTTAGGTGCTTCATAGCAAAAGGGGTGAATACACATGCACATAACAATTTTTAGTTATTTGATCCCATAAATGTAATTTATGTCTACATTTTTCTCACTTCACTTCACTAACTTAGACTATTTGATGCGGATGCAGAACACACATATCAAATTACAAAAATATTTAAGCACAGGTTGTAATGTAACAAAATAGGTAAAAAGCTAAGGAATGTGAATACTTTTGCAAGCCACTGTATGTAGGACTATGCATCTACAGAAGGTACAGTTGAAACCAGAAGTTTACATACACTACATAAAAAGACACATATGCATGTTTTTTCAATAACTGACATGAAATCAGAATAAACCTTTCCCATTTTAGGTCAACTAGGATTACCATAATTATGAATATTTGTCAAATGCCAGAATAATAATAAGAGAGAGAGAATGTTTTAAGGCATTTTTATTACTTACTGCAAAGTCAAAAGTTCACATACACTTAGATTATTATGCCATTATACAATTCTGGACTGCCCATATGATGAGGTCATGTGCTTGGAAGCTTCTGATTTTTGGCAATATCTGAGTTAATTAGAGACACACCTGTGGTTGTATTTTAATGCACACCTGAAACACACTGCTTCTTTGTGTTTCATCATGGGAAAATCTAAATAAATCAGCCAATATATCAGGAAGAAAATTTTGCATTTGCACAAGTCTGGCTGATCCTTGGGTACAATTTCAAGATGCCTAAAGGTGCCTCGTTCATCTGTACAAACAAATATATGCAAGTACAAACAAGATGGGTGTAAAGGGGGCTTCACACATAGCGATATCGCTAGCAATATCGCTAAAGCGTCACCGATTTTGTGACACAGCAGCGATATTGCTAGCGATATCGCTACATGTGACACTTACCTCCGACCGGCTCTCCCGCTGGCTATCGCTGATCGCGTGAAAAACATCCTGGGCCATTTCTCGTCATCGGCTTCCTGCTGGCGCCGACGAGCGACGCGTGCACGCTGGCAGAGGGAGTCATTATCGCCGAGTCTGACAGGTAAGTAATGACTGCTGCTGCGTCGCTGCATCGCTGGTGAGATCTGCCTGTTTGGCAGCTCACTAGCGACCATTTAGCGATGCACCAGCGATCCTGACCGGGTCGTATCGTTGTCGGGATCACTGGTGCATCGATAAATGTAACGGGGCCCTTAGGCGTCGGATTCCTGCCTCTGCACAGGAGGAATCTCAAGCCTTGCCTTCTGCAATCTCCCATTCAGTCAAAGCCGCAGAGGAGCCTGCTCAGCAAAGACATCGTTCCCAGCATCTTGATCAGGGTAGTGCTGTCAGGTTGGTTGCTGCTGCCACCTCTGGGTCAGCTTTGGCAATCCGCACTAGCCAGCAGCGAGCAGCTCCAGAGGCTAAGTCCATTTTGCAGCCTTCTGAGCATGCCCGTGGGACGATCTCTCATTTGCGATCTGGGGTCACACGCTCAGGTCCTCAAGCAGCTCTGATTGGGCCATCGGGAAGTTCCTGGAAGGCTGCGCCTATTAAAGGATCGCACGGCTGTATAGTCTGTAATTTGTAGTGGTGTGTGTGATGATGGATGCTTGTGTACCGCTGACTGACTCATTATCAAATCCCTTCCCTCTGATACGCATGTTAGTAGGGTTTAGAGTTTCAAGTCAGCGCAGAGTAGTGGCACTGCATAGCGCAATAGTGTTCCCAGCTCCTATCACATGTTAGCACCAGTGGGCACCATGCTACATTAGGCACTACAGTACCACACATTCAGCAACAACAGTCAGAGCGGTGCCAAGCGCCATTAATGCGCTTTCCAGACCTAAGCTTAGGCTGGTTAGTGGCGTCTGCCAGAACTGCGCTCTACGTACTTCGTGCGGTATTCATCTATCAGCTGCACCCTGTGACTGTTAACAGGGCACAGCATTCAGTAAGGGTCTCTTCCTGGCGTCACAGTTGTGGCGCCGAACGCTAGTGGGTCTAGAAGGACTCTAATACCATGTCCTTGGGGCAGGGTCCTGTGACCAAAACACTAGCGTTCACTCTGCAGTATCGCAGTCCTGTGAAGCAACAGGGTCCGCCTCCTATTCACCGGGTGAAGTTAACCCATGTGTGTTTGTTATACCACCAGTTTCTGTCCGCCATTACCGAGCAGCAGTCTACCATCTCTGCAAGGTGGACCCCGGGCTGTGAACGCACCTCATTACCATCTTTTATTATTTGGTGCATTCCGCCAGCCCAAACAATGGGAATGTCCAGCCATCATACTGCTCAGGAAGGAGATGGGTTCTCTGTCCCTCAAGGGGAACGTGCTTTGGTCCAACATATGCATATTAACCTAATGTGGTGTAGTGACCACTGTGTCTGCTAGGGGGCGCTGTGTGGATGTCCCAGGAGAGTGGATGAATGGCAGAATACTGAATGACTGTTACGTATCTCAAGGTGGGTGGCCTTGAGATGGAGACATATGTGTGTGTTGATCAGCAGTGATACTGCTGAGGTGCTGGTTCAATGTGTCAGGGACTAGTTACCTACAAACCCACCCAGGGGGTGTGTTTAAGAGCGCTAGTATAAAGTTTGTATGAGTGGTTCAAAGACCTGTGATGAGGTCATAGCCATGTGACCCGGTGGGCGTGACTACGGACCATATAAGGTGGCCAGGGTAGGTCACATAAGGTGAATGCTGGCACCTGGTTGGTCCGTTTTGGAAGGCCCCGTTTGGGAGAGATGGGGGCTGTCTTCCTGACAGCAAGGAACGCTGTGTTGAATGGCTGCACGTGCCTGATGATTCCCTGGAGGGAATGGACGTCTGCAGCATGATGAAGGAACTATGAGGAAACCCTGACGTGGGTGAGATAACTGAGGCTGAAGAGCCTGTGTATGCATAACCTGTGTGACCACAGGGATTACAGAGCTGAACTCTGTCATGGTCGCTATGCTGATGTTATGAAGTTTATGTTGCTGCTGTGGGTTTATGATACTAAATAAACCGCATGGACTATGATTGTTTATGGAAAACCTGTGCCGGATCTGTTTTTTTGGCAGCTAAGCGAGTATCCCCTAAATGAATAACAGCGCTACCTTACACTAAGGACAAAAAAGCAAAAGACCTTATGAAGATGATGGCGGAAGCTGGTAAGATTGTGTCAATATCCACAGTGAAATGAGTACTGTATCAACATGGGCTGAAAAGCTACTGTGCCAGGAAGAAGCCATTATTCCAAAAGAAACATAAAAAGCCAGATTAATGTTTCCAAAAACACACAGGAACAAATACCTTAATTTTTGGAGACATGTCCTGATCTGATGAAACTGAAATTGATCTAATGACCATCGTTATGTTTGGAGGAAAAAGAGAGAAGCTTGGAAGTCTAAGAACAGCATCCCAACTGTGAAACACGGGGGTGGCAGCATTATGTTGTGAGGTTATTTTGCTGCAGGAGAGACTGGTACTTTTCACAAAATAGATTACATCATGAGAAAAGAAGATTGTGCAACAATACTGATACAACATGTCAAGACATCAATCAGGAAGTTAAAACTTGGGTGGAAATGGGTCTTCCAAATGGACAATAACCCGAAGCATACTGCCAAATGGTAGCAAATTGGCTTAAGGATAACAAAGTCAATGTTTTGGAGTGGCCATCACAAAGCCCTGATCTCATTCCTATTGAAAATTTATGGGCAAAGCTGAAAAGGCAGGTGGGAGCAAGGAGACCTACAAACCTGGATCCGTTCCACCAGTTTTGTCAGAAGGAATGGGCCCAAATTCCAACCAACTATTGAGAGAAGCTTGTGGAAGTACATCCAAAAAATTTGACCCAAGTAATTCAGTTAAAGGGCAATATTACCAAATACTAATGAAATGCTTACATTGCTTTGCAGTAAGTAATGAAAATGCCTTAAAACATCCTCTCTCTCTCTCTCTCTCAATCTCTCTCTCTCATTATTGTGGCATTTGGTAAATATTAAAAATTATGGTAATCCTAATTGACCTTAGATATTGAGAAAAACATGCATAGGTGCCATTATATATAGTGTATGTAAATTTCTGGTTTCAGCTGTATATATATAAAGTCTTGAAAAAGTATTCATACCCTGTGAAATTTTCCACATTTTTTCACATTACACTCACAAACTTAGGATTTTATGTGATATATCAACACGAAGTAGCTGGTGTTTGTGAAGTGTTATAGAAATCAAACATGGTTTTCTAATTATTTTAAAAATATACAGTAAATCTGAAAATTGTGACGTAAATTTACATAGTACGTAGTTATGTAACCTGATACCCCTAATTAAAATGCTGAATATCCAATTGCCTCCAGAAGTCACATAATTAATAAATTGAGTCTACCTGTGTGTAATTTTTTCTCAGTATAATTGCAACTATTCTGTGAAGGCCTCAGAGGTTTGTTAGAGAACATTAGTGATCAAACAGGATAATGAAAACCAAGGAATAATTCAGACATGTCAGGGATAAAGTGGAGGAGAAGAGTAAAGTAGGATTAGGTCATAAAAAATAGCCCAAGTTTTAAACATCTCACTGGGCCCTGTTCAATCCATCAAAACATGGAAGGAGTATTGCACAACTGCAAACCTACCAAGATAGGGTTGTCCACCTAAACTGACATCTGTAGCCCATTCCAGCCTTGTGCAGTTCTCCAATTTTGTCCCTGGTGTCCTTAGACAGCTCTTTGGTTTTGTCTATGGTGGAGAGGTTGGAGTGTGATTGATTGCGTGTGTGGACAGGTGTCTTTTATACAGGGAACAAGTTCAAATAGGTGCAATGAATACAGGTAATGAGGTAATGAGTAGGAGGGCTTCTTAAAGAAAAACCAACAGGTCTGTGAGACCAGAATTCTTGCTGGTTGGTAGGTGATCAAATACATATTTTATGCAATAAAATGCAATTTAATTATGTAAAAATCATACAATGTGATTTTCTGGTTTTTATTTTCAGATTCTGTCTCACAGTTGAAGTATAGCTACAATAAAAATTACAGATCTCTCCATTCTTTGCAGAAGGGAAAACTATATCTGTATGTATATATATAGGATTTTACTCAATATCTCACTGAATACAAGGACAATTTAACAATTTGAAAACTATTGACAAGGCTGAGTTTCATAGAATATGTTTTTTACCCATAGCATTAAAGTTAAGTTAACAATAATGAAAATAAAAATAACACTAATAATTTTCATTACAAAATCTTAAATTGTACTCAAATAACTTTTTCTAAAAATGATTACACCCCACTATTTTCTATGACCCTCATGATTTTAAAGACAGCATCAAGTCCCCTTGGCAGAGTATGAACAAGTTGGTGACATATTGCAATATCTATCTTTTGGTGTTGTCGTTAAATTGTCTAAATAATAGTGATGTCACTGAAAAGAAAAGCAGAATGGTACTGGATCCCGAAAAAAGCGTCCATAAGGTGAGTATATTAACATACACTACACTAACATACAGTATATACAAAGATTTAGTAAAATAAAAATCTTCATGGGAGTGCTTCTTTGTTTTAGTGCTTTTTAAACATATCTTACCCACCTTTTTGACATCTTTATATTCACCACGCATCAATTTTGCTCTGGTTACACATACGATTTTCTACAAAATTATTGAATTGTTTTATGATATCACAGGTGATTCACTTATATTCTAGGGAGTCAAATGCTGACATAGTCAGTGGGTTTGCCAGTTCAAAAATGTCTTTCTTCTATACAGCCTTTTAAAGTCTTGAATTAAACCCTGTAGAAAAATTGTGACTTGACCCTGTAAAAACAAAACAGTACATGAACATAAAGCCCACAGAACTGAATAGATTTTTAAATAGTTTTTAAGTTTTGTTTCTCAGAGTCATTAGCTTGTAATTTCAATTAAGACAAATAGGGTATTCACATTCATGTCCTGAGGGTGTTCTTTTTCCCCTGCATGACATTGACTAATCATGAGTATTAGGGTACCATTACACTTAGCAACGCTCCAGCGATCCTGACAACGATACGACCTGGTAAGGATCGCTGGGGCGTCACTACATGGTCGCTAGTGAGCCTTCAAACAGGCAGATCTATTCAACGACACAGCGATCCGTGTAACGGCCTCAGTGGTTGTTGGGACCTTGTCACATAGCAGCTTTTCTGACGACTCACGCCTGCATCCATGAGTTCTGGGTCGTCAACGAGGTCGTTCATCGGCGTCAAACACAGAGATGCATGCTGGCCAAGGGGACACCAACGATCAAAAAATGGCCTGGGACATTTGAGCATGATCAGTGATATCCAGCGGGGGGGCCAGATGCTGCTTTGTGTCACACATAGCGAGATCGCTGGCGAGGTCGCTGTTGCGTCACAAAATCGGTGATGTTTCAGCGATCTCGCTAACGATCTCGTTATGTGAGAAGGGGCCTTTAGATGTCATGATTAGGATAAAAAAACACACCCCAAAATGCTTCAAGCAGACGTTTTCCTGTGAGACATGTAATGATAGACAGCCCTGGCCTTCGCTACGATAAAACATTATTCAACTTTGCAACCACTATTCCATGATGTGGCCAGTTTAACATGGTCAAACTAGTAAAAGGTCCTTTTAAAGTGTCGTGGCTCAGATTTAGACATGAGTTCATTAGTACAATTTCAAATATAAGTCTAATGGAATTCATAGATATGTGGAACATATTGAAATCTGCTATAATGTATTATGGCATGTTCTGTATTGTAACCAGAAAGTTAATTTTTCAAATCAAGGCAATACTAAGGACACACACCTGTAAGGGTCCTAAAAAGATAGTAGTATCAACATTTTGTGTAATGTTTGTGTTTTAAAATGTTTTCTGGGGGGGTTATACAAAATTGACTCTAATGTTATAAAATACAGATTTTCTAATTTCTTACGGTACCTCTTGAAACTTCTGGCTGCTTCTTACCATTGCTCAGTTGGTGCTCACCAGTATGCTCATGTTCACAGAGGACAGTGATTTCCTAAGTCAGAAGTTATCTCTCATGATTAGAGGTCACTCCTGGAGCCAGTATGATGGAGATATGGGAGATTCAAGGGATAAGTAATTATTATTTTTGTTTGTTAACATTCCCTACATTATGGCCAATTTTGTATAGTCCTGGAAATAAAACTTTGCAATTGAGAAAAGAATGTAGTACTATGTCAATGTGATTTAACTGTATAGGACACATTTTATTTATGAATTTAATAAGTAAAAGTCATGACATGAACCTGTGGGGGAATAACTTCCAAATCCTAGGATTCAAGGATTCCAATAAGCTGCTGCCAATACTATAAGATCACATATATGACCTTCTACATTTCGAAGTGGCCAAGAGTACGACATACCCATTTGCTTCACATTATTTCCTAATACTGCATTTCATTTTTTTTGTATTGAAGTGACTTGATCACTCCACATATTTCTGTCCTACACACTTTCTGTCACGTATTATCCTTTACATAGAAGTCCATTAGCATGTTGCAATATTCATGTTCTGCAAAGAGAAAAAACGTATTTCAATGTTGTACAGAAAGCATTTTTCTCACATTAATGTTCATAAAGTAGGTCTTGCTACCCAGAATGCAAAAATACTATGTACTTGTTAAAGTAGTGTCCCAGTTGTACAGATAAACACAAATTGTGGAAAACCAGTACTTCGGTTGACAAACATGGAATTTTAATTTGCAAATTCTTCAATATTATCTATCTGTATGTCTTCCTAAAGCTTTATTCACATGTAGCGAAATTTTTGAGGACAATTCCCTTAGCAATACTTTAAAAATCCTCCAGAACAACTTCCCACAGCAAATACACACCTAAAAATGCTGATTATTTACCTCTACCTCGGTCTATAACCATAGCTGGTCCTCTGCCAGCTTTTGCACAACTTTGCCCCTCTACACGGACATCTCTTCAGATATGTTGCTGCAGATAATACAGTCAGTCATGGTGAAACGTCATCACATGTGGTCAGATTGTTCAGAGACTGGTGGTGGATCAGCAAGGGAGCCACTGAAGCTCCAGGGGAGATTCTTCTAGAAGGCAGGTCTTGCATTTAAATTAGGAAGGCCTTGTCCCCAACATCCATGGACATGCTACAGATCTAATATCTACTCTATCTGTCAAATACCCTGCATATTCTTCCAGTTCTGGGAAGAAAATCCTCAGGATATCTGTCCTGTGTGAACATACCAAGCAAGAGATTACATTGTAAAGCTATAGTATTAGTGATGCTTTTACATTTTCAGGCAGGGTTGGACATATCATTGGTGCAACCTGTGTGGGCACAGGGCCCCAGGAGGTAAGGGGGCCACTAACACCTCCAAAACAGGTGAAACAGTGCATTATGATCATCTATGGGGCCCTTATACAGTTCTTGCACAGGGGCCCTTTTCTGTCTCTGCTCTTCTGTGCTTTCAAGGAAATAAATCACATGTCCTTCAAAGCTACATTGATTCTGAATGAAAAGATATAAGTTTGTCTCATCTTATTAAATGTGTAAAATTACAAAGTGATTGTAAAAAAGCAACTTTGCTCTTATCAAAAATCTTCTCAAGAACAGATGGATTTTTAGCTCTGTAGCGTACTGCTCATTGCTAAGGTTATGTGCCACCTCAGAGGTGGCTGGTCTCCTAGGCAAGTGAGCGTATGATCACAAGCTATTTGCTATGAAGCTGTCTGGATTGCTGGATTTGACCTATATCCCTTCTCTTCTCCCACATAGCAGAGGCAAAGCTGACTCTGCTCTATGGGAGTCTACCAAAGTCTACCAAGCACAGCAGGGTCCTACAGGAAGCTTTCCTAAATTCCTAAATACAATAATGTATTCTTTATCATTTGTCATTGTTGAACACTGATGAATGGATGATTATTAGATTTACATTTACGATTAAATCTGCAAGAATGTAAATCATCCTAACAAATATTTGCCTTGATTGTCCATATCTGAGCAGAAAATAATACAAATGCATTGGAATTATACTGTCATTTTTCTCTAATGTATGAACAATGTAAAAAAATAAAAAATTCTGCAGACTTACCCTGTTTCCCCGTAAATAGGGCGCCCCCTGAAAGTAAGGCATGCTAGGGGGAGCATTGTGCCTGCTAATATAAGGCACCCCCCGAAAATAAGGCATACCTTGTTCTGTGCATGGGGCATGCAGTTGTGTCTCGCTCCTGCTGTCCCCGCTGTCTGGTGCCCTCCAGTGCCCACCACTGCAGCCGCGCTGTTCGCTGGAGTTAATCACAGCCTCGGAGCTGTGTCAATCTCCGCCCATGAGCCCTGCGCCAATCACAGCGCAGGAACCATAGGCCAGCTGACATCATCCATAGCCTCTGATTGTTCCTGGGCTCTGATTGGCCCAGGGCTCCTGCACCACCAAAGCACTGAAAGCAGCACCGCGGAGGAAACCAGTAAGAAAGTGAAAGTGTGTGTGTGTGTCTGTGTATGGGTGTGTGTGTGTGTCTGTGTAAGGGGGTGTGTGTGTGTGTGTGTACGGTACACACATGGGAGGCTGCAGTGGGATACTGTGATAATAGGAGGCTGCAGTGGGATACCAGGATGATGGGAGGCTGCAGTGGGATGATGTGGGATGATGGGAGGCTGCAATACTGTACTGTAGAATGATGGGGGCTGTAATGGAATGAAGGGGGTGCTATATTGGGGACTGTAAAGGGATGATGAGGGCTGCAATTGGATGATGGGAATATTTGTGGCTGCAAAATGATGATGGGGCTGCTACGGTAAAGGAACTGCTGTGGGTGATTGTTACAGTAGCGGTACAGTGTCCAGAAAGTGTGTGGGAGCCAATTTAGAGCCTTTATGTTTTGTAGCCCTGTGTGGGAGTCAGGCAATTACAGTACCGTACCGTAGTGTGTTACTTTGATTTGTTGTCTGCTTTTCTGCTGAACGGTCTACCGTAAAGTACCGTACTGTAAAAGAAATATCGTAAACAATGGTGATACGGTTTATTTTTACCCCTAGACATGAGCGGTAAAAGAAAGAGCTATTCCGTCGAATACATAAAAGGAATCGTGGAAGAATCTTGGGGCAAAAATCTTACTGAATTCTGCAAAGAGAAAATGTTGAGTGTTCGATTGGTCCAAAATGGTGAGCAGATTACGGTAACCTCAGTCAACAAGTGGACAGCGGAAATGCTAAAAAGCGCAAGGTTGGATCAGGTCAGCAACCATTATATTCCGAGCTGGAAGACCTGATCTGTGAGTGGGTTGCTGACAGGAGAGCAAAGACATTGGTTGTGACTAGGGATCAGATTCAAGAATTTGCCCTTGCAATAGCACCACAGTTTGAAATTGCCCCTGAAGAATTCAAGGCATCACAACACTGGCTGGATAACGTCCTTCAACGAAGTGAACTGTCTTTGAGAAGATCCACAACACTCTTTAGGCTGGAAGATGCTGAAATTATTAAACGCGCATTTGCATTCAAGACCTTTGTTGATGACGCTGACTTCTCTAAATACAATCTTTCCAACATGATTGCCATGGATGAAACTGCAGTGTTTATGGGCCAAGCATCTCAAACAACAATTGAACAACGCGGTGCCTCCTCAGTGTACGTTCCCTCCACTGCTTATGAAAGAATTGAACAACGCGGTGCCTCCTCAGTGTACGTTCCCTCCACTGCTTATGAAAGTGCACGTGTTACCTGTATTTTGGCGATGCGTCTGGATGGCACTAAAGTCCCACCTTTACTCATTTCAAAGGGCAAGAAAGACAAGATTGAACGTGTTTCAGGAATTTATATTCTTGAAACTGAAAAAGCCTGGGCCACACAAGCAGTTATAAGGAAGTGGGTCGATTTAATGCTGCCGCTCGTTATGCGAGGGAGCCAAAGAGGAATGCTGATCTGGGATGCAGCCAGCACACACAGCGCCAAAGACATGAAGAACTTCCTTCATGAGAGAAAAATAGATCAAATAATGATTCCTGCAGGAATGACGTCTTATCTCCAGTCTCTTGATATCGCCATTTACAAGCCATTCAAGGACAATTTGCGTGTGGAAATCAAGGACTACATTGAAAATATAATGGAGAGAAATCAACGTGGAAACTTTGTGAAACCTAAACTGCCAGAGATTGTGACTTGTGTGAAGAATTCATGGGAGAAAATCACTGACACTTGCATTGCAAATGCACTACGAGCAGGCTACCTTGACAAGAAGTGCTCATTTAAGGACAGTGCTATTGCCAGACATTAGAGATATGGGCCAATGATTCTGAAAGAAATGGAGTCTCAAGAAATTCCACAGGAACTTCAGAGTTTGGATTGTTATGATGATGTTCCAGAAGATGATGACATGGTTGTCATTGAATAAATCTTGTTTTGTGTTATTAAATATTGAGATCAGTAAATTAACCATTGTTCATTGTTTTACATGTTGTACATGGAAATACCGTAATTATACGGTAGTAACAAGAAATTCTTGACACGATTCACAGTTTATTTGATTCTACTGTTTTGTGATGACTACTGTTCAGCATACGCTGGTATGATAATAAATGTTAATTTTTTTGTTCAAAAAAAATTTGTCAATTCTTTTTCTTGAGAAAATAAGACACCCCCCCCCCCCCCCCGAAAATAAGACATGGTGCAACTTTCGGAGCAAAAATTAATATAAGACGGTGTCTTATTTTCGGGGAAACAGGGTATGTGTCTCCATGGTAACAGACTACAAACAAACACTATGCTGTAGTCTTTGCATCTCTCTCCTAATTCTTATTATACATTCAGTAGGTTCTCAATAGATAAAGGACAATATGGCTGTATTATCAGACTACAGTGTTTGTGTTGACACAAAATATTTTTACAGGACATTTCTACTTAAAACTATTTGCAATGTTGCATTGCTTTGCTATTTTAGATGCACTGGAGTTATAGAAATTGAGAGAAAAGATTTCTATAGCCCTTGAGGAAGTCAAATTAGTAATAGTCATCTAGTGTGGTCAACACACCACTATGTTTGACAAAAATATTTCTGTTTAGGCACCTTATAGCTCTTTGGCTATTTCATCATCTTTGCGTTTGGAATGGCACATTATAAAGATAAACATATCACATGTTACAATTAGGCCTGGGATGTGCCACAGGAGGATGCACTGGTGGAACAAAACTGGAAAGTTAAATCCTATGAAGTTCTGCAAAGACACTTCCACTGTCAATCCACTTTATTCTTGGGTTGATCCTTGATTTGTGTTAGTTTAACAACAAATATTTGGAGCGAAAGGAATAAAGACTGGCATTTCATGCTTATTTCATGCCAGTCTTGATCTAAAGTCTTCTGGAATAAAATATTAAAAAGAGCATGATAGTTAATAGTTCTTCTAACCCTGTAAGTCCCACCCACTTTTTAGAAATGTGGCATGAACACCAAATATTGCAAAATGTTTGATTAACCATATGTTACCATATATGACAGCTTTCTGGTGTTAAAGCTGAAATTAAGTCTTCTCCTCACTCCTAATTTCTCTACTTTGGAATGTAAGCAAGAAACGCAAATGATGAATCTAGTTTCGGCAAATTATCATTAGCATTTTTTTGCATCACAGAAAGTACTGTTCCATTATACTTTCCATTGTCATTCTTTTTTCTGTTTACAGCATTTAAAAGGAATGTTCCTCTTAGAAGACATAAATCTGTCTGTGATCATTGCTGTTATTTTACATTTCTACAATAGTGCAGGTAGCAAATTATTTGTATATAATTCCGTTGTATCATTTCTCCAGTAGACAGTAGCAACAACATGATGACAGCCAACTTCGGAGTAGTCATGAATATTCATCAATATCAATTAAAAGGTATGTCACATCATTAAGTTTTTAACATCTTATCTGTGAACGATGACAAAAGAAAGCTGAGGGACAGGTCTGGTCACATGAGCCTCTATGAGCTCGAATTTGAGAAGAGAAAAGCAGTGCAGTCCATGAAGAAGACTTCATTAACAAGTGCATAAGGAGAACCTGTAATGTAGGGCAGTGGTATCCACGCTATGCAGTGATGAGGCAGTGACCCAGCAAACATCCAAAACAAAAATCTCTTTAATGCTCAACTCACATAAACACAGCACACAATATCCTTCGGATCGCAGCTGGGAAGCATATCATCTGGATTGCAGTCGATAAACATGCCAGTCCACCTTCGACCTGTTGCCGTGGGTGACTGTGCCGCCATGTACGCTGTGAGTGCCAGGCCTTGCAGCTCCCTTGGCTGTTAGGCTCCATTTGCCTATGTTGCCTCAAACAGGTGGAGCTCTGCAGAGCCTTCTGCTCTGCACTTTTGCAAAAGCTAAACTGAAATTGACTCTGACCCTGACGTACCCAAACCCTTCACTGCAGGATTTTTTACCTGGAATCTGTGGCCATGGGCCACATGAAAACCCAGGCCGAGAGGGAGGAAATGGACTATCCCACTACCATCCTGTAGTCCATTTCAAAAATAAAAGCCCAGCAGGTTTTCTTAAATCTGCCCTGGACAAATAGCTTGTCCTAGACCTATACTCACTTTTATTGTGCATTGCAATCACATCTACACCTGTGACTGCAATGCACTCCCATGGCCTCAATACACCTCCGCGCACATCCTGGGGGGACACACAGCGACCCCTACCTGTGACACCGGTCACTGCCTCACAATATATATATATTACAGTAGTTAGTGCCACAACATTATGCTCACAGCACATTTATTAAAATAAAGATAAATTGATTATCCCCTATATATCAGTCCCTCCATGGCCCATAAACAGTTTTCTAGCACCATAATACTCCATCTATATCAGTATAACAGTTTGGAGGTATTCTTAAACTGTTTGATGGGGCAATGTACAATTTTTCATCTGTCAGAACTTGAAAGTCTATGGATCCATGTATTAAAGTGAACTATTGATAGGGATCTAATAATGTGTAAGAAACTACCACAGCTATAGGTGCAGAATATAAGTGTGACATCAAGAAGAAATATACCACATCACAGTATTTTTTGTTGTACATTTACTTCATTACAGTACTACAGTTAGTTAAATTAAAAATGATAAAAATACAGTATCAGTTTTGCTACTTGTAGAGTATTAAAGCTTAGATCCCTATTTTTTAACACTTCATAGTGCTGGTATTTGATTATACTCAACTATAATCTGCTATAATATTTTACTTTTATCATTTTTTGTAATATGTAAATCCAGATAATTTAACAACTATATGAACCAGCTTCCTCGATATGGGAAATCATTTACAGTCTTTTCTTGGTATTTTCAATGGTGACATTTTGAAAGCGGTTTTGGCATTTAGATAACAGACTACCATACAGTGCATTCCATGAAGATGTATACGACCTGCTACTTAATTCAAGCCTCTTTTTAAGACTTTGAAGTTTACCCTTTGTATCACTGCTTTAACCTTAGCGTGCAGAACACACAACAATAAGGACTCTGAAGTCATTGTCTTATTGATTTGTGCTTCAGTAAATATAAAGACATTTTCATATTTTACTGTGTGGATAGGTAGAGGTTAATACTATACATATTTTCATCTTCTGATTATATATTACCTATACAGTGTATGTATAGACATATCTATCTCTTTATCTATCTTTCTTTATATATACTGTAAACATTATAACAGATTGTCCATTTTACCATATATCAATAATACACTTGTCTTGTCATGTCACTCCCAGATACTAAAGAGAAGACTAAAAACTATATACGATTATAAAGTGACAAACTCAGAGATCAGATTTGTAGCACCTGAGCCCCTGCAATAATCCAGTATAGTCAAGCAAAATCTACACATGCAATGATACCTTTTGCCTGCACTGATATATTGTAGCAAAATTGATTTTTACTGCCCATGTTTACAGAGGACCTGTCACATGCTCCAAAAAATTATGGTGACTTATTTAAATGCATTATAAAAATCCTTGAGCTTCTCTAATTCAGCAACTTTTCTTTTCTGTGCTGAGCCACTGTCATGGCTCGGTATCGGGATTTGATCATTTGCTATGTAGTCAGATTCCCTCTCTGAGGGGATGCAGCCCTTTCAACTCTGTCCAATTGCTGATGGTTTCTTTTGTTTGTTTTCCTTTCTTGGTTAGCTTCTTTCCAGGTGTGTTCTATTTTCCCTTTTGACTCTTTCCAATCAAATTTTGGAATGGGCTTTATAAATTCACCTTTCACTTACCTCACTTGCTGTCTATAATTCATCACAGATTGGTGCTTGGAATTTGAGTTCCTCAGCTAGGGGTTTACCTTGTCTGGTAAGCGCCAGTTGTTCTTCCTGCTACAAATCTGTGAGATTTTCTTCTCAGCAACTTTCCATTCTTCTTTACATTTTGGGGCTTGGGAGGTTTCATTTATTTTGTTTGTTTGTTTGTTTGGTTCTCCTTATTTATCCTTGTCTAACCTTTGTGAAAGTGTTTTAGCTTTTTACCATCAATTCTCATGTCTCCCTACACACTTTCCTCTACCTGGTGTTGCAGCCTTACCTCTGGTTCATCAGAAGATACGAGAAATCTCTCAATGGCATTTTAAGTGTAATTAGTTATGTGGTTAGGGCATTTTATAGTTTGTACAGGGACCAGTTGGGTACAGGTGCGACTTCTCTCTTTGGTAGTTCTTTCCCTCCTCTGTTACCTTCCTCTGTGTGAGTGTGTGAGCCCAATGATAGCTGTCATTCTATTGCATAGATATACATAGTTGTTTCCTTTGGAGTGTAGCATGTGAAATCTTTGCTTTGCAGTCCAACTGGGCGTTTCTTCAGACTTTGCTCCAGGGGCACGTGCTTTCACCATCCCCAGATACTGAAAATCAGGGCTAAGTAGCATTTGAGACTGATAGACTGCTATATCATAGAATCGTAGAGTTGGAAGGGACCTCCTGGGCCACCTGGTCCTACCCCCTGATCAATGCAGGATTCACTAAATCATGCCAGACAGATGTCTGTATAGCCTCTGTTTGAAGACTATTGATGGAGAACTCACCACCTCTCGTGGCAGCCTCTTCCACTCGTTGATCACCCTTACTGTCAAAAAGTTTTTTCTAATATCTAATCTGAGTCTCCTCCCATTCAGTTTCATCCCATTGCTTCTATTCTTTCCTTGTGCAAATGAGAATAAAGATGATCCTTCTACAGTGTGACAGCCCTTCAGACATTTGTAGACAGCTAACATATCAGATGCTGAGCTTTCATTGGCAGTATCTGGGAGGGTTGGTTGAAATTCTAAGCCCCCAGATCAGAATAAAGAAATGCTCTGTTGGACTGCAAAGCAGGTATTTCACATACTGCGCTCCAGAAGACACAAATGTGAATATCTTTGCAGTGGAGTGACATGGCACAAAACATAAAAGAGCAGCAAAATCAGGGGAGCTCAGGGATTTTACAAGTTATTTAACTAAATTTATTTGAGCAAGTGACAAATCCTTTTTATAGTACAAAAAAAGAAAAAGAGCCAGAATACAAGATTAACATTTTTTCATTTGCTGCACTCAACACAAAAAAAAATAAAAAGTGATCAAATGGCAATTTGCCAAAGTGCAACAACAGAAAATTTACTGGTCATGAAAGGGTTAAAGGTAAAAAGGCACTGTAGTGAGGTTACTTGCAGACTTATGTAAAACATGGATAATAAAGACTGAATTTGTTAGAAGAGTCTCATAATGTGATTTTAGGTGTTATTCTGCCTACTGGGACCTACAGCAATCAACTGTAATCTGTGGAGAAACTTAGCAAAAAATTGATTATTTTCATACGGTGCCACCACTGGACACAAAATGTATTACACAGTTATCAAAGAAATAAATTAGCTGTCCATGTAATAGATGATGACAAGATGATCTCTGTAGCTGCTTCCTACGGGTTAATCAGCAGGAAATCAGGGATCTAGGCAGGGATAGCCCCATCACAAGGTAAAAAATAGTAAAAAAAAAGTTTTTATGTATGGTAAAAATACATATAAAAATACAAAATAAATAATATATAATAAACAACAATAATAAATAATAATAAAAAAGAAAATCATTAATCCAGTAAATACATATATTTATGTAAAAATAAACAAATAAAGCAAACATATGTGTTATCGCTGAGTCTGGAATGACCTGAACTATAAGACTATCTCATTAGTTAACCCCTTCAGTAAACACTGTAAAAAAATGGCAAAAAACTGTTTTTTCAGCATACCGCTGAACAAAAAGTGGAAAAAAGAGGAATTAAAAAGTCAAATGTAAAATGTAAATAAAAATGGTATCCTTGAAAACGTCATCTTGTCCCACAAAAAGCTAGCCACAATACAGCTCCATCAATGCAAAAAAAATATAGCTCTCAGAATACAGCGTAGCAAAAACAATTTTTTTCTCTATAAAATAGTTTTTATTGTGAGAAAGTGCCAAAACAGAAAAAAGTGATATAAATGTGGTATCATTGTAATCATACTGACCCAAACAGTAAAGTTGTCTTATCACATTCATCAAATGGTGAACAACATGAAAAAAAATCCCCCAAAACAGTTCCTGAATTGCTGTTTTTTGTTGATTTTGCCTCCCATAAATCAGATTAGAAAGCAATGAAAAAACATTATGTGATCGAAAATGGTACCAATAAAAACATCAACTCGTCCTGCAAAAAAAGCAAGCTCTCACATGACTCTGTCAGCAGAAATATAGAAAAATTAAACAAGTGCTTCTCACTAAATTAGAATATCATCAAAAAGTTAATTTATTTCAGTTCTTCAATACAAAAAGTGAAACTCATATATTATATAGAGTCATTGTAAACAGAGTATTCTATTTTAAGCGTTTATTTCTGTTAATGTTGATGATTATGGCTTAGAGCCAATGAAAACCCAAAAGTCATTGGCTCAGAAAATTAGAATACTTTATAGCACCAGCTTGAAAATGATTTTAAATCCCCAATGTAAGTGCTCAACGTAGAGCACAAGATAAATGTGATGTAAAATGTTGCCAATAAAAGCTTCAACTCGAACAACACAAAAAGCATATCTGCACTCAGGTACATCATCTGTCAAAGGAAATATAGGGGGATTCCACATTACTGGTAGCACAAAGACTCTGGAAAAGTGAAATGGCTTCTCATCTGCCTAAAGAAACCCATCAAATTCTGTGCTTCCAAATCCAAAGGCCTACTCCCTTCTGAGACCACAGTGTGCCTAAACCGTACTTAGCATCCACTTTTGGTATTTCTGTAGCAATTAGAGCCTATTTAATTTATGGGTCCATACCATATCTCCAGAAAGATAGCTGGTACAATGTACAGGCACTACGGGCAGATCACTCAGCAACATTCATTGCTGCATGTTTGTGGCAAACACCCATAGAGTCATAATCGTCACTATACCTCTAGATAAATTACCAGAGAGGTGTAATTTCCAAAATAAGGTCACTTGAGGTGGGATTCTGCACTTCTGGCTCTTAGAGTCTCCGTATATGGAGCCTTCAAATGATTCTACGATAATTGACTCTCCAACAGTCAAATAGCGTTCCTTCCATTCCGAGTCATGACATGTGGCTAAGCAGTACTGTACAGACACAAATGGGGTATTTTCACATTCAGCAGAAATTGTGTGGCAAATTTTGATGCAATTTTTCTCATTTCACCATATGACAAAAAAATCTAGGGCTAAAACAAAATTTTGGGGCTAAAAATAATTTTTTATTCACTGCCCAATGGCATGAAATTCTGTGACATACATCTGGTGTCAATATGATCACTTTAACCCTAGATTAACTCCTTCATGACATGCATATATGTACGGCACATATCAGGTCTCCCCCTTTGATATCGGCTCCAGCGCTGAGCCCACATCTCTCACTGTACATGTCAGCTGATTTGAACAGCTGACATGCGTCCCTAACAGCTGCGGGTGGAAATGCAATCCACCCATGGCTGTTAACCTGGCAAATGCTGCTATCTCTGACAGGGGCATTTAACACAATCGTTAATCACGCACATTGGTGCCCATGTCACATGACCGCGGGTCACCGATGGGTTGGCATGACAATCCGGGGTCTGAAGAAGACCTATGTGGTTGTCAATATCCGGATTGCTATGAGCGACACCCAGTGGTCATCATTTATAGAAAGTGAGCATTTCTGCTACACAGAGCGGGGCTGCAGCCTGCAGCCAGAATTACATTTTTTTTGTCCCCACAACATTGCATTAAAATGCAATTTCGGGCAATCAACAGATCGCATCTGCACCAAAATGATATCTATAAAACCCTCAGCTTGGTGCACAAAAAATAAGGCCTCACCAAGCCCCAGATCATAAAAAAATGGAGACACTATGGGTCTCAGAAAATGATGCAATTTTTTCATTTTTTTGTATCATTTGGTATCTACGATCTCGTAATGACCAAATATTCAAATAGCATATCATATATTAATGTGATTAGGTACTATGAAAAATGTGAAGTTCCCCCATAATAGTAGGAAAAGAATTAATGGTGGGGTTGAGTACTATAATCTGAGAAAAAAAAGGCTAGAAATGGAGAGCAATAAACCACCAATTGTAATAAAAGCCATATTTATTATAGAAACACCTTAAAAAAGTTACATAACATATATCTAAGTGAGGTCTCTTACAGGAGGAAAAAAGGTGGGAACCTAGCCATAAAAAGTATCACCCATGGGAGCATGAAGAGTTGGACACTATGTATAGAACAACATGTGTATATAGGGTATAATTAACAACTGCAAAATAATAGACAGGAATTTTTTTTGGATATTTGCTTGTCACATCAATATCATATATTGTGCTGAATATAATAAAGATATAATTTAGAGTAACAGGAACACATGAAGTATCTCCAGTAATACCCATGAGTGGGCATACAAACAGAAAATGTGTGAAAGTCTTAGCACAATGGTGAGCTTACTCATGGTGTGTAAGATAGTGACTCCCCACAGTGCCCCGATGCGCATTTCACTTTCGTTTTCTCAAGGAGAGCCACTCAAATGTAATGTTCTGCCAGGATATATGTGTCCCTGCCAGTAAAGCCAATTAAGTGGCATATGGTCAGTGTGAGCAATGACACAATAGTGAGACTGCTGCCATCATTACGCCGCTCACATGTCAGGTGCAATATGACCCTGTGGCTGGCATGGAATACATCGGAGGCGATTTTTTTAAAGTCCGGATGGGCACGGCAATGTATTCAAGGTCTATAGATGTAGGCCCAGCCATGAAAATATTATGAAAATCATAAAAATAAATAAGAGGCATGGGGGAGAGGAAAATAACAGGACAGTGTCAGGACAAATATTGGACAGTACACTTTGTCCTTACTCCGTCCTGTCGTTTTCTTCTTCCACCATATACCTCTTATTTATTTTTATGATTTTCATTTTTGCCCTTTATGTTTTCATATAATATTCCTGTTTTGGTTATAATGACATGATTGTGCCTACATATACTCCTTAAAAATGTCTGCGTGTCCATTTAAAACCTTGAATACATGGCCGTTCCCATTCAGTCTACAAAAAAATGGTCACCGATGTGAGCATGCGCAGTGTGCCCGAGCACCAATGTATTCCACGCCGACCATCTATAAAGTCCCAATAGCAATGACCCCCTCTCTAACAGACCAATAAAACTTAACTTTTGCTCTACTACATTAAAATAGTTATTTTATGGGGTATTAAATTAAAATGAATATCCTTATTTGCCATAAGTAAATTAGATTGTTCAGCATATGTGCAATACAGTAGCTAGTGCTTATTTTCTAGCACCTCATATCATCAACAGTGGGTAAATATAGGACATGTCCCCCAGTATGTTTCTGTAAAGCCTCAGCTTCATAAGCGGATGGTACAGTAGTGTAAATATAGTACAATAAACCTTTAGTTCTAATGACCCGTTAGAGAGGGGCCATTCCTACTTGGGCTTTGCCCCTTTAGTCCTTTTTGGAATAAACAATATATTTTCCCAGGTAATTTTTCTCCCTTTGTGATTTATAATTATATTAACATGTATTAACGGTTTACTCCCTGATAATTGAAAATTGGATTTATAAATGAGAAAACTAATTTTAATGAATTGTCCAACACTTTTATGCTTTAAAAAATAATCCATCATGGTATAAAACTAAAAAAATTCAGACTACTCACCTACTGATACCCTACCAGCCCTCTTATGCTACTGACTGGGTTACCCGCTGGTCATCCCACCCTCTGTTGAGGGACCAGAAAAATGGTACGAGAGGAGTGACAGGGGATTGATAGCTGGAGATATTCTATAATTTAAGACTATGCTGGGACATCTTTTAAAGCAAAAATTGGTGGAAACCTCTTTACCCCAATTACCTAAAAAGCGGCTATCATGAAATTCCATGTATCAGTAATTAGAGAAATCTTGTCATTGCCTGACATCTAGTATGGGTTTCTTGATTAGATCATGGCATCATTTAGCAACGTGTACTGTCTATGTTGTAATATCAGAATATCATCGCGTATTTCATAACATGTTTTAACTCAGCAAATAATAGAACCAAAGAAACGTTGGAGTTTTTTTTTTACTTTTCGTATTTGTTAATTTGAAGCTTGAAAACGGACTTTATAAATGTTATGACACAACTCAATCAATGTAGAGAGCATGCCATCTTCTGGCTGTTCTGTAAAAAGCAGGGCATCCTCCATCTAACAGATACCTGCACAGCTTCTAGACGGCACACATCACATTTTTCTATATAAACTGTTTGGAAAGGAAATAACAGACTTGTTACTTGTGCCATGCATTGTTTCCTGGGGGATTGAGGGGAGACAAGAATTCATTTCTCCATTTGTGCCTTAACCACTACAAATTTCCAGCTTGACATTGAAGCCTCTGATCACAGGTAATACTATATTATGTGAAGAGGGCTTTACTGGAAATGCTGAAGGGTTTCAGCCAAAATAGTGTGTTTTTATTTCTACCGTGTGTCCAGCGAATGAGCGCAGGTAAAATATCTCAAGGCTCCGCTCCCAATCATAAATATTAATATATTCACTAACATCTCTTGTATATTTTATTTCTATTGTGATTGCTTGGATTTCTGATAGTAGTTAATACTATTGCGTTGCCTGATAAGCAGGGCTTTGATCGGAATTCTGTAGCCATAGAATTAATCATTTTAAATTGTTCAATTTTTAGCTAATTCATTTTAGCTAATTCATCTCTTGTATATTTTATTTCTATTGTGATTGCTTGGATTTCTGATAGTAGTTAATACTATTGCGCTGCCTGATAAGCAGGGCTTTGATCGGAATTCTGTAGCCATAGAATTAATCATTTTAAATTGTTCAATTTTTAGCTAATTCATTTTCTCAAAAATAAACTTGTTTGCCAAACTGCAATTATGTAATTATGTAGAATACATATTTATAAAACAGTTATGATATATTATAATAGCCAGATACTATGGTTCCATTAGATGCTATTGGTTTCATTAAATGTTTCATGTTTAGTTGGAAAAGAACCAAATGTGAATGTCCATTTCATGGCTGAAAGGTTTATTCACATAAGCACATTAGGACAATTAATTATTAATGGATGCTCATTTTACTGAGGAGACCCGTGCACACACTGAATTTCACACATTCAAGTAACCTTTCAGAAAAGTAAGGAATAATAATGATTGCAGATAATTTCCAAAAATTGGTCAATGATTGTTTATTTAGTTCTTTAGTTATTGTCTGTCTGTCTATCTATCTATCTGTTTGTCTGTATGTAAATATATTATCTATCTATTCATTCTATTCATTATCTATGATCTATTCTCTTGTTATATATATCTATCATACAAAATTGATATTTTTTTTCTGTAGGATACTTTCAAATATAATCATAACGTTTCCACTTTGGTTTATAAAAAAAGGAGATACAAATCTTGGGAAATATTATTTAATACATTTCCACTTGAAAATTGGACATGTGAAGCCTAGATTTTAGAATACTTTCATAAATTATTGTCAAACTATTAAAAAATAAATATTAGAAACATATTATTTTGATTGTAAGATCTTTTCGAGGCTATGTCTGTCATGTTACATAGCCTCGAAAAGATCTTATATGTATAATATATATTTATATATCCAGGAAATAACTATAACATTAAAACCACCCACATAATAATGTCTACACCCCTCTTGGATTCCCTGAAGGTGGTATCTGGAACTGAGACAACAGCAAATATTTTAAAGAAGTTGTCCACTACTTTATTATCGATGACCTATCCTAAGGATAGGTGATCAATGTCTGATTGGTCAGAGTCCAACACCCAGCACCTGCTCCATTCAGCTGTTCTCGATGACAGTTGAGCCGCTGGCCAGAGGTGCTCTACTGCAGAGCTGCTCCATCTTCTGATAGTGGCCACAACCAGAAACTGAGCATCCACCTCCTATTTATTTGACCAGGAGGTGGATATGCAGTACCTGGATGCTGCTACTATCAGAAGACAGCGCAGCTCTGCAATTGAGCAACTCTGGCCTGCCGACCTTGACCTATCAGACATTGGTGGCCTATCCTGAAGATAGGTTATCAGTGATAAAGTAGTGGACAACCTCTTTAAGTCCTGTAAGATGGACACTGAACACTACATAGATTGCACTAGTCTCTCCAGGACATTTAACAATTACTTGTTTGGGTTGATATTGGGGAACCTAGTAGTCAAGTCAACGCTCTCCATAGACTTTTAACTCTTTGTAATGATCCTCAAACTATTCTTAAACTGATTTTTGCACTTTGGCAGGGTGCATTAACTGTTAAAAGGGGCAACTGCCATAAGGAAATACTATTCTATACTAGAAGGAGTGTAATTAATCTGTAACAAACTCAAACTCAGATAGGTTTTATTGGTAGGACCAAAATACATTTAGTGTTGCCAAAGCAAGGAAAATGTGATAGGGGAGGGGATCGGGGATTATGAGAATGGTGTGTTGGGGGCACAATTTGGGAAATAATAGTCCATTTGGGGGTTTTAAGTTCCTCTCAGCTTATGACATATGGTGATGTTTTGGGCGGCAATCTCCACTGTTGATTCCTTTTCCTCCAGTAGGATGCAGAATTTCCTCTCCTGGTACATGGATGGGAAGTCCAGGTTGTGAATGGAAAGTCTCTGGAAGTGGGAGGCCCTCACTGCTGAATATTTGTTGCAATGAAGCAGGAAGTGCACCTCGTCCTCCAGTGCCCCCTGCTGGCAGTGCTGGCACAGTCTGTTATCTCTTACAATGCTTAGCTTAGTGAATCATTTTTGCTAGTTACCAATCATTTCTTACTAGGTACACCCAAAACCTGCAATTTTGGAGATGCTCTGACCCCATCATCTAACCATCACAAGTCAGCACTTGTCACGTTTGTGTAGTTCTTACACTTTCCCATTTTATATGCTTACAACACCAATCTTAAAAACTGACTGTTCACTTGCTGTTTAATATACCCCACTCATTTACAGAAGCTTGTGTGTCATTATAGTCAATGTTACTCACTTCATAGATTTAATGTTGTGGCTGATTGTTGTTCGTATATCTAAGGCCTCTTTCACACATCAGGTTTTCTGCTTCAGGCGCGATCCGGCGCTTTTGACTAAAACCGGATCCGTCGAAATGCAATGCCGGATCCGGTTTCCCCCCCATTGACTTGCATTAGAGCCGGATCGAGCCGGATGGCCATGCGTTTCATCCGATTTTCGCCGGATCCGGCAATGTGACGCGATCCGGCGTCTGGAAAAAACGGTGACTGTAACGTTCTTTGTATCCGTCGAAAAAGGCGGACACGCCAGATCCGGCGTGTCCGGCTTTTTCATACAATGAAAGCCTATGAGCGCCGCAATGCGCCGGATCCGGCGACAGCCGGATCCGCCGGCCGGATCCAGTTTCTTTGGTCTGAGCATGCTCAGTAGCTCTGCCCACAGGACATATATAAAAACAAGACAATGGGACCCTCAGCCACACCCAACATGCCACCCAAGCCAAGAACCAGGAGCAGGAGAAAGCAGCAGACATCTGCAGCAGCAGCACCATCAGCACCACCCCAAATGGAGCAGCATGCTGAACAGCGGGAGGGGAGTCCAGCAGCAGATGAGAGACGGTAATTATCAAATCCCCCATTCCTCCAAACTAGGGCTATGGAATATCAAGATATTCATTGGCCCTTTGTTTCTCTTTATTCAACAGCCGCCCAATAGATGCAGCAGCAGCAGCAGCAGCAGCAATGGCAGCAGCAGAAACACCACCCACAGCCATGGAGTCTGGCCATGAGGAAGACAGCACATCTTCAGGGAGCCCTCCCTCGCATCGTCAGCGTTTGACGGTAAGTTTTTATTTCCAAAATCCATCATCTCTGTAATATATGTCTATTCATTGCCTTTTATTTCAAAACAGGAATCACAAGATGAAGAGGAGCTCCCAGAAGAAGAAGGAAGGGGTGGACAGACACTTGGAGTGGGCTCACAATTGGTAAGTTTTTTGCATCAAACGCAGAAACACAACATCACACTACACACAACACATAGAAAACAATGTTCTGCAGACCACACACAGCAAACAAATGCCTACATCCAAAGAGATAACATTTTTTGTTTTCTTCTCTAGTCTTCCCAATCTGGTGCTCGGCCAAGAGGTCCTCGCAGTGCCTCCCAGGGTCGTCGGCGACAGCAACGCGGCGGTCACCAGCGTGTAAGTATAAATATTTTTGCTTTGTTTTTTTTGCACTTTTTATTTCATTTCTTTTGTGGAGGCTAATTATGTTATTTTTGTCTTTTTCTTTAACAGCCTTCACAGCGTGCTCCCGACTCTGACGGTGAGGATGGAGGGATTGATGTGGACCGCCTCATCGATCTCGTCAAAGAAAGGGAGCCGCTCTGGAATATGGCTGACCGACGCCACGCTGACCTGATCGTTACCCGACAACTCTGGGAGGAAATCTGTTCGCTCCTTGTGGACCGCTGGGAGGACCTCGAAGCTCGGGCCCAGATTAAAGAGCGTAAGTATATACAGTACCGGTTGCTTGATTTAAACCAGTGTTTCCCGAACTCCAGTCCTCGTGGTCCCCACGGATCATGTGTTCAGGATTTCTATTTACTTTGGAAATCCTGAAAACATGACCCCTGGGGACCATGAGGACTGGAGTTTGGGAAACACTGATGTTGTATACTAACCACTTTGTCCTTTCTCGTTTCAGGGGAGAGAATTGTGAAGCGGTGGCGGTCTGTGAGGGATCGTTTCAAGAAGGAGTTCAATAAAGAGATGCGGGCCCCGAGTGGATCTGGAGGACGCAGGAGCAAGTACAAGTACGCACGAGCCCTGTCGTTCCTCCGGGAGACAATGCTCACCAGAAGGTAAATATTACACACCACATGTGACAAAAAAATGTTTAGATGTAACTTTTTTTTTTCAGCCAGGGCCATACCATGTCACTATTTTAATTGTTTTTTTTTCTCTTTATTCCACAGCACGGTGAGCAGCACTCGGGAGCCTGCACGATTGGACCCTTCTGAGGCGATCCCTGAGGAGACCGGCACCGAGGGACACTTCGACCGCCCCGGTACATCTCCACCTTCCCAGCCTTCCCACACATTCGACCCATCTGTCCCATCCACCAGCACAGGAGCATCGTGGCCGCCTACATTACATGAAGCTGCTGGTGAGGAGATCGCTTTCCCTTTACCCCACCCTTCTGCCCCTGCCACCTCTAGTACACCTGCGGGTACTGGGCGGCAGCGGCAGAGGGGTCAGGAAAAGACTTCTGCGCCAGAGTTCTTGCATCTGAATGCATCTTTCCAGAACTGTCTAAAAGTCTTGTCAGAGCAAATCTCCGCAGGCTATCAGCAGATCAACTCCAGCATTCTGGAGGTGAAGACACTTCTGCAAACCATGCATTCAGAAGCAAGATCTTCGCCAAACCACACCTTTTTCAGGTCTGTTGTGGAGCGCATGGAAACGCTCTCTCCTGCCCAGCAGATGCATGTAATGCATTCATGCCACGCTGCTCTCCAGCAAGTTACCTCCCAACCTCCTCCTCCCACCACAGTAGTTCCTCCACCTGCACCCCCTCCAGCCACTTTCCATCCTCCCCCTCCTATTACATCTACACCCCCTCCAGCCACTTTCCATCCTCCCCCTCCTATTACATCTACACCCCCTCCAGCCACTTTCCATCCTCCCCCTCCTATTACATACCATCCACCTCCCCAGCACCATCCACCTCCCCAGCACCATCCACCTCCCCAGCACCATCCACCTCCCCAGCACCAGCAACCTCCCCAGTACCAGCAACCTCCCCAGTACCAGCAACCTCCCCAGTACCAGCAACCTCCCCAGTACCAGACATCTCCCCACTTCCAGCAACCTGCCCCGTACCAGACATCTCCCCACTTCCAGCAACCTGCCCCGTACCAGACATCTCCCCACTTCCAGCAACCTGCCCCGTACCAGACATCTCCCCACTTCCAGCAACCTGCCCCGTACCAAACTCCTTCCCCATACAACTTGCCATCAACATCAGCTGCTCCTACAGTCCCTGCCCAACCCTCCACTCCACCACCCACCACCTCTTCTGCTTCCCACATGTCCACCCATTCTGTAGTTTTTTCCACACCTTCACCTCTAACTGTTCCTTCCCCACCACGATCCCAGTCCTCTCTCCACACTCCCAGTGTCGAAGTGTCCCGCAGCCCCTACAGCAGTATTTCCACCACACACTACACAGATTTATAATGTGTGTATTTAAATAAAAATGACCAGTTTTATGGTTTCAAAGCTTTATTAAACAAGTTTATTAAAATTTTAAAAAAGTTTACTAAAAAAAACATTTTTCAATAAAAGTTAAATTATTTTACACTGGTTGTCTGTCATTTCTTTCTGCGGCGAAAAAGGTTAAATACAGGGTATTTAAAAGGTGAAATGGTATTCAAAACTAGGTATATAACTGTGGGTAAATTTTAGCTTTTTGCCACAGTTGTGTTCCTGGTTGTGTTTGAAGCAAAGTATTTCACCTAAAAAGTTGTGTTTATTGTTGGTGATTTCATAACAATGTACACAACTTTTGTTAAAAGGTGAAATATTTTGCATAAAACACAACCAGGTACACACCTGTGGCCTAAAGCTAAAAATAGAGACCATGACAAGATAGCCAACTTTGGTTGGCAAAGGTATATACTGTTGGTACAGAAGGTACACAAGTTTGGTTGGGCACAAATCTTTCACACTCTGTCATCCTGCCAGTGTACTCTGCCTTGAGGTGACATAAAGTATAGTGCAAAATTGTCCCTCATTACTGAAACCGTCACAGAACTTCTAGTGGTAATGTCATGGTAATCTTGCAAGGTGGTTTCTTCAGAGGTGTCCTCAATGGAAATGGGTTCCTTGCAGATAACAAAATTGTGGAGTACCACTCACGCTTTGATCACCTCGTCCACAGTTTCTGTCTTGAGGTTGATCGCAGTCAATAGGACCCGCCATTTGGCTGTCAGAATACCAAAGGTACATTCAACCATTCTTCTTGCTCTTGTGAGGCGGTAATTAAAAATGCGTTTTGGTCTTGTCAATCCTCTGCTAGAGTACGGTTTCAAAAGGTGTTCTGACAGCTGGAAGGCTTCATCCCCTACACAGACAAATGGCATAGGTGGACCAGATGTTTGCGGCAGCGGTCTAGGTGGTGGGAACTGGAAGGTGTTTCCATACAGTTTACGCCCCATGGCAGACAGTTTGAAAACTTGAGAGTCATTGGAGCGGCCATAGGCCCCAATATCAACCGCAATAAATTTGTATTCCGCGTCAGCGATGGCCATGAGGACAATTGAAAAATATTTCTTGTAATTGAAATATTCCGATCCCGATCCAGCTGGCTTTACAATGCGGATATGTTTCCCGTCCACAGCGCCCAAGTAGCTGGGAAACTGACATATCTGTTGAAACTTGTCAGCAATTTCAATCCACCTCTCTGTTGTGGGCTCTGGTAAAAACTCTTCAGCTAAGGAGTCCCACAGTGCACGGCATGTGTACTTCACTATTCCAGATATGGTGGAAATCCCGAGTCTGTACTGGAAATGCAGTGACGAAAGGGATTCTCCAGTTGCAAGAAATCTATGGGGAATTAAAAAACAATAAATTAGTTTTAAATCACAGCATTACATACCAAAACTGAGCTATAACACTTGGAGATACAAACTACCACCAACAAGATTGCAGTGAAAGTGTGCTCTGATGCGATCACATCCAATAAATGTGGCTTACCTTAAAGTCACCATCAGACGCTCTGTGGGTGAAACAGAGAAGCGGCAATAGGTGTCCGCTTTTCTTATGAGGTGTGCAATGCGCTCCACCAAGTAATCAAAATTCTCCATTTTCATCCTAACATATCCAAAAAATTTATCCGGGTTTCGTCGAAGGTCCATGCAGAGTGTAGAATAGACCCCACGCGTCATTCTCTTGGCTGTGATGGGGTGGATCCACAAACGTCGTCTACGATGCCTGATGCGCTGCTGTCTCGCTCTCTCCTTCTCCAGAACAATCACCCTCAAACGATTCGCCTCCGCTATAAAATCCGCCAAATTCTTCAAAATATTTCCAATGACAACATCCATCTTCGCCAGTAACTTGCTCTTCTCTCCAACCTGCACTTTCTCCTCTACAACCTGTCAAAGAAGGGCTGTAGGAACATGCTATATATAGTTTTCCAGTAGCCAATCCCGTTCGGAAGGCCACAAGGGTCAATTTTAAAAACCGGATCCGGCGTAATCCGTCGAAAAACGGATAGAAAAACGGATGAACCGGATGAGACGGATCCGGTTTTGTCTGTCAAGAAAAAGACGGATCCGACAGAAAACCGGACTGTGTAGTGAAAGTTTACGCACAGTTATCAAAAATTGGGACTTCACAAAGACTTTCTGTAGCATTACTCATTGATTTTAACCATCTACTCTAAAATTTGTTGCATTACATAAAGTTTCCTAGTAGGGATTATCTGTTTCATACATTTCCAGGAGGAATAACACAGAAACATCACAAAGCAGAATGTTTTTCCAGATTTTGTATTTTATAGGTAAAACTAGGAATTGCCATAACAGACATGTCAGAAGGGGTAGACATTCTAATTTATTTTCTTCTCCTTCCAGCTCACATTACTATTATGACTTCTTCTGAAAACCGCACAGAGCTTTTTGACAATACATCTAAATCTATAGAATCAAAAATAAATTAAAATCCCAGTTGCAAAATAATTTAGACTCATAATCAGAACCCAAAAATGATTATAAACCCCTGATTAGAGCTTAAAATTAGTTTAGTCTTCAGACAATTCCTTTAATTAATTTAGACCCACAACTGGACCCCAAAATTAAAAGGAGAAAATGGGAGGACCCGTTTTATTTTAAGCTAGCAATACCATGTACAAAGTCAGGGTTTTCCATATTAAGCAGGGAAGAACTTACCTGACCTGTACAGTCCTAACCTCCACTCCATCAAATACCTTCTAAAATGTTTTAATATACTGTAAAAATACAAGACATGTGACATTTGACTCTCATTGATATAATGTGTAATGTGTCTGATAATGAAGGAGTTAAAGTTTAAACTGATGGGTTGCCATAATTTGCCTTCTTGAAGCCACCTTCGTCAAATACTAAAAATATCTAAAGTTGTTTCTAAAAAGTTAGAATTTTGATACTTGAAAATATGCAAAATAATAGTAAATCATCTCTCAGGTAAAGTAAATGCTATTGTTTTGTTACAAGGCCACTGGTCAAGGGTTGAGATATAAGAAGCAACAAGCAAACAGTCGAAACTTGAAGTAGATGTGCTAGAGGAAGGAAAATCGTTCATGGGTAGGATCTAAATAACTCAAGAAAAGGACAAATTTTGATGACTGGGTTCAGACAACTTGGGTGTTTGTGACATACAATGGTTAGTACTTCCAAGAAATAGCCCACAAAAGGAGAGCGAACCAGTGATAAAGCAATGGGCTCCCAGTGAACATTGATGAATGTGGTGTGAAGAGTGAAGACTAGTTCATCTGCTGAAAAGGTTCATTTTGACTAATACAGAAAGGTGTCAGAAAGCACAGTGCATCTCAGCTTGTTGTGTATGAAGCCATGCAGCTATCAACTGTTCAGGGTTCCAGGCTGACCAGAACCTGGTCATGTGCAATAGAAGAAAGCAGTCTGCTGTCATTAATCATCTCTTCTTCTAGATCATATGGATGGTTTTGCGTCACTTACCAAGGGAAGAGATGGCACCAGGGTGCACTAAGAGAAGAAGACAAGCAGGCAGAGGTTGTGTGATCTTGCCAATGTTCTGCTAGGAATCTTTGGTCCTAGCATTCATGTGGATGATCATGTTACTGTGTCATATTCTACCTAATTAAACATTGATATTGCAGACCAGACTTATTTGTAATGGGATTCCATGCAATGGCTTCTATCAGCCAGGGTAATGCCTCATGCCCCACTGAAAAAATGTTAAGAAATGGTTTAAAGTTTACGACAAAAAGTTGAAGGAGTTACTTGACCTCCAATTACCCCTTATAGCAATCAAGTTCACTTTCTATGGGATGTGATAGAAAAGGTATTCTGATGGAACCCCCTCTCACAAGTTATAACCACTGAACATGTTGGTGCTATAATAATAATGACAAATTGTTGAAAATAGAACAGCATGCTTACTAAACATAAGAACGTCGTTATTTGATTATTGTTAGGTGCATACGGCCAGTGTACTGCACAAATTAAGAGGAAAAGAAAGAGAAAAAACTAATGAGGTAGTCACAGAATGCAACATTTGAAAGAATTAACTACGGGTCTGAAGTGTTGCTTTCTGCTGGTGTCATGCAGTTTTAGTAGTTTAAATTGTGATTATTTTCCCCCATCTCGGCTTCTTTGAAAAGTAATTGTAGATTGGAAATTGCAGCACTTAAATAATTCATGGAAGAAAAAAACATAAATCCAGAGGAAAGTAGCAAAGGTATACAATCAGCCATTAAAGTACAAAGGGAAGGGTCATATCAGTTCTTGCTATCCACAAGGTTGTTGCCTCTCCTGGAGTACTTCATTAAGCTCCTTGGATTGTTTTGCCCTGGGTTGTTTTAATATATTAAGACTTGTTGTCCTAGCAGTATAGCAAAATCTGCTGTGGTGAGAGGAGTCCCAGAGCATTTGTGAATGGTATTTAAATAATGAAACAAATTGAAAGGGTTTTAATTTGTTCTCATGTGTTACAGAGATTCAATGTAACCATTCTGCCACATATGTATAATATGACACCCCCTGCTAAAAAGAAAGGAATGGTAGGAAAAAAATAAGGGCTGTCAATCATGAGTCTTGACTTCTTTACATATACAGCTGTGGCACAAATTAAGAGACCACTGCACACTTTTATAAAAATCAACTTCTCTACATGTCTGACAGCCATTCCTTTCCAGTGTCAGTTGAATTCCCAGCAGAGTACACCTCATTCTACTTAATGTGCTTCTGATTAGTTAATCACCTGAACCAAATCTTTTTTAACAAAAACTCTGCTGTGGTATTCACAATCCTCTTGCAATAGGATAAGCTGGATGGTAAAAAAAGTGCTAGTAATATCCCAAAGGTAATATCAATGAAAAAATAACTTTTAACTATGCCAAAGGAGTTGTAAAGAAAAGTCTTGAGTGAGGAAAAGAAGGGCTCAATTTTGGCTTTACTAACAGTGAGAGTCCTGTTGCCTCCATCCTTAAAATTTCTAAGATGGCAGTCCATTACAATAAGGTCAAGCAGCAGACATTGGGGACAACAAAGCTACAGACCAGCAGAGGGCGAAAATGACTCTCCACTGATCGGGATGACCATCATCTTATTCGAATGTCACTCAGCAACCGCAGGATGACATCAAGTGACCTACGAAAGGAATGGCAAATGGCAGCTGGGGTGCAGTGTACGGCAAGAACAGTTTGCAACAGGCTCATAGAGGCAGTGCTGAAGTCATGTAAAGCTAGAAAAAAGCCTTTCATCAATGAGAAGCAAAGCAGAGCCAGGCTGAAGTTTGCCAAAGACAATAAGGATTAGACCATAGAGGAATGGAGTAAAGTAATCTTCTCTGATGAGTCTAAAGGCCCTTTTACATTTAGCGATGCACCAGCGACCCGACCAGCGATCCGACCCGGTCAGGATCGCTTGTGCATCGCTAAATGATCGCTAGTGAGCTTTCACACAGAAAGATCTCACAGTGATGCAGCAGCGACGCAGCGCACGATACTTACCTTTCACACACAGCGATCCTGACGTCCTGCCGCCCGCCTCCACGTGTCGCTCGTCTCACACAGCAGGAAGCCCAGCAGGAAGCAGACGACAAGAAATGGAGCCGCCCGATCTCGCGCGATCAGCGATGGACAGCGGGGGAGCCGGTCGGAGGTAAGTATCACACATAGCGATATCGCTAGCGATATCGCTATAACGTCACAAAATCAGTAACGTTTTAGCGATATTGCTAGCGATATCGCTATGTGTAAAACCCCCTTAAATTTCAGCTTTGTCAACAACTGGTCGCCTAATGGTTAGATGGAGACCTGGAGAGGCGTACAAGCCACAGTGTCTTGTACCCACTGTGAAATCTGGTGGATGATCAGTGATGATCTGTGGATGCTTCAGCAAGGCTGGAATTGGGCAGGTTATTCTTTGCGAAGAATCAAGGAGCATACAAGGTTATTCTGGAAAAACAGTTGATTCCTTCTGCTCAGGCAATGTTCCTCAACTCTGAGGACTCTTTTTTCCAGCTGGACAATGCACCATGCCACACAGCTAGGTCAATCAATGTGTGGATGAAGGACCACCACATCAATTCCCTGTCATGGCCAGCCCAATCTCCAGACCTGAACCCCATTGAAGATCTCTGGAATGTAATCAAGAGGAATATGGATAATCACAAGCAATCAAACAAAGAACTGCTTAAATTTTTGTACCATGAGTGGCATAAGGTCAACCAAAAGCAGTGTGAAAGACTGGTGGAAAGCATGCCAAGACACATGAAAGCTGCGATTAAAAATCATGGTTATTCCACAAAATATTGATTTCTGATCTCATCCTGAGTTAAAACATTAGTATTGTTGTTTCTAAATGATTCTGAACTTGTTTTCTTAGCATTATTTGAGGTCTGCAATCACTGCATTTTTTTTGATATTTTAACCATTTCTCATTTTCTGAAAATAAATACAAGTTTTGCTGCTTGGAAATTCAAAGGCATGTTGTCAGTAGGTTATAGAATAAAAGAGCAATTTACATTTTACTCAAAAATATACTCAAAAAAGAAAAATCAGACAAACTGAAAATTTTGCAGTAGTCTCTTAATTTTTGCCAGAGCTGTATTTCAACCTTTATTGTCAATTTCAAGTTGATGCCATTCTCATTAACATGCTATCCACTTAAAAGGGTTGTCTGACCTTAGGGCACAAGTCTGCAAGTACTTTATGTAACAGCAGACTTGTGAATCCTCACAGTTCACAGTGTGCATGTTGTAAGGATTCTCTAGCGTTGGCACCAGGAGAGGCGGGCATGTGACGGCAAGTACGTGAATTGCATACATTAGGTCATGCGCCAACTAGACATATGCAGCCTCACTCAATAAAAGTGAATTGTGCAATGCCACGCCTGTCTAGTTGGAATGTGGCAGAAGTATGCAAATATTTTACTTTGTGGTGAGCAGCCTCACTCAGTACAAGTGAATTGTGCAATGCCATGCCTTTCTAGTTGGAATGTGGCAGAAGTATGCAAATATCATACTTTGTGGTGATAAGACAGCCATTCCTGGCGCCGGCAGCGGAAAGTTCTCACAGCACACAGCACATGAGCTGTGAGGATTCATGAGTCTGCATTCACATAGAGTGACTGTAAACTTGTACATGAAAGATGGACAACCTCTTTAATGAAACTATGTCTAATTAAATAATTCTAAACATATTACATTCTAGTATAGAAAGTGATTCACTATTCTAATGTACATCTTTTAGGCACTGAATAAATACTATGTCCACCCCATATGTCATTTTTGGGGGAAATTGATCTCCCTAAGAAGTTGAGTAACTGGAACCAATGTCTATGTTATAGAATACACTTTCCCCTTTCCTTCCTAGAATATCTTGTTGCCTCACTCTCCAGTTTTAGACCATTTGACTATGGCTTGTTGTTAACTGAATATTTTTTGCCTCCCTTATTGGTTTTACTTGTGAACTGAATGTTTTGGTTTGTTGCTAGTTTATACTGCTATATACTGTAAGTGTCAATAAAAGTTATATTAAAAAAGGAACCTCACTAAAACATTTACTAATTTTCTTAAAAAATCATCTATTATTTCAACATCACAGTAATGATCTGTGTTATACCATTAAGCTTCTAGAAAGATAGAAAATCCTTCTTAATAACCTAGAGGAGCTCAGCTAAACTGATAGAAGTAATCTTAATAAAATTCTTATTACCTGTCTCTAATAATAGTGTCATAAGCTTCAAAGGGAATTTCTAGTTTGGTTAATGCTAATATGATATTACAAAACATTATTAATACATCCTATTGAAAATATGATGATAAGAAGCCCCCACTCTTTACTTTCATTCTTACCCTTATGCACTAGTAAAATTCAAATTGACCCTTAAAGAGAAGGTTGCTGATTGCTCATAACTAGAGTTGAGCAAAACAGGTTGGTCAGATTTAAAAGTCGCCAACTTTCACCAAAGTCGGGTTTCGCTGAGCGAAACCCGACCATAGCGTGAGGTCGGCCATGTGGATGGCAACCCGAGCGCCAAAGTTGGATTTCACAGAATGCTTGCACGTGACTTTTTTTCAGCCAATGAGCAAGGACGTACACTGTGGGCAACGAGATGACATGTGCAGCGTCCGGAGAGAGAGAGAGACATGCATTGGGTTTCGTGTTTCAGTCAGACCTCAGACTTTTCCCGATAGTCGGCCGATTTCGTTCGACTCGACTTTTGAGAAAGTCGGGTTTCATGAAGCCTGACTCGACCCTAAAAAAGGCAAAGTCGCTCATCCCTACTTATAACTTTAGTTCGCCATTAGTGGAACTACGCAGGCTCAATGTTGTACTACAAATATTTAATGTAGACCAGGAGATCATTTACTAGTGGAAAAGTAGCATTTGGTGACTGCACTGAGTGGAGTATTTCATATTTCGCCAATGTATGTGCCAAAATATAGCAAAAAGAAAATAAACTCAATCCAATTTCAAATGGAAGGAATAGAATAAAATTAAAAAGTATATAAATATTTTCAAAGCAAATTCAATGGCACAGGATGATATGCTCTTATATTACAGTCTCCTTCTCGGAGCCATCACTAGTAGATAATTCTCGGAGAAGATAGGCAAACACTTCTTAATGAGTGTTTAACCTTTCAGTCTAGAGGAGTTGTGTTGAGCCTGTGTCGGGTGATGCGGGGATAGCCGTTCTCACTGGATATTAATGTAATTAATGAGTATTCAATACTCATTTTACTAAATTATTATTTAGGCTGTCAAAGTTGACTTTTTAAATTATCCATCTGGCTCCTAAAATTCACATCCTGTCTCTTATGCAGTGCCAAGTCTCCACTGAAAAGGGACCTTGTCACTTAATTGCTGCTGTGGATCACAGATGATGGTTTATAGGTTTAGGCAAATTGCAGGCAATGCTTTGTGAACAAATTGAGAGCACAAAGGTATTTGATAATTATACAGCGGAGCTCAATAGGCTCTTAATGGCACCTGCGTGAGCAGCATTGGGGAGTCTTGTTTCAACACAAAAAGGCTCCTTCTTGTTAATTAACCTATATACACTTGTTACAAATGAACTGTATTTGTGTGTACTTAATACAGAAGAAGTACAGTTAAAGACTTGGCCCCATTCACAGATCACTGGTAACTGATTCCGTACAGCTCAGAGCTGCAGCATTATTTATGGAACAGCGGGAAATATTTGTACTTGGCATCTCGTCTTCTAACAGTTGGTCTGAAAGGGTTTCTCCATCCAATCCTCATAATAAATAGAATTACGTCTCGCAATATTTGTTATTTTTATGTTGTATCAAGTTTATTTCTCATTAACATGTTGATGTTGGACTTTTCGTTTTGTTTTGCATTTTAGCTTTTCAGGACTATTTCACATGAAAGGGTAAGTAGAAGTTTTACTATTTTGTTGTAAACATATAAAAGAAACCCATTTTTGCCTAGCTGAAAATTCAGAATAATCTTTTAACAATAGTTCAGACAATTGAGGGGGAGGCAAAAAAATTATTATTTACATCTACTGTGTATATTTACTTATTTACAGTATCTGTGGTGCAAATTTTATGATCAACCTAAAAAATGTATTTACGGTACTTAAGAAGTTTAGTAATTTAAGTTAGATTAACTAATCTTGGCCAGTCTTTTCTTTTAGAGGCAACCGATCATCAGAAAAAACGCTATTAACCTCAGATATGGGGTTAATAGTGTTATTAACCTGCCCGGTGCCTGCAGCTAGCTGAAAGCTGCGGGAAGAAAATCAACTTTATTCTCCTCAGCAGCATTCGGTTTCAGTCACGGAGGCGGTGCAGGCGCTGGTTCAGTCACCACTGAGTATACAGAGCGGCCGCTGAAATCGCGCTCCCGGCCATGACTGACACTGGATCTGCATTGGGGTCAGATGTCAGTCAGGGCCGGTACAGCTGCACTGTATTCTCAGAGCGGTGACTGATCCAGCACTGGCACCGCCCCCGAGACTAAAACCGAATGCTGCCAGGGAGAATAAAGTTTATTTTCTACCTGCAGCGGTCGAATTGTGCAAGCGATGGGCAGGTTAGTAATGCCATTAACCTGCAGATTAACCCTTTATCTGCAGGTTAATAGCATTTTTCTGGTGACAGGTTCCTTATAAGAGAGCCCAGAGCTGCATTCACAGTTCTGCAAGTTTTAGAATTAAAGGAGTTGTAAATTACTTTGATACCCATTTCTTAAATACTATGTTCCCAAGTGTAAAATGAAAATCATAGTCACCTCCCGCAGTGGCACCATTACAGCAATGTCAGCACCATGTCTCCCGAGGCTTGCTTCACATTGTTATGCCATATAAACTTTGGAGTCACATATATGCTGTTATGCTCACACTTCTTTCTGGTGAACATCAGACGTCTGAAGGAAATGTGAAAACTGTAGCTCATTAGTGGCCTCCAATTGGCTGCAGTGATCACGTGGCATAATAATGTCATGTGAGCTTTGCGAAACCCGGGGCAAACATTGCTTAAACAGCACCAGTGCGGGAGGGAAGTATCTGTTATTTTTATATTCTAGTGGGCAATATAGTGTTTAAGAAAGAGTTATCCAAGTAGTAGACAAGTACTCAATATCTGTACAGAACTAAAGGCCCCGTCACACACAGCTAGCGAGATCGCTGATTTTGTGACGCCACAGCGATCTCGCCAGCGAGATCGCTGTGTGTGATGGGGATCAGCGACCACCCCCCCGCAGGATATCGCTGATCGTGCAGCATCATCCTGGGCCATTTTTCCATCGCTGCTCTCCCGCTGGCCGGCGTGCATCGCTGCGTGTGGCAGCAGGAGCCAATGATCAGCAAGGCTCCCAGCGCTCTAAGCAGGCACTGGGAGCTGGTCTCTAAGGTAAATATCGGGTTACTAAGTGGCGCGCATCACTTAGTTACCCGATGTGTACCTTAGAAACCTGCGTGCTGGCAGCTCCCGGCGCGAGCACGCAGGTTTCTAAGGTACACATCGGGTAGCTAAGTGACGCGTGCTGCTTAGTAACTCGATATTTACCTTAGAGACCAGCGTCCCCGCTGGTGCTGATCGCTGTTGAAGCTGCCCGTTTGGCAGCTCACCAGCAATCATGTAGCAATGCACCAGCGATCCTGACAAGGTCGTACTGTTGTCAGGATCGCTGGTGCATCTTTATGTGTGATGGGGCCTTAAGTCTTGTGATTTAATTTTTAAAAAGCCTTTACACCAGGAGCTGTAGTCTAATCTGATACATAAAAAAAAACTATCTCATCGCTTTATATGAGTTCAGATGTTAGATATTACCTGAAAAAAGCTTGTTGACTCTTTTCAATAAAGATCAACAGAGACCAAATGTCTACAATATTCAGCTCTAATAAATACAGGTCAATTTGAAGCAAATAGTGACAAGTAATATAATTCATTTACTTATTAGTTTGCCTCATGTATGCTATATCAAGGATTGAACAATTACGGTAGTTTTGACCATAATTAAATCCTTATGGTTTATGCAATTTTTTTTAATGGATTTAAAGTGATTTTCAGGTTGTTTAAACGCGATCAGGGTTTCAATACCATATTACAAATCCATTTTGACTGCTGTGCTCTGCATTGAAAGAACAGAAGCTGACTTTAGTATGATGGTGTATTGAATGATTTGCAGAGCGCAGCCCATAGCAAAGTCACCTCTGTTGCTGCAAGAGGAGTGGTTGACCAAGATTGAAAGACATTATATGCAGTGCATGTGCTTGGAGTTGAGGAGTTGCTCAATACTGGACATGGGCTCATGGATGAACAGGCACAAAATATTTGCCGGGAATCCACATTACACTTGTTGACCCTAGACAGATGTAACCATAACATTAGACAGCTGTGTTGACCCAATTCCCTAGAACGACAGAATACCAATGCCACTGTAAAATATGTATTCATTAAGAGCTAACAGAACAACCTTGCTTTCTATATAGATCTTCTCTCATAATTAACAGTACGGTTACATGAGCTGATTTAATTAAGAAAGGAAAATATTTCACCATCAGATAATTGAATCAATGTTACAGCAATAGGGAGCTAATTGGATGTTCAGGAGAGAATATTAGTTAACTTTCTTGTGAATAACTGCCTACAAAGTATTAAGATTACATTTATCCACATCTGTGTTCATGGAGGAATATTAGCCGACCCATTGTTCAGGAGAATGGAACCAGAGGCTGAATACTAAACTACACAAAAGAATAAACCTCCTGTAAGAGACAAACTTAAAATATAATAATCCAGATTATGAGTTAAGTAACGATGACACAATATGCCAACTCCAAATGTTACATGCTGTGGACCACACCACCTATCCTACAGGAGCGTTCATTCACATTGCTTCAGTATAGGTATTCCTTTAGTATTTGGTTCTTGTTATTATATAGCACTCATGGCAAAGAAATAAGCTAGTAAATGTAGGACATGAATGAAAAAGATGGCAAACATTTATGATTCGGGGAAATATCAACCAAGGATACTTTTATGTTTGATAAAACATGATACTAGACTGCTAGCTGACGCTCACTCCTTGGTTTGATTTACTGCATGTTTGGTGATCTTCTATTACGGAATATGTTAGGAAAATCTCCCAATATATACATTGACTGAGAAAATGGATGAAAATCCAGCATCAAAACTGTTCTGCTAGAAAGCCATAATTCTATTCGTGCAAAAAGGAAGAAGTCGCAACTTCAACACCATGAAAAATATAAAAATATTAGGCATACGTATTTCAGACGGCTGTTTTCACTAATTGCATGCAATGAGTAAAGGCATTTGGATAATATTTTTATGTTTTTACAGTGTGGAAGTTGCCACTTCTTTCTTTTTGCACTAATAAAATGGCTTTTCAACAGAAGAATTTTGATTCTTGATTTTCCTCTCTTTTCCCATATACTTTCTTGCAACACAAGTTTCCATGCATTGGATCTTCATATGGGTAAGCTGACTCTTTTTCTATTTATTAACATTGACTAGTCCAAATGAATCTT
Organism: Dendrobates tinctorius; assembly: GCF_039654945.1. Taxonomy (NCBI): domain Eukaryota; kingdom Metazoa; phylum Chordata; class Amphibia; order Anura; family Dendrobatidae; genus Dendrobates; species Dendrobates tinctorius. The sequence goes on from NW_027361732.1 coordinate 53,798,037, forward strand.
ATCTTAACCCCTTACCAACAAGAGGTATTTTCAGTTTTGCGATTTCATTTTTTGCTCCCCTTCTTCCCAGAGCCATATCTTTTTTATTTTTCTGTCAATATGGCCTTGTGAGGGCTTGTTTTTATGGGACAAGTTTTACTTTTGAACAACACCATTAGTTTTCGTGTACTGAAAAGTGGGAAAAAATTCCAAGTGTGTTGAAATTGCAAAAAAAGGGCAATCCCACAGTTGTTTTTACCATGTTCACTAAATGCTAAAACTGACCTGCCATTATGATTCTCCAGAGGTCATTATGAGTTCATAGTCACCAAACATGTCTAGGTTCTTTTTTATTTAAGTGGTGAAGAAAAAAATCCAAACTTTGGTTAAAAAATGTGTCATTTTCCGAGACTTCTAGCGTCTCCATTTTTCGTGATCTCGAGTTGGGTGAGAGCTTATTTTTTGTGCGCCGAGCTGATGTTTTTATTGACACCATTTTGGTGTAGATACGACTTTTTGATCACCCGTTATTGCACTTTATTGCAATGTAGCGGTGACCCAAAAAAATTCTGGCGTTTTGAATTTTTTTCTTACTACGCTGTTTACTGATTGGGTTTTTTTATATTGATAGTTCTTGCTATATTTTGAACGAGACAAAAGGGGGGTGATTTGAACTTTTTTTTATTTTTCTAATATTTTTTTAAATCTTTTTTTTACTTTTGGCATTCTTCAATAGTCTCCATGAGAGACAAGATGCTGTAGCTGTCTGATCGCTTGTGCCACACACATGCGATGATCAGATTGCCTGTGTGTAGCAGAAAAGCTCACTTATTATGAGCAACGACCACCGAGTGGTGCTCATAGCACTCCAGCTATGACAACCATAGAGATCTGCTGGAGACCCCTGATTGTCATGCCAACCCATCGGTTACCCGCAATCACGTGACGGGGTCATGGATGGGTGGGATTTCCAACTCGCTTCCGATAAGCACAAGTTAAATGCCACTGTCAGAGACTGACAGCGGCATTTACCATGTTAACAGCTGCGGGTGGATTGCGATTTTACCCACGGCTGTTAGAGGCACATGTCAGCTGTTCAAAAGTGCGATGCAAGGTGTCTGAGCAGCCTATTGATGACGCCCATAGTGTTAGCAGGCGGGCCGCTCTGCACCATACATATGCATCACACAGAAAAAAACCAAGCCAACATGGAAGTCTGTAGCTGCATCCTGCAATAATGATAAAAAGTGCAAAAAGATAAATAGATATGGGGTATTAGTTACTATTTTGGCCAAAGCAGATAAGCTCACAACCCAACGTCAAGGGTCCCCAGATATTGTGAGTCCCTAACACTAAATCTAATTGGCTCACACAAGGAATAAAAATTCCAAAATTCAAAAAAAACACATTTGAAAGGTAACTCACCAAACACCCTGACTGATGCACTGGCAGGATGCAGCAGAGCCCCATTGATAAAGGCTGGGGCAGCACAGGTGCATTCCACTGATGAGAGCAGCCAGTAACCCATCATGGTCTGGCTGCCTCAAGTAAAAAAATGCACACAAATAAGGCTTGCATAAGACATAATTCACACAGATAAGTGCGATGCAAGGTGTCTGAGCAGCCTATTGATGACGCCCATAGTGTTAGCAGGCGGGCCGCTCTGCACCATACATATGCATCACACAGAAAAAAACCAAGCCAACATGGAAGTCTCTAGCTGCATCCTGCAATAATGATAAAAAGTGCAAAAAGATAAATAGATATGGGGTATTAGTTACTATTTTGGCCAAAGCAGATAAGCTCACAACCCAACGTCAAGGGTCCCCAGATATTGTGAGTCCCTAACACTAAATCTAAGTGTTGAAGCAACAGCTGAATATTACAGACTTTGTGAAAAAAGTATACTTCGCATATTTCGGACTAATGCTTGGAGATCAAGATAAAGCTTGGGCGCCTCATATAGTGTGCAAATAGTGTGTTGAGGACCCCTGAAATTAGTTCAAGGGTAAGAAAAAAGGGATTCCTATGGTATGGCGAGAGCAAAAGAGCAAAAGAGCCATAGTGACGATTGTTACTTTTGTTCATGTGATGTGAAAGGGTATAATTCAAAATGGAAGCATTCCATTTCATACCCCAATATTCACTCAGCAATTCGTCCCATCCCCCATGGCACAGATATACCGGTACCCAAGGCCCCTGCTACCTTGGAGGAGATAACTAGCTCCAATGAAGGTGGAGTCATACCTGAAGCAGATGATGAATCAAGTTCTGACTTTGAAGATGATACAAGACCAAAATTGTTTTCCCAGGAGGAGATGCATGATTTGGTAAGAGACTTGAAACTTCCCAAAGATGCCGCTGAGTTACTTGGATCAAGGCTCAAAAGCAAGAATTTATTGTTGCCAGGAGTGTCTCTTTCATGGTTCAGACATCATGAAGACGAGTTCGTTCCTTACTTTGCCCAGGAAGATAAGCTGGTTTATTGCATCGATGTCGAAGGTTTGATGGGTCAATTCAAAATCCAATATGATTCAGCGCAATGGCGTCTTTTTATAGATTCTTCAAAAAGAAGTCTCAAAGCAGTTTTACTCCACAACGGCAGTTTTTATGCTTCCATGCCTGTAGGTCATTCCGTACACCTCAAGGAAACCTACGAGAACTTGGAATTGGTTCTTCGTAAACTTAAATATGAAGACCACGGTTGACAAGTGTGCAGGGATTTGAAAGTCTTGTGCATGCTGCTCGGGCACCAAGCTGGGTATACCAAATACCCTCGTTTTCTGTGTCTAAGGGACAGTCGAGACCGACAAAATCACTGGACCAAGAAGAATTGGCAGCTGAGGGTGCTCAAAGTTGGTGAAAAAAATGTCCTCCGAGAAACTTTGGTTCCTCCCCATAAAGTTCTTCTACCACCTCTCCACATCAAATTGGGATTGATGAAGCAATTTGTAAAATCACTTTCAAAAGATGGAGAATGCTTCAAATACTTAGTCACCATGTTTCCAGGCCTCTCGGAGGCAAAATTGAAGGAAGGTGTGTTCGTCGGACCAGACATTAGAAGGCTTATAGCTGATCAAGAGTTTATCAATACCATGGTGCATCCTCAAAGAGAAGAGTGGATTGCATTTAAAGAGGTTGTAGAGAAATTTTTAGGAAATAACAAAGACCCTGACTACAACAAAATCGTCGGACGAATGGTGAAAGCATTTCAAGCTTTAGGTTGCCTGATGAGTTTGAAAATGCATTTCCTCCTTTCCCACCTTGACAACTTTCCTGAAAATTTGGGAGCTGTGAGTGAAGAGCAAGGTAAATGATTCCACCAGGACATTAAAGAGATGGAAAGAAGATACCAGAGAAGATGGAGCATTACAATGATGGCAGACTACTGTTAGACGCTTCAGAGAGACATTGCAGATGCTACTCACAAGCGTAAATGTACCAAGAGAAGCCTCACAGGGAAGAAGAATCGATTTTAGTGTGTGGTAAGCTGGTTTCACACTTGTGTCTTTTTGCGCTGCGCCTGCGTTTTTTTTCCTATACTTAACATGGGTGCGCATTGGCATGCGTTTGTACGCGTTTGTACACGCATGCATTTTTTTGTAGTGTGCGCCCGGGCGCACAAAATGCATCCTGTTGCATTTTTTGTGCGTCCGACCTATCTCAAAAAAGCATGCGCACGCAATGCGCACGCAATGCGCACAAAATTCACCCAAAAACACATCAAAGTCTATGGGAGCGCTGATGTGCGCATGGTCATGCGCATGTCAGCGCAAAAAAAGCATGCGTTTTTTTTTAAAAAAAAATGCGCAAAAAACAAGAAAACGCATAAAAAACGCATGATGCGTTTTTATGCGCGTTTGCACTGCGCACGCAGCGCAGCACAAAAAAACGCAAGTGTAAAAGTAGCCTCAGTGAGCTCATTGCAGTTGAAAAAATGATTTTCATGAAACATTTGCAAAAAAAAATTAATTTTATGAGTCTATTTTCATTTATTTTGAGGTATTGTCTTATTTAACATACAGTTGTGGCCAAAAGTATTCACACCCCTGCAATTCTGTCAGATAATACTGTTTCTTCCTGAAAATGATTGCAATCACAAATTCTTTGGTATTATTATCTTCATTTAGTTTGTCTTAAATGAAAAAACACAAAAGAGAATGAAGCAAAAAGCAAAACATTTGATCATTTCACACAAAACTCCAAAAATGGGCCAAACAAAAGTATTGGCACCCTCAGCCTAATACTTGGTTGCACAACCTTTAGCCAAAATTACTGTGACCAACCGCTTCCGGTAACCATCAATGAGTTTCTAACAATGCTCTGCTGGAATTTTAAACCATTCTTCTTTGGCAAACTGCTACAGGTCCCTGATATTTGAAGGATGCCTTCTCCAAACTGCCATTTTTAGATCCCTCCACAGGTGTTCTATGGGATTCAGGTCTGGACTCATTGCTGGACACCTTAGAAGTCTCCAGTGCTTTCTCTCAAACCATTTTCTAGTGCTTTTAGAAGTGTGTTTTGGGTCATATGTCCTGCTGGAAGACCCATGACCTCTGAGGGAGACCCAGCTTTCTCACACTGGGCCCTACATTATGCTGCAAAATTTGTTGGTAGTCTTCAGACTTCATAATGCCATGCACACGGTCAAGCAGTCCAGTGCCATAGGCAGCAAAGCAACCCCAAAACATCAGGGAACCTCCGCCATGTTTGACTGTAGGGAGCGTGTTCTTTTCTTTGAATACCTCTTTTTTCTCCTGTAAACTCTATGTTGATGCCTTTGCCCAAAAAGCTCTACTTTTGTCTCATCTGACCAGAGAACATTCTTCCAAAACGTTTTAGGCTTTTCAGGTATGTTTTGGCAAACTCCAGCCTGGCTTTTTTATGTCTCGGGGTAAGAAGTGGGGTGTTCCTGGGTCTCCTACCATACAGTCCCTTTTCATTCAGACGCCGACAGATAGTACGGGTTGACATTGTTGTACCCTCGGACTGCAGGGCAGCTTGAACTTGTTTGGATGTTAGTCCAGGTTCTTTATCCAACATCCGCACAATCTTGTGTTGAAATCTCTTGTCAATTTTTCTTTTCCATCCACATCTAGGGAGGTTAGCCACAGTGCCATGGGCTTTAAACTTCTTGATGACACTGCGCACGGTAGGCACAGGAACATTCAGGTCTTTGGAGATGGACTTGTAGCCTTGAGATTGCTCATGCTTCCTCACAATTTGGTTTCTCAAGTCCTCAGACAGTTCTTTGGTCTTCTTTCATTTCTCCATGCTCAATGTGGTACACACAAGGACACAGGACAGAGGTTGAGTCAACTTTAATCCATGTTAACTGGCTGCAAGTGTGATTTAGTTATTGCCAGCACCTGTTAGGTGCCACAGGTAAGTTACAGGTGCTGTTAATTACACAAGTTAGAGAAGCATCACATGATTTTTCGAACAGTGCCAATACTTTTGTCCACCCTCTTTTTTATGTTTGGTGTGGAATTATATCCAATTTGGCTTTAGGACAATTCTTTTTGTGTTTTTTCATTTAAGACAAATTAAATAAAGATAATAATACCAAAGAATTTGTGTTTGCAATCATTTTCAGGAAGAAACTGAGTATTATCTGACAGAATTGCAGGGGTGTCAATACTTTTAGCCACAACTGTAGTTACTTAAATTGTCAGAAAACGTGATGTCCTATGACAAAACGGAGTTCATTTTCTGATTCAGTGCATTCAAAAACATAAAGATTACGTGGAATAACCAAAACAGCTCTTGAAAAATTTTTTTTTGCAGACCTGTGTATCAATGACAATTTATTTCCAAATATTTCGCATTTGCCAAGTTCAATACTACAAAAATAGCCTTTTATGTAGTAAATGTACCTGAAAACCCAATAGTGAAGGTTGAACGCAAAGATACCCAGGAAGGAAAATATAACAGCAAGTATTATTAGGCTATAAAATAAGATGAAATATATTGTGCTCAAACCTTTGCAATAAAAATGTCCTTGACTTTTAAGCTATGTCACATTTATTTTCTTAGGTAATTTTATTCAGACTGGTTTGTGATCTTGTTTTACTAAGCTAAAATGCCTTAATATTACCAGTGAAGGAATGAACACACTTATTGATGTTGAAAACATTAGTGTTCCTGCTGATCAATGACTGCGAATCTTCTACCTTTAAATTGGTCTTATAATGCATTTTAGAATAGGTCAATAATGTCTCCTGTACAAAGTAATATGTCTAATTTGTTTCCATTTATCATGCATTTAGTTTAGTACACTTGAAAAATTAACTTCTAAGAAATATTAATTCATGATGTTGTTTAGACTAATTATGTAAAAACAAAGGTAGTAAAAGCGATTCAGGAAGTAGCGCCAATATGCCTTGGCATTCATATTAATAATATATACAGTATGTTGTAATCTAATATATAAAGCTCAATGTGTGTGTATGTATGTATGTATGTACGAGATTGGCATCCGCACCGTCGCAGCTAAAGCCACAAAATTTGGCACAGTCACACGTCTGGACCCCGAGAGCATCATAGGCTATGTTGTGAGGTGAAATTTTAACCCTGCGCGTCCCAATTCACCAAACAATTTTGCCCCTATCTACATAATGGGGAAAAAGTGAAAGGAAAAGTGTTGGAGGCAAATTGACAGCTGCCAGATGTGAACAAGGGGGACTTAAAGAATGAGAGCGATGGCGCCAAAGCGTATATACTGTACAGTTGCTAAGGTGGGGCCCTGACATGGGATACTCACCACACACGAGGATATGAACACACACACAAAATGCGCCACACACTATCACGTGCTTCAACACATATACTACCCTCAGCCCACATTTCACCACACATACACCAACCTCGCCACATAAAAGTTGAAACACAAAAGTCGCCACTCAAAACTCACCACGCTGTTCCAGAGCTGTTTAAAAGATGAAAAATGAGCTGTGATTGGTTGCTATCAGCAACAATTTTGGTAACTGAGGGCTATTATTCTTATCATTTCTATGGTGTTATCGTGCTTCTGTAAAGCTAGAAATAACACAATTTATTACCGTGCCAACACAGACCACCCTCTGACACAGACTGCAGGGGGAGCCCAGTATCACACAGGATAGGATTAGATACACAGCTCAGCAGTCAGTATCACACAGGATAGGATTAGATACACAGCTCAGCAGTCAGTATCACACAGGATAGGATTAGATACACAACTCAGCAGTCAGTATCACACAGGAGAGGATTAGACACATGGCTCAGCAGGCAGTATCATACAGGATAGGATTAGATACACAGCTTAGCACACAGTATCACACAGAATAGGATTAGATACATGGCTCAGCAGTCAGTATCTCACAGGATAGGATTAGATACACGGCTCATCAGTCAGTATCACACAGGATAGGATTAGATGCATGGTTTTTATGTGCAATATAATCACTATAATTTGTTATAACTAACCACAGTTGGTTACTATGCCCAGGCAATGTCGGGCTCTTCAGCTAGTTCATTATAAATGTAGCTGAAATTATGAATCGGGTAGAAGATCATATATTTGTATATTTTGTGTTAAGATCTGATTTCAGTAACTGGTAGGAAAAATGAAACATGTCGCAGATGTAGAAAGAGTGTAGCACATATTCACGTTAACCTGTCTTTAAGGGGTTATTGGCTCTCAGAATAAAAGTATGAAATTATTCTATGTAACTCCAGAGTGCTGAATCATGACAGCCCGTGATGTGCACACTGGCATGATTCCCCTGTATTTTGTACCAAGAAATTTGCTTTGCTTCACTCAATTCTCATCAATTGAGAGCGGCCAGGTGAGACTAGTTGAAAATTGCATACAGTACCAGTCAAAAGTTTGGACACACCTGATTATGTAATGGTTTTCATTGTTCTTATTGGATTGTATAGCATTATTGTTAGGAACGGCGGAACGCACTAAATAAAAATAATATTAAAGTGTGTTCGCCGCTCGGGGTCCACCATGCAGTAGATGATATGACTGCTGCTAGGTAATGACAGAGGAGCAATATGGCGGTATAATGCGCATGGGTTCAACTACACCCAAAGTGCGCAGAGCGGGCTCTGTTCACACGCACAGAGACACTGCAACAAAAACAAACAAAAACGCTGAGCCTGTTAGTGTCACAGGCCTCAGGTAAATGCACACATGGTATCTGGTCACAGGAGCACGACCTAAGACAGAGGAGCTGCGTCCGTCAAGACCTACTGTGTGTGCATCGCTACTGCGAGTGCCAAGAAGGGCTGCATCTGCAGCGTGGCGTAGGACACTGCCGCTCGACGACAAAGCTAGAAAGCAAGCGCAATGTCGGACGCTAGCGTAGAGGTGCGGTGTGCACAGTGGCCTAAGGCTTACCACTGACTGGCGCTGACTGCTAAACTAATTCCCTATCCACATGCATAATATCAGAGGGAAGGGGTTTTATAATGAGTCAGTCACCAGAAACATACATCCGTCACCATTCACACATAGCAAGTATAGTCTATACTAGCGCATGGTTGTGCGCGCTTTTCATAGAGATCTGGAACAGGACCTGGGCACATGACTCCCGATCTCCAATGGGAGATCATCTCGTGAGCATGCCCAGTAGGAATACAGAGGGACTTAGTCTCTGGAACGGTCTGCTGCAAAGTAATCTCCTCTGCAGTAGAAAGACAGCAGGAGACCGCAGAATGTGAGGCTCTGGATTCCTGCAGAGCAGACGCAGAAACCTGACGCCTAACACTACCCCCCCTCCTAGGGCCCCCTCCTCTCTGAGCCTTCCAATCCACCACCCTGTGCCCATCAGAGGCATAGGCCTCAGACTCGTCCGAAGGTAAGTCTGATGTCCCGGTAGGTGACACAGAAAACCGGGACACGTGGAAGGTATCAGAGGCGGCAAGATCGCCAGGTTTAAGAAGGGACATGTGGGAGACAACGGGAGCAGCAAAACTGCCCGAAGCAGCAAAACCGCCTGGAGCATAAGTTGAAGTGGGACGCCGCGATGTGTCGGCGGACGTCTCCACTCTCTGTTTAAGGAAGCTTACCCGAGCACACGAGGCACATGCCTGAATATATTTTTTAATGTCCCGAACCCTGTGCAGCCACCAATACGACCCCGCCAGGAGTTTTGTGGTCTGCATGTAGCCACAGTGACCACCCGCCCTGGATGCGTGTGCCCACGCGAGAACCTTCGGCCGAAGGCGAGGGGGACAAAGGTCTTGCCCGGCGGCACAGAGTTTGGCCATTTTGGGGCCCCGTTATCCTGGTGAACAGAGTGCTGACAGTGGCATCCGCTAGTGGAGCTTAGTGCTGCACGCGCCTCGAGACTGGCACGAGATACCTCCATGGGCTCTGGGAGTGAACACTCTGGCTCAGGTGATTCCAGAGGTTCAAAGAGGTTGGGAGTCGGAGCAACCTTCCATCTGGATTGAGCACGCTCCTGCCCGCGCTCCGAAAAACGGAGATCAATATGGGTGGCAATGGCAATCAGCTCCTCCAGACTTGTAGGAACCTCTCTGGTAGAAAGAGCATGCTTAACATGCTCAGCTAAAGCTCTCCAAAACACAGGGATGAGGGTTTTGTCAGACCCCTCCAGCTCAGAAGCCAGTGTCCGAAAACGAACGGCATACTGACTAACCGAGAGGGATCCCTGAGTCAAAGCAAGTAGCTGTAGAGAGGTGTCGTGCATGACCCGTGGTCCCAGGAAGACCTGCTTAATAGCTGTTAAAAACTGAGCAGCGGCCCGAACCTCTGGGTCACCACGCTCCCATAGTGGCGTAGCCCACTCCAACGCCTTGCCCAACAGGAGGGAAACAATAAGCCCCACCTTGGCCCATTCCGTAGGGAATCGCGCAGTCAGTAACTCCAGCTGGATAGAGCACTGGCTGATGAAACCCCTACAGGAGGTGCCATTGCCAGAAAATTTATCGGGCAACGGGAGGCGGGTAACTGTCAGCGCGTGGGAGGACGAGGACAGACGTGAAACCACCTCTGCGATCACCTGAGCAGCAGCCTCTGAAGACTTCTCCACTGAGATAACGCTCCCAAGAGTAGCCAACTGGCCCTCTAGCTGGTGAATGCACTGTAGGAGTTGCTGCTGATCTGCCATTACTAGCCAGACCATGGCGCTAGTATAATGTTAGGAACGGCGGAATGCACTAAATAAAAATAATAATAAAGTGCGTTCGCCGCTCGGGGTCCACCGTGCAGTAGATGATATGACTGCTGCTGCTAGGTAATGACAGAGGAGCAATATGGCGGTATAATGCGCACGGGTTCAACTTCACCCACAGTGCGCAGAGCTGGCTCTGTTCACACACAGAGGCACTGCAACAAAAACATACAAAAACGCTGAGCCTGTTAGTGTCACAGGCCTCAGGTAAATGCACACATGGTATCTGGTCACAGGAGCACGACCTAAGACAGAGGAGCTGCGTCCGTCTAGACCTACCGTGTGTGCGGCGTCGCTACTGCGAGCGACAAGAAGGGCTGCAACTGCAGCGTGGCGTAGGAGACTGCCGCTCGACGACAAAGATAGAAAGCAAGCGCAATGTCAGACGCTAGCGTAGAGGTGCGGTGTGCACAGTGGCCTAAGGCTTACCACTGACTGGCGCTTACTGCTAAACTAATTCCCTATCCACATGCGTAATATCAGAGGGAAGGGGTTTTATAATGAGTCAGTCACCAGAAACATACATCCATCACTATTCACACATAGCAAGTATAGTCTATACTAGCTATACTAGCGCATGGCGGAACGGCCATGCACGCTTTTTATAGCCACGCGGGACCTTCCAGATCTCCGAGATGGACCAATGAGATCTGGAACAGGATCTGGGCACATGACTCCCGATCTCCAATGGGAGATCGTCTTGTGAGCATGCCCAGTAGGAATACAGAGGGACTCTGGAACGGTCTGCTACAAAGTAATCTCCTCTGCAGTAGAAAGACAGCAGGAGACCGCAGAATGTGAGGCTCTGGATTCCTGCAGAGCAGACGCAGAAACCTGACGCCTAACAATTATTGCCGGTGACTGTGCATGGTGTCTTCTTCTTCCTTCATGCAGAGATGTCAGCTTGCCACTCTGGCTTCCCGCTTCCTGTCCTGTGTGAGCCGCAGTTCCCAGCGGCGTGCCTAGTTCACTTGTGTGCAAGCCTCCCTGCTCTTAAAGGGGCACCGCGCATATAGTAAATGCCCTTAGCTTCTAAATGAGAGGCATTTAGTATAATGTGAGCACCTTCAAGATGGCTCCCAGTCAATTTCTGGAAGTAATCCTGTATAAAAGACTCCCTGTCCCTTATGGAGTTGCCAAGCAGCAAGTTTAGTCATAAGGTACTGTACATGTTCTACCAGTGAAGTCGTGAGACCATCTGGTCCCGGCGTGGGCAGTGTCCTGATCCTGAATCCCTGATCCCAGTGCGGTCAGTGTCCTGAACTCAAATACCTGGTCCTGGTGCGGGCAGTGTCCTGAACTTGAATCCCTGGTTCCGGTGCGGCCAGCGCCTGAACATTTTCCCCTGGTCCTGGAGTAGAAAATCTTGAATCTGAAGTCCCCTGGTCCCGATACAGCCAGTCCTGTTCCCAAAGTCTCCTGATCCCGGTTCAGCCAGAGACTGAACGTTTTCCTCTAGTCCTGGAGTGGCCTGTCATGAATCCAAAGTCCTGTGGATCCAGTGCTGCCAATGCCTGAACAGTGTTCCCTGGTCCGTGTGTAGCAATTCCCTGATCCAGTATCTGAACATAGCCCTAATCAGTATCAGAGAACCTGACCCTTGGTTGCAGCAAGGTGCAGTTCTTGGTTCGGCCTAGGAGTGGTACCTGGTGGCTACCTGCATCCCAGTCTGTCTGCACCATCAAGAGCTCCAGTGTAGCGGCTTAACCTCATCCCTTCCTAGGCAGGCCCGGCACTGTGGCACAGTGGGTTCACAACCCACATGCACCACTGTTGAGCGTAAAAGATTGTACACACTGTAGATTCAAAAACTTGACAAATGAACTGGAATATAAGTTGGTATGCATGCAACGTGTAGGTGCATGTTCGCAATGGCAACTAAGCAGAGAAAGCCTAAGATAAAAACAAAATGAGAAAATACTCTGCAGTGAATAAAAAACAGCAATAGTGCATGAAAATAATAAAGCGTACTTAGCTAACATAATTTTGATTAAAAGAAACGTAGAAGACTTCAATTGAGAGAGGCCAGATGAGACTGGTTAGCAAATTTCAAAAAGTACCAGTCAAAAGTTTGGACACACCTGATCATACAATGGTTTTCATTGTTTTTATTGGATTGTGTACACATTGTAAATTCAGACTGAAGGTAGCAAAATCAAATAGGAACACATGGGAGCAAGAAGTAAAGAATCTCTTGTGAAATAAACCAGAACAGATGTTAAACATTAAATTCCTTAAAGCTACCAACTTTTTACTCCGATGACATACTTTCAGCATTCTCTTAAGCAGCTATATCAAGTAGTAATATGGAATGGCTTTTCAACCATCTTGAAGAAGCTCTTAAAGTGTTGAGTAGTGTTGAGCATTCCGATACTGCAATATCGGATATCGGCCGATATTTGCTGTATCGGAGTTCCGATACTTTTAGAATATCGAATACCGGAATCGGAAGTTCCAATAATGCAATGAGCCAGTTTGATTTTATTCAGCCAATGAGGAATCCTAAGAAGTGTAGGCACATCCTGTTATGCATGTTAGGCATGTTAACTGATGGCATGGCTGTGATTGGCTGCGAGCAGACCACCCAGCTGCTCCTCCCCCAAACACATGCTGAACAATGATCTATGGAAAGTGAAACTAGTGAGGGAGGAGGAAACGACCAGTTCTCATTTCAATGCCAGAACACCCCCCCTGGACGTTTATCTTAGAAGCAAGAGATGATATCTTGGAAACTGTGCAGACTAGCCACAGAAGGTAAATTACTTATTGTCAGCATTCTGCCACGCAGATGGAGATTATGTGAAAAGCCCGGACAACCCGTTTAACATGGTCAATATCTTTGTAACGCCGAACGTCTTAAAAAAAAAAATTAATTCCTGCTATTCCATTTGATTGGGCTAAACCTCTATGCCTTTAATGTCTCCTCCACCTCCACCAATACATTCTACATTATTCTTAGTTGTTTTCCTTCATGTAGAATTAACCTACAAGGAAAGTAAGGGTTTATTTTCATTCCGATATTTGTGTCCCATTGACTTGCATTGGTTTCCGGTATCGGAATCACGATATCCGATATTTTTGGGGTATCGGTCCGATCCAATCCGATCCGATATTTCCCGATATCGGAAGGTATCGCTCAACACTAGTGTTGAGTACAGTTGTGCGACTTTAGTCGGATCGGGTTTCATGAAACAAAATTCGTTTCAGATGAAACTGGTCCGACTAGGGCAAAAAAAGTCGGAGTTTTGTCTGAAACCCGACCCCAATGCAAGTCAATGGGAAATAAAAGTCGGCATTGAGCGGATGAAATTCATCCACCTTCCTACCTTTCCTTTGCACCATTTTTTTTTAAAAAATTGTGTGGTTTGCATAGACTATGAATGTGGTAATCAATTTATTTCTAGATTCTGAAAGGTGTTCTGCAAGAACTTAAAACATTTTTGGACTTCTACTTAGCATATTACTCCAAAAATAATGTACAGACTGAGAATTAATCAACCCATGCACAATATTTATGAATTTTCTCCAACTCCCATTAAGAAAATTGGCTGGGTTTGCTTGCTAGCATTGCATTCACTCATCGCAACAAAGATGTACCAGAGTTTTCTGGTACATCTCCCTTTGTTAGTGTATGGTTGAGAAATTCATCTTCCTCTGTCAATTGCACCTAAAAGTTGTCTTCTGGCTGTGAACAGTGTCTCCCAAGACATATATAGGATGAAAGGTCCAAACCAATTTGGCTGCAGCAAAATCAAAGAACAGTGCTGACAAACTCTGTCAACCCATTCCCAACATTGCTGCTGGAGATAAGGATTGGTTTTCCACCAAAAACATCTGTTTAAAAGATTGTTGCAAATAGCGAACACCTAAATTAATCAGCCCATTTGGAATTGTTCAACAAATTAATCGGGTCGCTTTCCACCTAAAAATTGCTAATCCCTTTCATGTTTCTCTAATGCGTCCTCTGGTCCTCAACACATTTTTTCCTACAGTGAAAAGAGTTCCTGTTTCTGCCTCTGATTCAGACAATATGAGATTAACCAATTCTAGACTATAAGAAGGCTCATGGGAATCTTTACTACTTAAAGGGGTTGTACCAGATCTTGAAATGATAATAAGTCAGCAATTCAATCTCTATATATAAAAATGAATGTGTGTGTATCACCAACCAATCACGAAGCATCTTTCATTTCACAAGAGCTATTCAAAAGAAGCTGAGCTGTGATTTGTTGTTATGAGCAACAGTTTTCCTTGCAAACAATCACTAAACATCTCTCATTTCACCAGAGCTGGTTAAAAGAAGCTGAGCTGTGAATGGTTGCTATGACCAACAGTTTTCCCATTTGACAACACCTCAGCAGACACTGACATGGTGGGAGAAATCTAGCATTATTGAAAAAATTTAAATAGTACAGCGGCTTACTCCTCAAGAGTAGATGCATGTGCTATGAGGCACTGAGATACCAGCTACGCGTTTCGACCCCACATGGGTCTTTATCACAGCTGCAAATTACTAACATAATGCAAACCTAAAACTTAGTGCTGACCAATGAGAACTGCAATGTAGATCACATGAGCAAGCCAAAGGTCCTATGACCATTACTACAAAGCCTATGTTCCATAGAGACCAATGATGCTATCACCTTCTATCACATGTTCTAATAGAAAGGTCCTGTGTACAAAACTCCACATTCTCTAGGTTTGCAAAATAATACCACATAAAAACAAATTGATTACCATATATACAAATATTTAAAATATAGCAATAACCATCAATAATGGGTTACACAAGAGAACAGAGATCATGTATCATTATTGAGGGTTATTGTTATTTTTTAAATATTTGTATATATGTTAATCAATTTGTTTTTATGTGGTATTATTTTGCAAACCTAGAGAATGTGGAGTTTTGTACACAGGACCTTTCTATTAGAACATGTGATAGAAGGTGATAGCGTCATTGGTCTCTATGGAAAATAGGCATTGTAGTAATGCTCATAGGACCTTTGGCTTGCTCATGTGATCTACATTGCAGTTCTCATTGGTCAGCACTAAGTATAAGGTTTGCATTATGTTAGTAATTTGCAGCTGTGATAAAGACCCATGTAAGGTCGAAATGCGTAGCTGGTATCTCAGTGCCTCATAGCACATCCATCTACTCTTGAGGAGTAAATGCTGTACTGTTTTAATTTTTTCAATAAAGCAAGAAATTTTATCAGCTGGAACGCCCCTCATGTTTTTGTTTACTATCAACTATCGTTGGGTCCAGACGAGGTTCCGTGCTGTGGCTGTGGTTGGTGAGCTGGCTAGGGCTTTTTTAGCCCATTTTTTTCTATTTGAGGAATCTAGCATCCCAGGGAACATAAGCTCCCAGCCATTGTCTGCCACCCTGAAAGGAGCAGAGAGTACATGACAGAAATGAATTCCCCCCTCCCATGCCTATATACCCATCACACATCCTCCATCCCGTAGGCACATCTTCCCTCTTAAAGGGATCATTGGTATGGAAGTCAGAGCAAATCGATCCAGGGATTTGGTTTTGACCCCAAGCCTCTCTTAACGGGATCACTGTTATGGAAGTTAGGACAGTTCCACTGAGCTCTGTCGTTCTGACCCCAGTGTCTCTTAAAGGGACCATTGTATGGAATTTAGGGCAAATCCACTTTGCGCTTTAATTCTGACCCCAGGCCTCTCTTAAAGGGAACCCCGGTATGGAAGTCAGGGCAATTGCCTTCAAGTGCTCTGGTACTGACCCCAGGCTCTCTTAAAGGGATCTCCTGTATGGAAGTTAGGGCAAATTCCTCAGCGCCCTGATTCTACCTCCAGGGTTCTATTAACCTCTTCACTACCAAGGGTGGTTTGCACGTTAACTCCCGGGCCAAGTTTTACAATTCTGACCACTGTCCTTTTATGAGGTAATAACTTTGAAACGCTTCCATGGATCTCGGTGATTCTGACACTGTTTTCTCGTGACATATTGTACTTCATGGTAGTGGTAAAATTTCATTCAAATAACTTGTGTTTATTTGTGAAAAAAACAGAAATTTGGCGAAAATTTAGAAAATTTCGCAATTTTCCAACTTTGAATTTTTATGCTATTAAATCACAGAGATACGGCACACAAAAAACTTAATAAGTAACATTTCCCACATATTTCCTTTACCTCAGCACAATTTTGGAACCAAAATTTTTTTTGTTAGGAAGTTATAAGGGTTAAAAGTTGACCAGCGATTTCTCATTTTTGCAACACCATTTTATTTTTACGGACCACATCACATCTGAAGCCACTTTGAGGGGTCTATATGATAGAAAATACCCAAAAGTGACACCATTCTAAAAACTGCACCCCTTAAGGAGCTCAAAACCACATTCAAGAAGTTTATTAACCCTTCAGGTGCTTCACAGGAATTTTTTGAATATTTAAAAAAATGAACATTTAACTTTTTTTCACAAAAAAAATACTTCAGGTTGAAGTTTTTTTATTTTACCAAGGGTAACAGGAGAAATTGGACTGCAAAAGTTATTGTGCAATTTCTCCTGAGTATGCTGATAACTGATTTGTGGGGGGAAACCACTGTTTCGGTGCATGGCAGAGCTCAGAAGGGAAGGAGCGCCGTTTGACTTTTTCAATGCAAAATTGGCTGGAATTCAGATCAGACGCCATGTCACGTTTGGAGAGCCCCTGATGTACCTAAACAGTGGAAACCCCCCACAAGTGACCCCATTTTGGAAGCTAGACACCCCAAGGAACTTATCTAGATATGTGGTAAGAACTTTGAACCCACAAGGGCTTCACAGAAGTTTATAACGTACAGCAGTACAATTAAAAATCATATTTTTTCCACAAAAATGATCTTTTCACCCCCAATTTTTATTTTCCCCAAGGTATCAGGACCTGAAAAGTTATTGTGCAATTTGTCCTGAGTACGCTGATACCCCATATGTGGGTGTAAATGACTATTTGGGCGCATGGCAGAGCTCTGAAGGGAAGCAGCGCCATTTGATTTTTTTGTCGTGTCTGGAAAGCCTCTGATGTACCAAAACAGTAGAAACCCCTCACAAATGACACCATTTTGGAAACTAGACCCCCCAAGGAACTTATCTAGATGTGTGGTGAGCACTTTGAACCCCCCAGTGCTTCCCAGAAGTTTATAATGCCCGGGCGTGAAAATAAAAAAATCATATTTTTTCCACAAACATGATCATTTAGTCCCCAATTTTTTTATTTTCCCAAGGGTAACAGGAGAAATTGGACCCAAAAAGTTGTTGTCAAATTTGTCCTGAGTACACTGATACTTCACATGTGGGAAAAAACTACTGTATGGGCACACGCCGGGGCTCGGAAGGGAAGTAGTGACGTTTTGGAATGCAGACTTTGATGGAATGGTCTGCGGGTGTCATGTGCGTTTGGAGAGCCTCTGATGTGCCTAAACTATTCAAACTCCCCACAAGTGACCCCATTTTGGAAACTAGACCCCCCATGGAACCTATAAAGATGTGCTGTGAGCACTTTGAACCCCCTAGTGCTTCACAGAAGTTTATAACGCCCAGGCGTGAAATTAAAAAAATCATATTTTTTCCACAAAAATGATATTTCTGCCCCCAATTTTTTATTTTCCTAAGGGCAACAGGAGAAATTGGACCCCAAAAGTTGTTTTGCAATTTGTCCTGAGTAGGCTGATACCCCATATGTGGGGGTAGAACACTGTTTGGGCGCATGGCAGAGCTTGGAAGGGAAGGAGCACCATTTGACTTTTTCAATGCAGAATTGGCTGGAATTGAGATCAGATGCCATGCTGCGTTTGGAGAGCACTTGATGTGCCCAAACAGTGGAAACCCCCCAATTCTAACTCCAAACCTAACCTCAACACACCCCTAACCCTAATCTCAGCCCTAACCCTAGCCCTAGCCCTAACCCTAACCCTAACCCTAGCCCTAGCCCTAACCCTAATGGGAAAATGGAAATAAATACATTTTTTAAATTTTATCATTTTTCCCTAACTAAGGGGGTGATAACGGGGGGGGTTTGATTTACTGTCTATGGCGGTTTTTATATTTGGCAGCTGTCACACGCTAACAGACGCTTTTTATTGCAAAAATAGTTTTTGCATCACCACATATTGAGAGCTATAATTTTTCCATATTTTGACCCACTGAGTCATGTGAGGTCTTATTCTTTGCGGGACGAGTTGTCGTTTTTATTGGTATCATTTTCGGGCGCGTGACATCTTTTGATCGCTTTTTATTCTGATTTTTGGGACACAGAATGAACAAAAACCAGCGTTTCATGAATTTCTTTTGGGTTTACGTTTACACCGTTCTGTGTGCAGTAAAATTGATAAAACTGTTTTATTCTTCGGGTCAGTACAGTTACAGCGATACCTCATTTATGCCTTTTTTTTGTGTTTTAACGCTTTTATGCAATGAAAACAATTTTATATAAAAAATTATTTTTGCATCGCTTTATTCTGCGAGCTATAACTTTTTTATTTTTTCGCTGATGATGCTGTGTGGCAGCTCGATTTTTGCGGGACAAGATGACGTTTTCAGCGGTACCATGGATATTTATATGCGTCTTTTTGATCGTGCATTGTTGCACTTTTTGTTCGACAGTGTGATAATAAATCATTATTTTTTGCTTCGTTTTTTATTTTTATTTTTTAAGGGGTTTGCTAAAGGGGTTAACTAATAGGACAGTTTTATAAGGCGGGTCGTTACGGACGCGGCGATACCAAATATGTGTACTTTTATTGTTTGTTTGTTTTTATTTCCAAAAAATGAATTTATTAGGGAATATTTTTTTTTTATTTATTTAGCGATTTTTTAAAAATTATTTTTACACTTTTTTTAAAAAAATTTATTAGGTTGTCACAGGGAGGACATCAATGTCCTGTGACAGATCGCTGATCTGTCACATCACAGATCACTGTGACAGATCAGCGATCTGTCACAGGCATAGACGCAGACTTCCTCATGCCTGCGCTTTGCAGGCACTGAGGAAGCCAGCTCCCTGCAGGCCCCCGAAGGTCCCCGTCGCCATCTTGGATTCGGGGACCTGCAGGGATGGAGTCCCCTGCAGCAGTGCTGCACATTGCGCTGCACATTGCGCTGCTGTGGGGGGCTCAGGGAAGCACGGAGGGAGCCCCCTCCCTGCCGTTGCTTCCCTTTAACCCCCGGTACACCACGATCATGTTTGATCACGGTGTGCAAGGGGTTAACGTGTCAGGGGCGGTCCGTGACTGCCCCTGACACATTATGACGGGTGTCAGCTATGATAATCAGCTGACACCCGGCCGCAATCAGCGGTGCTCACCACGTGGGCGCCGGTGATCGCTATGATGTAATATTCCATCCATGGGAATTAGGTCCCAGGTCACATGGACGGAATATTGCGTCCATTGTAGGAAAGGGGTTAAAGGGATCATTGGTATGCAAGTCAGGCAAATCGACTCAGCGCTCTGGTTCTGATCCCAGGCTCTCTTAAAGGGATCCCCAGTATGGAAGTTAGGGCAAATCCACTCAGTGCTCTGGTTCTGAGCCAAGTCCCCTCTTGAAGGGATCCTTGGTACGGAAGTGAGGGAAAATCCACTCTGCACTTTGGTACTGACCCAAGGCCTCTGTTAAAGGGATCTCCGGTATGGAAGTTAGGGTAAATCCCTCAGCACTCTGATTCTCACCCCAGGCTTCTATTAAAAGGATCATTGGTATGTAAGTCAGGGCAAATCCACTCAGCGCTCTGGTTCTGATGCCAGGCCTCTCTTAAAGGGATCCCCAGTATGGAAGTTAGGACCGTTCCACTCAGCGCTCTGGTTCTGACTTCAGGCTGACGGGATGATGTGGGATATAATGGGTAGTAGTCTGGTGGCTCTGGCTGATGGGATAATGTGGGATATTATGAGTAGTAGTCCGGTAGCTCTGGCTGACGGGATGATGTGGGATATTAGTGGTAGTTGTCCGGTGGCTTTGGCTGATGGGATGATGTGGGATATTAGGGGTAGTAATCCAGTGGCTCTGGCTAATGGGATGATGTGGGATATTATGGGTAGTAGTCCGGTAGCTCTGGCTGACGGGATGATGTGGGATATTATAGTGAATGTGGCTAAGCGGAATGGGCGAGGCTCTACACTCAGCTTTATATATATAGATATAATCATTATAATTTGTTATAACTAACCGTAGTTAGTTACTATGCCCAGGCAACGCTGGGCTCTTCAGCTAGTCTGTTAAATAAATGTTCATATGCGGAAATTTATAAATGGCAAGTTTCTATGTACTGTCATTAGCTGTGTCTGACCGTGCAGAGCTGCTCCAGTTCATAGACAAGTGAGTATACAGACAAAACAGTAGGGGCTCAGAGCTCCTGCTTCTGAGCTAACACCTGAGCTCAATGAGCTCATCATTAGAGTTGAGCGAAACGGGTCGGTCATATTCAAAAGTCGGTGACTTTCGCTGAAGTCGGGTTTCATGAAACAAAACCCGACCATAGCGTGAGGTCGGCCACGAGGTCGGCGACCAGAGCGCCAAAGTCGCGCTTCAAAAGATGCTTCCAGCGCACTTTTTCAGCCAATGATGGAGGACGCACACTGTGGGCAATGGGATGACATGGGCATCGGTCACCACCATCTTTGAGAAGGGCATGCAAGTGATTGGCTTGCTTTGTGTGGCGTCACAGGGGCTATAAAAGGGCGAGCACGCCGACCGCCATCTTACTTCTGCCGATCTTAGCATAGGGAGAGCTGCTGCTGCTGCTGATTCTGTAGGGAGAGCGTTAGTCAGGGAAAAAGAACCAAAAAACTGCTTCTGCTGTTAGCGATTTCCACTTACAACACAACACTTTGTGTGCAGTGACAGGGGAGGCTCTAGTTTTGTGCATCAGCTCTGTTGGTTATTAGGCTGCCTTATAAGGCTCCCTGATAGCTGCATTGCTGTTTGCACACTGCTGTGCAAACTGCTTTTTTAAAGGCAAAAATACTTTTCTTCCTCTTTTCTGCACAGTTACCAAGCGTTCATTTTTCCACCCTTTTGTGTGTGCAGCAGTCCAACTTATTAGGATGCCTGCGTCCATACTTGGACTGAGAGCATCATTGTCAGAGTCCTCAAATCTCTAGTGAGACCCAAATTCTCACCAATCCTATAGACACCCTCCACCTTGTCATACACATCCAATTTCAGCCTGTTACATTGAGGTGTAATCTCTCCCGTGCCTGAGACAATAGTTCAGCACCCTCAAATCTATAGTGAGATCCAAATTCTCACCAATCCTATAGACACCCTCCACCTTGTCGTACACCATCCATTTTCAGCCTGTTACATTGAGGTGTAATCTCTCCTGTGCCTGAGACAATAGTTCAGCGTCCTAAAATCTCTAGTGAGATCCAAATTCTTAACAATCCTATAGACACCCTCCACCTTGTCATACACCATCCAATTTCAGCCTGTTACATTGAGGTGTAATCTCTCCTGTGCCTGAGACAATAGTTCAGCGTCATCAAATCTCTAGTGAGATCCAAATTCTTAACAATCCTATAGACACCCTCCACCTTGTCATACACCATCCAATTTCAGGCTGTTACATTGAGGTGTAATCTCTCCTGTGCCTGAGACAATAGTTCTGCATCCTCAAATCTATAGTGAGATTCAAATTCGCACCAATCCTATAGACACCCTCCACCTTGTCATACACCATCCAATTTCAGCCTGTTACATTGAGGTGTAATCTCTCCTGTGCCTGAGACAATAGTTCAGCGTCCTCAAATCTCTAGTGAGATCCAAATTCTCACCAATCCTATAGACACCCTCCACCTTGTCATACACCATCCAATTTCAGCCTGTTACATTGAGGTGTAATCTCTCCTGTGCCTGAGACAATAGTTTTGCATCCTCAAATCTATAGTGAGATTCAAATTCTCACCAATTCTATAGACACCCTCCACCTTGTCATACACCATACAATTTCAGCCTTTTACATTGAGGTGTAATCTCTCCTGGGCCTGAGCCAATAGTTCTGCATCCTCAAATCTATAGTGAGATTCAAATTCTCACCAATACTATAGACACCCTCCACCTTGTCATACACCATCCAATTTCAGCCTGTTACATTGAGGTATAATCTCTCCTGTGCCTGAGACAATAGTTCTGCATCCTCAAATCTATAATGAGATTCAAATTCTCACCCATCCTATAGACACCCTCTACCTTGTCATACACCATCCAATTTCAGCCTGTTACATTGAGGTGTAATCTCTCCTGTGCCTGAGACAATAGTTCTGCATCCTCAAATCTCTAGTGAGATCCAATTTCTCACCCATCCTATAGACACCCTCCACCTTGTCATACACCATCCAATTTCAGCCTGTTACATTGAGGTGTAATCTCTCCTGTGCCTGAGACAATAGTTCAGCGTCCTCAAATCTATAGTGAGATCCAAATTCTCACCAATCCTATAGACACCCTCCAACTTGTCATACACAATCCAATTTCAGCCTGTTACATTGAGGTGCAATCTCTCCTGGGCCTGAGACAATAGTTCTGTGTCCTCAAATCTATAGTGAGATTCAAATTCTCACCAATACTATAGACACCCTCCACCTTGTCATACACCATCCAATTTCAGCCTGTTGCATTGAGGTGTCATCTCTCCTGTGCTTGAGACAATAATTCAGCGTCCTCAAATCTCTAGTGAGATCCAAATTCTCACCAATCCTATAGACACCCTCCACCTTGTCATACACCATCCAATTTCAGCCTGTTACATTGAGGTATAATCTTTCCTGTGCCTGAGACAATAGTTCAGCGTCCTCAAATATCTAGTGAGATCCAAATTCTCACTAATCCTATAGACACCCTCCACCTTGTCATACACCATACAATTTCAGGCTGTTACATTGAGGTGTAATCTCTCCTGTGCCTGAGACAATAGTTCTGCGTCCTCAAATCTATAATGAGATTCAAATTCTCACCCATCCTATAGACACCCTCCACCTTGTCATACACCATCAAATTTCAGCCTGTTACATTGAGGTGTAATCTCTCCTGGGCCTGAGACAATAGTTCAGCGTCGTCAAATCTATAGTGAGATTCAAATTCTCACCACTAGTAGATACACATTCTACCTTGTTTTACAGTACCATATAGCTGGTGGTATTTTAGGTACATTTTCACAAAAATGAGGAAGTATGGTGGAAGATGCCATGGAAGTGGGCGGGGGTTGCCAGCTGGTCTCGATGGTGATGGTGGTGGTGTTCCATCTGTTGGTAGTGGCAAAAACACAATAGCACCTAAGGCAGGAGGTGGTGAGCCGGCGTTATCATCTGGCTCCACAAGGCCTGAAAGGCTCTCCTTTATGGGAGTAGGTAAACCACTTTTAAAGTCGGAGCTTCAGGAACAAGTTTTGGCTTACATTGCAGACACAGCCTCCAGCTCTCTCGCCTCCTCTTCTGAAGTTTCAAAAAGTAAAATCACTGAGTCGTCAGTGGAGGCTCCTGGTCAGGAGCAACACGTTTCCTTGTACCCTTCACCCCTACCAAAAGTGAAGGATGTGGCAGGCCACACTACCGATTACTCCATGGAGCTCTTTTCACATACCATGCCTGGGTTAGCATGTCAAATCATGAATTCCCCAGTCCAAGATGAATCTGACATGGAGTGCACTGATGCACAGCCACTGCTAGATTTTTCTGCTGGTACACTCACTCAGAGCACTGCATTGTCCTCGCAGTGTACTGAGGCAGAATCAGACCCTGATGAAACGCAGGTGCCCCTTCCCGCATACTATACCACCTTACACGGTGACACAGAGGAAGGTGCACATGAAATTGAAGAGGAGGTGATGAATGACCCAGTTGTTGACCCAGATTGGCATCCATTGGGGAAGAGGGTGCCGCTGCCAATAGCTCAGAAGAGGAGGAGGAGGAGGATCCGCAGCAGGCAACGACATCGCAACAGCTGTTATCTGGCAGGACCGTAGCAGTCCAAAAACGTGTTACAAAAACCAAAAGAGTTGCAGGACAGCTTGGCTAGACGGTCAAATTAGCACAGCGTGCAAGGCCTCAAAATGTCTTCCATAGTAGGAAGAGTGCAGTGTGGCACTTTTTTGAACAAAATCCTAATGATCAGGCAAAGGTTATCTGTAAGAAGTGCGCAAAGACCTTTAGCCGAGGGAAAAATCTGAGAAATTTTAATACCAGTTGCATGCTTAGACATTTAACCACCATGCACTTGCAAGCGTGGACGGACTACCAAACCTCACATACCACATGTTCACATGTCCGAATGAAGGTAGTCAGCAACGCTACATCGCTTCCCCCACTGTAAGTCCACCGGTTAGCACACCACCAGCAGCAAATGGTGTTATCGCAAGGGGAAAGCAGTCATGGAATCACAATGTTATTGCTATGAAAGACTGAATCTAGACCATCAGCAACACCACCAACACCATCACCATCACCAACCCTCTCTCAGTCCGCCATGTCCACCGCTAGTTCCACCATATGCAGCTCTCAAGTCCAGCTCACCCAACCTGAGACTCTGAGTAGGACAAGAAAGTACTCATCCTCTCTTCCGTGTACACTGGCTTTGAACGCCCACATTGCCAAACTATTCTCGTTAGAGATGATGCCCTACCGGTTGGTTGAAAGCAAAGCATTCCACGAGTTCATGACCTACGCAGTACCACGCTATGACCTACCCAGTTGGCACTTCTTTTCACGAAAAGCCATCCCTGCCCTCCACGTGCATGTGAAAGACTGCATTGACCATGCACTCAAGCAATCAGTGAGTGGAAAGGTGCACCTCACAACAGATGCATGGTCCAGTAGGCATGGTCAGGGCCGTTACGTGTCCATCACTGCGCATTGGGTTAATGTGGTGGATGCAGGGTCCACAGGGGACAGCAGTGGTGGGACAGTGCTGCCTAGCCCACGGTTTAGGAAATAGTTGGCTGTAGGCATTCGACCCTCCTCCTCCTCCAGAAGCGAAAGCTAATTTATGGTGGGAAGTCCAACGGTATATGATCGTCTTCGATTTCAGATTTTTACTGTTTTTTGGTATTTTACATTTTTATTCCAGCCTTTCTTGACTTCAAAAGGGCATGACATGCCTATATCTGTGTCTCCTCATCCTCCTTTTACTCCTCCACCTCTTTTCTATATGTAGCTGCCGTTTTCCATATGTTATTTTTGTATTCTGAGCATTTTGTCTGCTTTGGGACACCTTTTAAGGTGTTTTGTAATTGTTTTCTATATGTTTGTATGTGTTTGTGTTTACCTGCCATTGTTTTCAATGGTGTTCGATGTTGTTCGTCGAACGTTCGACAAACATTTGACGAACTTGCCTCGTGTTCGACGAACCAAAACGAACTGGAACACTAGCGGGGTGGCTCAACACTACTCCTGAATATATAGACGTAAATTTTTAATGTATAAACTATGCTATATATACCTGGTATCTGGTGATACTGTACCCTTTCTGCCAGGAAGTCCTCCTCCACCCACCACTCTAAGTGTATCATTGACACCTGGAACATTGTCCCACATGTGTGATTATTTCTTGCGGATCTTCTGTTATATTGTGGTGTGATCCATCCTGAGCGTGTGACAATCTGTGGGTTACTCCTGCAATTTAGATGTACATTTAAAACTTAACCCCAACACTAGTGTATACAGCTCTACGATTGTGATACATTACCCATTTACTGCTTTTTATATTCTGGTCTAATCCAAACTGACCAAGTGAGAGTTATTTTGTGACTGTGGAAATAAATACTGAGATTGACAACAATGATCCATTACCGTTTTACGGCTTTTTATATTGTGTTGTAATCCATACTGAGCCTGAGAGCATCTGTGTCTGCCTCCTGAAATATCTACGGAGATGTAGAATGTTTAAACTATACTATATATACCTGCTATCTCATGATACTGTACACTTTTTCTACTTTTTATATTCTTGTCTAATCCATACTGAGCCTGTGAGCGTCTGTGTGACTGATGGTATATATAGGGAGATTGACAATCATCCTTTGACTGTATAGAGCTGTACGCTTTTGATACAGTACCATATATCTGATGTTATTTTGGGTTCATTTTCTGCAACATTTTGAAGTTTGGTGGAAGAGGCCGCGGACGTGGGTGTGGGGGGGCCAGCTGGAGGGGATGGTGGTGGTGCATCTGCTGGTAGTGGCAAAAACACAATAGCAGCTAAGGCAGGAGGTGTTGAGCCTGCTTCATGGTCTGGCTCCAGAACGCCTGGAAGGCTACCTTTTCTGGGAGTAGGTTAACCGCTTTTAAAGCCGGAGCATCAGGAACTGGTTTTGGCTTACATTGCCGAAACAGACTCCAGCAAATATGCCCTTCTCTTCTGAAGTTTCAAAAAATGCAAGCACTGAGTTGTCAAGTGCTGGCTCCTGGTCAGGAAGAACCCCTTTCCTTGTGTCCTTCACCCCCACCAAAAGTGAATGATGAAGCAGGCCACACTTCACATTAGTCCATGTAGCTCTTTCTATCATACCATGCCTGGGTTATCAAGTCAAATCGTGAATTCCCCAGTCCAAGATGAATCTGACATGGAGTGTGGGTGGCCAGCCAGGGCAGTGGGGTTAATCGGTACTGAGCCGGTGTCTCAGAGGGATGTGTCACGTTGGTGGTGATGATGACCTGTTCCGTGGCCCTGGGCGTCCCTGCAAAGGGGTGAATAACGTTTATAGGTGAATGATACGTGACTAGAGTTGAGCGATACCGTCCGATACTTCAAAGTATCGTATCGGATGGTATCGGCCGATCTTTAAAAAAAGTATCGGTATCGCCGATTCCGATACCGGAAGTCCCATTCAAGTCTATGGGACTTCCGGTATCGGAATAAGAAAAACCCTTTCCTGCCCTTGTACAGCCTCTCTGGGGTCTGTACGGGCCTTTCGGGGGGCTGTGCCGGCCTGCCAGGGGGTCTGTGCAGGCTCCGGTGGTCTGTGCCGGCCTGCCAGTGGTCTGTGCAGGCTCCGGGGGGCTGTGCCGGCCTGCCGGGGGGCTGTGCCGGCCTGCCGGGGGGCTGTGCAGGCTCCGGGGGGCTGTGCCGGCCTGCCGGGGGGCTGTGCCGGCCTGCCGGTGGTCTGTGCAGGCTCCGGGGGTCTGTGCAGGCATCGTCCGATGGGACTACAAGTCCCATCGGGCGATGCCTGCTACCATGACAGTGATTGACACATTAGCCAATGATGGGACAGTAGTAGTCCCATCATCCGGCTAATGTGTTAAATGTAAAAAAAAAAAAAATAAAAAAAAAAAAAATTACATGCTACATACATACAACATGCATACTACATACATGCTACATTCATACTACATACTACATACATGCTACATTCATACTACATAAATACTACATGCAACATACATACTACATATATACTACATGCATGCTACATACATACTGCATGCTACATACATACCACATATATACTACATACATACTACATGCATGCTACATGCATGCTACATGCTACATACATAACACATATATACTACATGCATGCTACATACATACTACATGCTACATACTACATATATACTACATGCATGCTACCTACATACTACATGCTACATACTACATATATACTACATGCATGCTACATACATACTACATGCTACATACATACTACATATATACTACATGCATGCTACATACATACTACATGCTACATACATACTACATATATACTACATACATACTACATACATACTACATGCATGCTACATGCATGCTACATACATACCACATACATAACACATATATACTACATGCATGCTACATACATACTACATGCTACATACATACCATATACATACTACATGCATGCTACATACATACTACATGCTACATACATACCATATACATACTACATGCATGCTACATACATACTACATGCATGCTACATACATACTACATGCTACATACATACTACATATATACTACATGCATGCTACATACATACTACATGCTACATACATACTACATATATACTACATGCATGCTACATACTACATGCTACATACATACTACATATATACTACATGCATGCTACATACATACTACATGCATGCTACATACATACTACATGCTACATACATACCACATACATACTACATATATACTACATGCATGCTACATACATACTGCATGCTACATGCATGCTACATACATACTACATACATACTACATGCTACATACATACCACATATATACTACATACATACAATACATTCATACAATACATACATAGACATACAGTACATATAACATAGAGTAACATACTTACCAATACTTGTCACATTGTTCCCCGAAGCCATTGTCTTTTCCGGAATAAATATTAACATAACAAACCACAAAAATACTCACCCACGATCCGAAGCAGTCCACGAGTGTGTCCCACGACGATCTTGGGTAGAGAACTGCAGCATCAGCTGTTGCTGCCGTTCTCTACGGGCTGCAGGAATCCAATGACGGAAGGTAGGTATCCTTCCGCACTGTATTCCTCCGCCACTTAAAAAAAAAAAAAGTCCCTAGTCTCACTTTATGCCATTGCTGTGTGGGAATTTCCCACGCAGCAATGGCATAAAGTGAGACTAGGGACTTTTTTTTTTTTAAGTGGCGGAGGAATACAGTGCGGAAGGATACCTACCTTCCGTCATTGGATTCCTGCAGCCCGTAGAGAACGGCAGCATCATCTGATGCTGCCGTTCTCTACCCAAGATCGTCGTGGGACACACTCGTGGACTGCTTCGGATCGTGGGTGAGTATTTTTGTGGTTTGTTATGTTAATATTTATTCCGGAAAAGACAATGGCTTCGGGGAACAATGTGACAAGTATTGGTAAGTATGTTACTCTATGTTATATGTACTGTATGTCTATGTATGTATTGTATGAATGTATTGTATGTATGTAGTATATATGTGGTATGTATGTAGCATGTAGTATGTATGTAGTATGTATGTAGCATGCATGTAGCATGTAGTATGTATGTAGCATGCATGTAGTATATATGTAGTATGTATGTAGCATGCATGTAGTATATATGTAGCATGTATGTAGTATGTATGTGGTATGTATGTAGCATGTAGTATGTATGTAGCATAGAATCATAGAATCATAGAATCGTAGAGTTGGAAGGGACCTCCTGGGCCATCTGGTCCAACCCCCTGCTCAAAGCAGGATTTGCTAAATCATCCCAGTCAGATGTCTGTCCAGCCTCTGTTTGAAGACTTCCATTGAAGGAGAACTCACCACTTCTCGTGGCAGCCTGTTCCACTCATTGATCACTCTAACTGTCAAAAAGTTTTTTCTAATATCTAATCTGTGTCTCTTCCCATTCAGTTTCATCCCATTGCTTCTAGTCTTTCCTTGTGCAAATGAGAATAAAGTTGATCCTTCTACAATGTGACAGCCCTTTAGATATTTGTAGACAGCTATTAAGTCTCCTCTCAGTCTTCTCTTTTGCAAACTAAACATTCCCAAATCCTGCAACCTTTCCTCATAAGACAGGGTTTGCAGACCGGTCACCATTCTGGTCGCTCTTTTCTGAACTTGCTCCAGTTTGTTGATGTCTTTTTTAAAATGTGGTGCCCAAAACTGGACACAATATTCCAGATGAGGTCTGACCAAAGAGGAGTAGAGGGAAATAATGACTTCACGTGATCTAGACTGTATGCTTCTGTTAATACATCCTAGAATTGCATTTGCCTTTTTTGCTGCTGCATCACACTGTTGACTCATATTCAGTCTGTGATCTATTAGTATACCCAAGTCTTTTTCACATGTGCTGTCACTTAGCCCTATTCCTCCCATTCTATATATGCTTTTTTCATTTTTATTGCCCAGATGTAGTACTTTGCATTTCTCCCTGTTAAAAACCATTCTGTTAGTTGCTGCCCACTTCTCCAGTTTATTTAAATCTTTTTGAATCCTCTCTCTCTCTTCTCTAGTATTAGCTATCCCTCCTAGCTTTGTGTCATCAGCAAATTTAATCAGTTTACCCTCAATTCCTTCATCTAAATCGTTGATAAAGATGTTGAACAATACAGGACCCAGGACAGAGCCCTGTGGTACCCCACTTGAGACATTCTTCCAACTGGATGTGCAGCCATTTACGACCACTCTTTGGGTCCGATCACTAAGCCAGTTATGAATCCACCTAACAGTTGCCTTGTCCATTCCATACTTAGTCATTTTTTCAATAAGGATTGTATGAGAGACTTTGTCAAATGCTTTGCTGAAGTCAAGATATACTATATCTACAGCATTTCCTTGATCCACCCAATCAGTGATACCGTCATAGAAGGAAATTAAGTTAGTCTGACATGACTTATTAGTTAGAAACCCATGCTGACTCTGTTTAATCACTTCATTCTTATCCAGGTATTGACATACATGTTGTTTAATAATTTGTTCAAAGATCTTTCCTGGTATAGAAGTCAGACTCACCGGCCTATAGTTGCCTGGGTCCACCTTCTTCCCCTTTTTGAAGATAGGAACAACATTTGCTCTTCTCCAGTCTTCTGGCACTTCTCCTGTTCTCCAAGAATTTTCAAAGATTATGGAGAGGGGTTCAAAAATTTCTTCTGCTATCTCCTTCAGTACTCTGGGGTGTAATTCATCTGGACCTGGAGACTTGAATTCATTTAGGTTAGCTAAGTGTTTCCTCACTATCTTTCTGTTTATAGATATCCTGGATTCTTCTATTCCCATAATAGGACAGTGAATAACAGTTGATGTTGCATTTCCTTTCTGAGAGAAAACAGATGCAAAATAGGAATTTAAAAGTTCAGCCTTCTCAACATCCTGTCTTACCATTTCATCATTTTCATCCTGTAAAAATCCTATAGCATCTTTGACTTTTCTTTTACTTTTGACATATCCCCAAAATCCTTTATTATTGCTTTTGACATCTCTTGCAAGCCTCAGTTCATTTTCAGCTTTAGCTAATCTGAATTGTGCCCTGCAGGTTCTGCAGACAGCATTATATTCTTCTTTAGATATGCCTCCCTCTTTCCATTTTATAAACATTTTTTTCTTCCTTTTTAGCATGTGCTTAAGTTCTGTGTTCATCCATCCTGGTTTCCTTAAATGCTTCCTATTCTTCCCTCTTTTCGGAATTGTTAACAACTGTGCTTTGAGAATTTCATTTTTCAAGATTTCCCATCCTTCCTGGACATTTTTGTCTTTAAGGATATCCAGCCATTGGATCCCTCCAATTCTCTTTCTGAATCCCTTAAAATCTGCCTTTCTGAAATCTAACCTTGACGTCTGAGTCTTCACAGGTCTTCCACCTCTAGTTATCCAAAATTCTAAAATAGCATGGTCGCTACCTCCTAGGGTCCCAGCCACTTTTACCTCCTCAACCATTTCCTCCCTGTTTATAAGGATTAGATCCAAGGTAGCAGTTCCCCTTGTTTTCTCCCTTACCTTTTGGAAGATAAAGTTGTCAGCAAGAGAGGATAAGAATTTCCTTGACCTGTTAGTTTTGCCTGAGAGAGATTCCCAACAAATGTCTGGATAGTTGAAATCTCCCATGACAACTATGTCATATTTTTTGGAGAACTTGGCCATCTGATGCATAAAGAGTTCATCTATATCTTCGGCTTGCACAGGCGGCCTGTAGTAAATGCCTACAATGGTGTCCTTTCCATTGTTCTGTCCTTGTATTCTTACCCAAACAGTTTCCACAGAACTCCCAGTCTCTGAAGCTTCAATCTCTGTGCAGATATACGTGTTTCTAACATACAATGCGACACCCCCTCCTCGTTTATCAAGTCTGTTTCTTGCAAATAAGTTGTATCCTTCTAGTCTTGTATTCCAATCATGTGTATTGTCCCACCAAGTTTCAGTGATTCCAATTACATCATATTTCTTTTCCTGTGTTAGTAGTTCCAATTCTCCTTGTTTGTTGCCCATGCTTTGTGCATTAGTATAGAAACATTTTAGTTTGTGATTGGTTTCTCTTTCTCCAATATTTTTATTAATTAGATTCTTTCGTCTTTGTTCTTCCTTTCCACTTCTAATAGCAGAGTTCTCAATAGCATTTGTCAGGTGTATGGCTTTTTCTGGTCTTTTTCTTCCCTTCCCATGTTGTTCTAGTTTAAAGCTCTCCTTACAAGTGTAGCAAGGCGACTTCCAAATACATGCTTTCCAGTCTTCGTAAGGTGCACCCCATCTCTAGCAAGTAGTCCATCGTATAAGTAGTTCACTCCGTGATCCATAAATCCAAATCGTTGCTGACGGCACCATCGACGTAGCCAGTTGTTCACCTGCAGAATCTTATTCCACCTCCTTGTTCCATGGCCATCCACTGGGAGGATGGAAGAGAAGACCACCTGCGCTCCCAGTTCTTTCACTTTCTTGCCTAAGTCTTCAAAGTCTCTGCAGATGATTTCCAGGTCGTTTCTTGCGGTGTCATTTGTCCCCACATGTAGTAGCAGGAATGGGTAGTCATCTGTAGGTCTGAAGAGTCCTGATATCCTGTCAGACACATCTTTAATTTTTGCACCTGGAAGACAGCACATTTCTCTTGTAGTTATATCCGGTCTGCAGATAGCGGCCTCTGTTCCTCTCAGCAGGGAATCCCCCATGACCACCACTCTCCGTTTCTTCTTCACAACATTTTTCTTTCTCCATCCAGGAGGACTCTGAGGGCGTACAAGGTTGCTGTTTGTTGGCAAAGTCTTATCCTGATGTATTTCTTCATCGTTTTCCTGCGTGAGAGCCTGGTACTGGTTCCTGAGAAGTATGGGTGCTGACTGCCTCCTGATCCTCCTGCTTCTCTGGGTCACATGTCTCCATTCCTCTGTTTCTTCAGGTGCACTTCGAATTTCTGCTCTTTCTGTAACATGAAGAGATAATTCTGCTCTGTCCAAGAACTCTTCACCTTCCTTAATGATCTTCAACGTAGCTAACCTCTCTTCGAGATTTTGCAACTTTTCCTCCAACAGGGACACAAGCTTGCATTTGTGGCATGTGAAGTTTGGCTTTTCCACTGGTAAATCTGTGAACATGTAGCAAGAAATGCAGCTCACCAAATGGCTCCTGGCCTCTTCCATCTTGAGATTTCTTAATGTATGTAGCATGCATGTAGTATGTATGTAGCATGCATGTAGTATATATGTAGTATGTATGTAGCATGTAGTATGTATGTAGTATGTATGTAGTATGTATGTGGTATGTATGTGGCATGTAGTATGTATGTAGCATGCATGTAGTAAGTATGTAGCATGCATGTAGTATGTATGTAGCATGCATGTAGTATGTATGTAGTATGTATGTAGTATGTAGCATGTATGTAGTATGTATGTGGTATGTATGTAGCATGTAGTATGTATGTGGTATGTATGTAGCATGTAGTATGTATGTAGCATGCATGTAGTATATATGTAGTATGTAGTATGTATGTGGCATGTATGTAGCATGTAGTATGTATGTAGCATGCATGTAGCATGCATGTAGTATGTATGTAGCATGCATGTAGTATGTATGTAGCATGCATGTAGTATGTATGTAGTATGTATGTAGTATGTATGTAGCATGCAGTATGTATGTAGCATGTATGTAGTATGTATGTAGTATATATGTAGTATGTATGTAGTATATATGTAGTATGTATGTAGCATGTAGTATGTATGTAGCATGCATGTAGTATGTATGTAGCATGTAGTATGTATGTAGCATGCATGTAGTATGTATGTAGTATATATGTAGTATGTATGTAGTATGTATGTAGCATGCATGTAGTATGTATGTAGTATTTTTTTTTTTTTTAACATTTAACACATTAGCCGGATGATGGGACTACTACTGTCCCATCATTGGCTAATGTGTCAATCACTGTCATGGTAGCAGGCATCGCCCGATGGGACTTGTAGTCCCATCGGACGATGCTTGCACAGACCCCCGGACATCAGCACAGCCCCCCGGCAGGCCGGCACAGCCCCCCGGCAGGCCGGTACAGACCCCCACTGGGTGCACAGACCACCGGCAGGCCGGCACAGCCCCCCGGCAGGCCGGTACAGACCCCCACAGGGTGCACAGACCACCGGCAGGCCGGCACAGCCCCCCGGCAGGCCGGTACAGACCCCGGGCAGTCCACACAGCCCCCCGGCAGGCCGGCACAGCCCCCCGGCAGGCCGGCAGAGACCCCCGGAAGGCCCGAAATTACGGCGCATCATGATGCGCACACACCGCGCATCATGATGACGTCAGTCTGTCAATCAACTTTGAACTTCCGATTCCGATGCCGAATTCCGATATTGAAAAAATATCGGAAGTCGGTATCGGAATTCCGATACAGCAAGTATCGGCCGATACCCGATACTTGCGGTATCGGAATGCTCAACACTATACGTGACGCCACCTGTGGTTTCTGATCAGATTGACCCGCGCTGCAGTGTCGCTTCTCTGGGACAGATGTTGTGGTGCAGCTAAGATGTAGACCCCTGCACAGGCAGGGCCGTAGTCGCAGGGCAGATGAAAGAGTTGGTAGAGGTGTGCAGTGCAGGATGCAGCAGAGCCGTGCACCAGGCGCAGGAGAAAGATGACAGACACAGTCGTGCAGTTCCTTTACCTGTACTTGGTAAGTGCCATCCAGGACCCAGAGTACAGATGGAGAAGGAGTTGGTCAGCCTGGAAGCAAATTTGGAATTCTCTCTCTGCAGATAGGATAGGTAGTGTGGCCTCCGTTCTAGCGCTTATCTGAGGTACTCGCAGTACTGAGTTCACTGAAGTTCCCCCTATTGACTCTCTTTTGGAACTTTCTCGTATGGCAGGCAGCCATAGCCTTTTCCTTCTGGCTCACACACGTCGCTGCTGGGGCCTCCGAGCCTTAGTTGGGAACAGAGCATTTACAGCTGCTACTTCCTCCGGTTTCTGCTGCAGGACCGTCAGTGTCCCTACAAACTCGGAGACCGGAATCCCGACCATGCTCTCCAGCTAGGAGTGAGCCTTAACTCTGCTCATCCTCCAGCTCCCCTTCTCACATCCACACACTTCCCCTTCCCTTCACAGACTGCCCTAACTTACCTCCTCCCAACCACAGAGAGCAGCTCCTCAGCAGTCAGGTTCAGAGGTCTCCCTGCTGGCCTGGCGTGGAAACTGTGTTGTGTGTTGGTTTAACTGCTAGAGAGATCCTTCATTGCTCCCAAGCATGACATCACACTCCCTAGGAGGAAGGTAATGCCACTGTGGCGACCGTACTCCTGGGGGCGCCACAAGCGCACTGATGCCCAGCCACTGCTAGATGATTCTGCTGGTACATTGACCCAGACCACTACATTCCCCTCGCACTCTACACAGCCAGAATCTGACCCTGATGAAACTCAGGTTCCCCTTCCCGCATACTATACCATCTTACACGGTGACAAAGAGGAAGGTGCAGATGAAAGTGCAGGTTCAGCCCACCCGCCGTCAGACACACCGCCGTACTATGAGGGGTCCTGTGCCAGTGCCGTCGCCAACGAGTGGGCCCCCCCTGCTTGCTCAGGATCACAGCACTTGCAAAGTTGAAATACTTACCTCTCCCTGCTCCACCGCCGTGACATCTTCCGCGTTTCCTGACAGTGACATTCTGGTCAGAGAGCGTGATGACATCACGTCTGTACGCCCTCTGCCTAAACAGTCTAAGTGCAGTGAGATGGAAGATGGGGACCACGAGGAGTCCAGACTAGTACAGGGATTCCCTAGTGAGGAGACTTATTTAATTGTTTTCAATGTTGGGACAGCTATTTTTGGGGAGCACTATACTCTGGAGAATGATATATGAGGCCCGCCATACACTGGAGCATTCCAAAGGTGGACATCAGACACTGGAGCAGCATTTACAGGGCCCATTATGCACTGGAGCATTAGAAATGGGGCCCATTATATATGGAGCATTATTTTGGCCCATAACACAGTGGAGCTTCATCCATGGGGACCAACATATACTGTAGCATTATGTGGATCTCATCATATACTGTTTTAAACATTATATGGGACCAATGATTCTGTATGGAGAAATATATGGGCCTCATTACTCTGTATAGCGCACTATGCGGTGGCCATAATACTGTATGGAGTAATATACTGTCCGTTTTTGGAGCTATTGGAGAATTTAAAATGGATATCAGTCATGAGATGTAAGAAGTGAAGTATTTTTCATTGTACTATACCGCTATATCTCTGCCGTATCAGAGGATCATGAATTGTGGCATGTGTTAAAAGAGCCCAGTGACACTCTTTGGCCCAGGGCCCACGAAAATCTGAAGCCAGCCCTACCCCCCCCACAACTTTAGCCAAATAACCCCCAGTTTTCAATGCCTAACTATTATTATAAAGTAAATTAAGGTTGACAAGCTTAAGTAATAAGAATTGATGTTTTTGGCATGAAAATGGGCACTGTAGGTTTGTTTCCTGTCCTCCACTCCCTCCGACCTTGGTTCCCCATTGACTTGCATTGGGTTTCGTGTTTCAGTCGGCCTTCGACTTTTCACGATAATCGGCCGATTTCGTTCGACCCGACTTTTGAGAAAGTCGGGTTTCATGAAACCCGACTCGACCCGAAAAAAGGCAAAGTCGCTCATCTCTACTCATCATAAATAAAGTCAGTGGTGTAGGTGTGAAGTGACTGAGGGTGGTAGCTTTGGATGAGCTGCTGTTCCATAATGCCCTGGCACTTTACAGGAAAATCTTTTCCCCGTTCCAATGTTGTCAGGTGTGGGGTTAACACTCACTTGTAGGTCACAGGTCTCTGCTGTCTCCAGACTTCCATCCAGAGCTGCCACACATAACTCAGGGGACACCCTGTTTGTTTTAACAACTGAAAGTTTACTGGACAGTTCAAGTTCATCAGATTGTAACAAACAGTATCAGTCACAACACATCTTATTCCCTGTCTCCTTAATACAGTACAT
Source organism: Dendrobates tinctorius (assembly GCF_039654945.1). Taxonomy (NCBI): domain Eukaryota; kingdom Metazoa; phylum Chordata; class Amphibia; order Anura; family Dendrobatidae; genus Dendrobates; species Dendrobates tinctorius. The sequence continues at coordinate 53,835,122 of NW_027361732.1, forward strand.
TTCCAGCATTACTATCCTTTATTCCTCAACTATCCCTATGTTTACTGGCTTTCTCAGCCTCAGGGATTTCCCTTCCAGTTTTGCAGTGCACCTGAGATCCATTACCTTCCTTTCATATCACTCCACATCCATCGTCCCCACAAGAGGATAAGGCACTCTTCATAGTACCAGTATCAAGCCTTGAGCTTCACATGCTGCATGAATGTCTAAGGGATCTCAGTATAGCGTTTCACTTCCCCAAATGATAGATGCTTGCCCACTGCAGCTTGAACTTGACCTTGTTCGCTGTACTTCCTTATCTCATGATCTATCAGGAAGCAGGGCTTGCCCCTCCCACTATGGGCTAGTCCTAGCTTTAACTGCATCTGTCCCTACTATATGTAACTGGGCAGATCACACTCTAAACACTATGTATTATATTACTTACCTTATACTTCACATTCCCCATATTCCTACTGCACCATATGCATATTAGAATAATACTTGTCCCACATGATACATTAACAAGGTTACACCTATAATGCTTGTTACAGATGAGGCAGCGGAACACTCCTGTGATAACACAGACAGGGAAATGTATTACCCCAGAAAGTAGCAGCTGTCAGCCCCTGCTCTTTCATCCATATAGTCTCTTGTCATAGGTGCTGTGGCATTTGCAGACTATTAACTGGAGCAGCTCTGTGTTGGACTGGAACAGCCATTATACAATACAATTATGCAATGACATCACAGTTGTATCTACTGTACTATTGTGTTTTTACTGTGATAGCAGAAATGCATCCTGCCTTCTAGTATAGGAAAATGTATCTAACATATTTTTTGCCAATTGTAGAGGCCTGATAAGCTTCCATTGTGTGATGTGATCGAGGAGAATATGCCATATAATGTGATCACGGCAGTTATGAAGTCATTATAGAAGAACATAAAGAACAGCTTTCGCTAATTAGCAGTTGCCTCTGGTTCCAAGCAGGTAACGCTGTCTCCATTTCTAAAACATTGGTGCATGGTATAGCAGTGGAAAGTAGTGCGAATTGGTGAAGATTTACTGTTTAATTTGGAAAGGTAGCATTTATGTTACCTCATTATTACATATTGTATACTCACTAAGTTGTCATGTCTTCTTCAACTGCTAATACTTCTTCATAGAAATATTAACTTGTATCCTAGAGATGAATCTAAGAACTACAATTTCTTGTGAATCAGACTCCTCTGGTCTCTCCTGAAGAACTTAATAAAGAAGATTGTAGCCCTTTTTTATTATTAATGTCTATTATGACAAACATATTAATGAGCCAGTCATTTTATACATGTATTATGTCATATACAGTAGATCCATGCTGGATTGTTTCCAATAGTTTATTTGTTTTTGGCTGCTTTTTTCCTGAAGTAAAGAGGTATTCCAATTTTGGAAAATTGTGGCAGATGTAAGCATTCTGATTAGTAGAGGTTCATCTTCTCTGAGAATAATATGACAGACATATTTTACCTTTCACCAGGTCAAAAATGGCTAGTTTTTGCTATTATTTAATTCCCGTTGCTCCCCTGATTATTTAGTTCTTTGGTAATCTGTTTTTTTGTTTTTTGTAGATCGCCCAATACAGTTAAAGATCTATAGACTTTTTTTATTTAGTGGTAACTTTTATGGTCTTTACCAAGAGCAAATTACAGAGCAGAACTGAAGAAATGGGTCAGAATATATTTTGGTATAAGTGCAATTTGAACTACAAGATTTAGGGTCTGCCTTGATTGAGTACACCTTGTTACGGTGGGATGGTTTTTATGCTTTTTTTAAACAAAATAGTGTTAACTAAATACCCTATGTTATTTACATGTACTATTACTATTTATTTACTTGCTGCAGGGTATTTGCTCTTTTTGTTATCCTAGGTTCTTTTTGTTAAATGGGCACAGTGTGAACGTGAACCTGCACATTGCATTTATACCAACATACAGTATATTCCTGCTCATTTGTTTGGTTCCATTTTCCGTACTTTGTGCAAACAGGGGCTTGGCTCCCTCTTTTTTGACATGTCCATATTTCTTTCCATGGGCAGGTGTCTGAACAGTCAGGTCTGTGTCATGTTCTGCCCTATCTATTTTAACTCCTTCCCGGCATGCACCATATATATATATACAATGCTACGGGAGCTATGTTGCCACAAATCACTGTATATATACCGTGCTGTGATTGTGCGGGCTCACTCTGAGCGCTTCCGCGGTCGCGTGTGAATGTCAGCTCTATGTGAGAGCTGACACCCTGCAGTAATGCCCACAATCAGTGCCAGCATCATTTGTAGGGGTTTAACCACTTTGATGCCACTGTCAATAGTGATAACATTTTGGGGCATTGCAGAAGGAGGGAGCTCCCTCTGTGCTTCCATCTGCACAACGATCCAATAAATACAGTGGGGAAAAAAAGTATTTAGTCAGCCATCAATTGATCAAGTTCTCTCACTTATAAAGATGAGAGAGACCTGTAATTGACATCATAGGCAGACCACAACTATGAGAGTCAAAATGAGAAAATAAATCCAGAAAATCACCTTGTCTGATTTGGCAAGATTTATTTTTCAAATTATGGTGGAAAATAATTATTTGGTCACCTAAAAACATGCAAGGTTTCTGTCTCAGAGACCTATAACTTCTTCTTTAAGAGGCTCATCTGTCCTCCACTGTAGTAATGGCAATATAGGGGGCTTCCACATTACTGGCAGTATAAACACTCTAGAAAAGCGCTATAGCTCCTGGCCCCCCAAAAGAAATTCAGCAAATTCTGCACTCCCAAATCCAAAAGACCACTTCCTTCTGAGCACCACAGTGTGCCTATACCTTAATTAGCATCCACATGTTTGACATTTCTGTAATAATGACAGTCTGCCTCATTTACAGGTGCATGTCTCCAGAAGCCTGAGCTGGGCATTACCACGTACTGGTGACTCCCACATACTGGTGAATACAATGTACTGGTGAGTACAGCGTACGTACTCCACAATGACAGTTTGCAATTTTTACTCAGCTACATCCACTGCTGCTTCTTTCTGGAAAACACCAATGGAGTCTAATTCCAAAATAAGTATAATTTCCCAAATAGAGTCACTTGAGGGGGATTCTGCTTTTCCAGCACTTAAGGGCTCTGTATATGGAGGCTGCAAACTATTCTAGGAAAATCTGTGCTCTGGGAGGCAAATAGTGCTCCGCCCTCCCAAGTCTCTCGGTATGGCTAAGCAGTACTGTACAGCCACATATGGAGTATGTCTACATTCAACAGAAATTGTGGGACAAATTTTGGTGACATTTATACCATAATCCCTTGTAAAAATGAAAAATCTGGGTCTAAAACTAAATTTTGGTGGTAAAAATGTAATCATTTTTTCTTCACTTCTCAATGGTATAAAAATCTGTGATGCACCAGTGGAGTCAATATGATCACTGTACCCATAGATGAAATCATTGAGAGGCGTAGTTCATAAAATTGGGTCACCTATGGGGGTTCTGCTATTCTGGCGCCTCAAGGGCTTTACTAATGTGACTTAGCTCCCTCAGTAATGGGCGGTGCTCAATGTAAAACTCGAATCCTCACCAATCTTTGGCACCTGTTATGCAATCAATAAGCATGCTGGGATTACCTGTGACATTGTAATGCTGTAGCCATCTTGTTTGTGGCCTTACTGTAATTGGCTGGCCATGTGACATCATCAGAGGTTCTAAAAGGACAGGCACCGCCTGGCTTGGCACAGTGACGCCATTGCACAGCTCTGTGACACTTTGCATTGGAGGGAGAGAGTGTTTGTCAAGTCCTGTGTGCACAGTATAACAAATGAGAGTCTTATAATGTTGATACTGGTGCTGAAGCTGAGCCATCATAATAACAACCCTTCTAAGGGCTAATCGTTTGCAGCTGATACAATCTGCATTTAGCCTAGGGAGGGAGAGTCACAGGAGCAGACAGAGTGACAGAATCCACTCTATAGACAGGGATTCAGCCTGTGCAGTTCATTGGTAAATATTTAATTGCAGCTTTTTATGGTGCACGTATAAGCCGAGGACGCGGGGCAGATATGGCTGCTCCTGTTGCTGGAGCACAAGAAATACCCCCATCCTGACCCACTTTGCAAGGAAGTACGGTACACCATTTCTGAAGCAAGAGCAATGTGATCAGGTGGTCAGATGGATAGCAGATAATGCTTCCTGCAGGCTTGCTAGCACAGCCCAGTCTTCCACAGGATCCAGTCCTACCAGCCTAAAGTCATGATCACTTAATCCTCACCCTGATTCTCCTTCTTCCCACCATGTTGCGTCCCACACTAGAACACTTTGAGTAGCTGTTTACCACAACATTTCTAGATTGTGGCATCTCAACCTGCATGCCCTATGCAGGACAGGATGATGTGCCGTTTAATGATGCACAAAACTTAGAGCAAACCATCTCTGCCGGCCAGATCAGCCAGAAGCTGGAAGCTCTGCAGCACTGTCTCAGCAAAGAGGTAACAGGTTCTGCTGAAGCTAATCTGCCGTGGCAGAGTTACTTAAAGGAATAACAGACCAGACAAATCTAAGTTTTTTCCTGCTGCATCTCCAACCAGGCATGGTCGTGCGCGATAATAAGTGGAGACTGGTGACCGCTGTGAAGTTGGCAAGCTCACACACATGCCATGCTTGACACAAGTGCTCAACTTGGTAGTTCAAGTGTTTCTGAAAACATATTTGCCAAAGCTTCTGGTCAAAGTACAGCACATCAGCGCCCATTTCTGTAAGTCAGCTACACTTGCAGCAGCGCATGCAATTACCAGCTCACTGACTGGTATGCGACATCACCACCCACTGGAACGCCATACTGCACATGCTGACAAAGCTTTGTGAGCAGATGAGGTCATTGGTTGAGTACCAGTTTCAACCGAGCCAACTGTATTTGGTTCTCCAAGACATTGAGGACTCTACAAAGATGATGAGCAGTGATGACACCATAGTTAACACAAGTATCCCACTTATGTGCCTACCTACACAGTTGCTCAAATTTAAACATGAAGCTTTGCATGCAGATCAGGTAGAGATGGAGGAAGACATAACACAGAGAGATTGTAGCGTGTCCAGCCTCATCTTATAGTTCATGGTTAGATTACTCATCCATACAGTATCACGTGCTTTATATCTCATTTTTGTGTAAATAACAGTAGAAAAAAGCTTTTCCAAATTTTGCTTGTTTCTTCACATTTCTTACCCATACACTATTCCGTGTTGTGGGGTACATTTTTATGATATATATAAGACTCAAAAAACACTTTTACAGAATTTGCTGGGTTACATTTCTCAGCTATACAGTATTATGTGTTCTTGGGTACATTTCACTGGTATATAGCCTTCCAAAAACTTTCAAAATTGAATTGTTATTATATTGATCAGCCATAGACTATTATATTACTATATACTATATCTTTTTTTCAGGCAAAATGGCCTGGTTATCGGTTATCTGGCGAACAACTGTTATTTACTTTTGTTGCTCTATGCGGGCATGCTATGTGAGACACATGTGTTTTCTGCCCAGTGCAAGATTTGCCATTCTAACAATTTTTTTTAGCATGGCTTCTTTAGCTGATTTTGATACACCTCATCTGAACATCTTTGTATTTTTGTCTGTTATTTAATGTATGCAATAAAATTTATATATTTTCCATTATAAATCCCCTTAACTCTTTATTTGGATCACAAGACCATATATTACTCTATGGCATGGTCTGATGACTTTTTTAGGATAATTTCACATTTGAGATCCTTTCCTTTTTGCTTTAATATTTTGTGGTCTGTAGTTCATTTCGTCACTATAAAAGCCTCAGACAAATTGCTTAACATTTTATTGTTATTATATTGCTCATAGGGTATTCTGTGGTCTGAATTACATTTTGCTGGTATACAAACCTCAAAAAACTTGTTCAAAATGTATTGGTATTATATTGCTCACCCGTAGGGTATTATATCTTCTCTAGTTACTATATAAGCCTCCAAAAAATTGCTCCAAATTTATCGGTATCATATTGCTCACCCCAAGAGTATTACATCTTCTTTGGTGCATTTCGTTGCTATAAAAGCCTCAAAAAACTTGATTAAAAATGTATTGGCATTATTTTGCTCATATATAGGGTATTACATCTTCTTGAATACAGTTTGTTGCTATATAAGCCGCAAAAAACTTGTTCAAAAATTGATCGGTATAATATATTGCTCATCCATACAGTTTAACATATTCCTGCGCAGATTTTGTTGCTATATAAGCCACTAAAAACTTGTTCAAAATGTTAGGCTGTGTGCTTCTTTGCAGATTGGTTGCATTTTTGGCTATTTTTTTTCTACGCAGATTAGTGACAAAACCTGATGACAGCAAAGTGAATGAGAAACCTAAAGTGTCATGCACACATTAAGTACTTTTGACTTGCAGATTTGGTGCAGAAAATAACATGCAGCATGTCAATTCTCTGTGTGTTTTTGCCTTGCATTTTTCGCCATTGACGTCACTCAAATCAACAAAAACACAGAAAAACATATAAAAGACAAGCGTTTTTGCACTTGCATTTTTTTTTTTGCTGAGAGATGCAAAAATGGCTCCGAAATGTTACTCATTGTGTGCACATACCTCTATCGGTATTATATTACTCACCCATATACTAATCTGGAGTACATTTCCTTGGCATAGCCATGAGTTTAGGAGTATTAATACATGGCAATACATGTATGTCTAATGCAGAGTGTTTCTGAGTCCCACTGAGTATCTAATTTTTAGCAGTTCTTAAATTCAACTGAAATTTCCTATTTTTTATTAAAAAATCAATTTTGGTTTACTTACTTTATATTTTCTAAAATCCTTTTTAAATTGTGCCTTATATACAAGTCATTATACAGAAAAAAAATGTTTTTTTTTACATTTTTTTTTTCCTGTAAAATGCTATTTCTCTTCGGTTTTGAATGTTTTATCGATCACTCCTTAAAGTGGAGTAAAAGTGTGACACCATTATTGTCAGCAGCAATCTGGGAGTTAGAGATGCTTCCAGGGGCCTTACCCATGCTTTTCTCCTTCCATTCAGCACTTTACCATCCATTTGAACATTTTCACTGCCCCCCAGACTTCTTTGTAGGATCTGCCAGAAAAAAGCTCGGCTTTCCCATTGACACCCATTATACTCGTTACCAGGGCCAGACTGGCCATCTGGCAATTCTGGCAAATGCCAGAAGGGACTGTCTGGTCATGGGCCGCCTTGTCTGCTACGTTGCTAGCAGGATCTGTGTTCTCAAGACACCCATACTGTTAAGAGCTGTGATTGAAAACAATATCGCTGACTCTATCAATTATCCCAGCAGACCATGGTATCAATAGGAATATTGGTCTAATAGTAAATCTTTCTTTCCCCCATCCAGGGTAATATTTGTAATATATTCTATCTGGTGCTTGGGGATGGGGACAGCATGGGCCTGTGTGATTTCAAATGCCTGGGCTGAATTTTAGCCCTAGTCCATACCTGCTCGTTACTCAAAACGAGCATGCGAGTATTAGGAATTGATCGATTCGAGCAATGAGCACCCGAGCATTTTAGAGCTCGCTCATCCCTAATGTTGAGTGTTTGCATGTTTTTTTTGTGCATTCAAAAAAGAACACTTTGTTTTACAGTACCAGAAAAATGAATTACACTTCTGAAATCTCATGAACATGCTTCTTTTTTGCTTCTATATTTTAACCATCAATGCATTTTTTCAAATCTGCAGCAGGTCAATTCTTTAAACAATTTTGCAGCATTTTCCACCTATTTAAATCAATGCATAAAACAACGCAAGTAAATCAAAATTCTAGTAAAGATGAAAAACAAATTTACCACTTTGTACACTGTGGTTTTCCTGCCGAAAGATGCATTTTTATATCAGAAAGATGCTACACCTTGTGCACATACCCTGAGGCTAGCTAAGTACACCTCACTAGGCTATGTCCTAGGCTTTGCACAGTGTCTAAGTTTTGTTGGAGTGCCCCTTAAAGGGGATCTGTCACCCCATTTTAGCCCTATCAGCTGCGACCACCGCCATCAGGGGCTTATCTACAGCATTCTGTAATGCTGTAGATAAGCCCCTGATGAAACCTGAAAGATAAGAAAAAAGAGTTAGATTATACTCATCCCGGCATTCGGTCTGGTCCAATGGGTGTCGCCGTCCTGTCCGGCGCCTCCCATCTTCATACGATGATGTCCTCCTCCTTGCTTCTCGCTCGGCTCCTGCGCATGCATACTTTATCTGCCCTGTTGAGGGCTGCTCTCCCTCGGCTCCTGCGCACGCGTACTTTATCTGTCCTGTTGAGAGCAGAGTAAAGTACTGCAGTGCGCAGGCGCCGGGAAAGGTCAGAGAGGTCCGGCGCTTGTGCACTGCAGTACTCTGCTCTGAGTACTGCAATGCGCAAGCGCCGGACCTCTCTGACCTTTCCCGGCACCTGCGCACTGCACTACTTTACTCTGCTCTCAACAGGAAAGATAAAGTACGCGTGCGCAGGAGCCGAGGGAGAAGCAAGGAGGAGGACATCATCGTATGAAGATGGGAGGCTCTGGAGTGGACTGAGACACCCACCGCACCGGAATCCGCCACCAGGTGAGTATAATCTAACGTGTTTTTCTTATCTTTCAGGTTTCATTGGGGGCTTATCTACAGCATTACAGAATGCTGCAGATAAGCCCCTGATTGTGGTGGCCCAAGCTTATGGGCCAAAAATGGAGTGACAGATTCCCTTTAAAATTCTCTTTTTAGACCATGTATTTTGGTTTCCAAGAATTAAATGCCTATGTAGTTGATAAATATTTCTACTACTCAGAATGCACACATCATACTTTGAGTTTATTTTTTTACAAAATGTAAATAAATGTGAAATATTTATTACTTCATCATTGCACCACTAATGTAATAGTGACACAAACAGGCAGGAGCACAGCTGTAGAGTGGCAGAGGTAGTAGCCACCTGGACCCTGGAATCTAAAGGGGTCCAAAGATCCATTTACTACATAAAAATACTCCAGTATTTTAAATGTCATATGATGAATGTAGGGCGTTACGGGTTTTGTATTGTGGCCCTTCAAAAATGAAAGAAAAGTAACTTCTGCCTCTAAACTACACATTCTCATATATAATGATCCCACTATTGCCAGACGTTTTAATTACCTTGTAACATTTGACAGATTTAATTAAATTGCCGGCCTACATTAGGTCACAGCAGATTGGTTCTTGACGCTCTATCAAACGCCTTGTTTGTCTGTCATATGCTTGGGTTACCTTTTGTCTCCTGTATAGATCTAACAACAGAAGGCTAATTTTCCTCAATTTGTTAGGTAGCTAATTACAAAAATTGACAAAGCAGTAGACGGAGTACAGCATCCCACGAGGCCTGATGAGAAGCATTTGTTAAACAGGGCACAAAAGAGACAAAAGCCTTAATAAACTGTTGAATTGGGGTTAAAACAAGAGCAGATATTAGCTCATTTCTTGTGGTTGACAAAAGATTCTTCAAATTTTGTTACTCTCATGGGATTAGTTTATTTGGTGCTAAAATCATGGTACAGAGTGAAATCCGAATGGCAGGTAGCAAAAATGAGTGAATCGTCTCGTTGAATTAAAGAGTAACCACAGTTTTAATTATTCATTAATAAGTCACTATAACACATGAGCATTAGAAACCTTGTAATATTTGTTGTATGTTATAATTGTAATATATGTTAAAAATTCAGTAAAGACAAATATTGCTGAGATAGGAGATGACAGTTGTTTTTTATAAGATTCGCGAGTGGGCACGATAACATGATTTGCTAGAGTCTTCATCATTACCTGCACTCTGCAAATCTCATGCTTGCCCTCGACTTTCTTGCTTCAATGTCAGTGCACCTGTAAAGCCGTACGCTTCCTGGCTTTAAAGACGCACAGCGGTGATCCGGAAGCAAAGAACATGGCTGTCATCCACGGAGGAGCAGTAGATCAGCCGCTGGAATAGAGGGTCTTCATTTCCAGACATGAACAGTGCCTCTGAACCTGAGAACTGAAAACATGGCTTCAGAGGCACAATGACATGTAGGCAAGAAAGTTGTGCGCATGCAAGAGATTTGAGATAAATCCTATAAGGGCAATTAAACACAGTCCATATTAAAACAGTCTAGTTACCACTGTGTAGATATACGAGGAATAAATAGAAAGGTTCAGTGCAAATAGCATGACAAGTGAGTATAATAGAAAAATGCGCCCAAGAACCAGAATATAGTGTTAAAAAAGTTAAGTTTTATTAGATCAAAATTTCAAAATAGTACTTACATAAAAGGTGTATAAGTAGGTACTGACAGCAAATGGTCAGAATATGGCACCGCAACTACAGAAAGGCAAAGACGAGCATAACGAAATAATACATGATTGGAACTCTGGTGTGCAGAGTGTAGTTGAATTTTTCTCTAAATAAACTAGCACACACGCGGTCAAAATTGTTGGTAATTGTTTAATGATAGAAAAACTCACAATGCCTGTGAGCGAATGCACCGGTAATCAACTTGATTTACTTTTGGCTATTTAAGGGTGATGTTTGTTATACTTCAGCACTTCCCCTGACTAAGCTGCATTGTTGCAGCAATATGCGTGCGGTTTCTCCCACACCCTTTCCGTCCACATACCCCTAGCTTCTTTATTATTATGCAGCTTACCCTGCTTATATTATCATTAGGGCTTTCTATCAGGTTCTGCCTTTTTCAAACATCCTTACCACTTGGGGTCTGAATCCTTATTGGACATACATGGAATTGTTGGTAATTGTATGGACACATTTTCAGCCCTATTTCATTCATATTCTATAGCCCTCATTCCAAGCAGTGGTTGGGCAGTGGTGGTTGTTTTGGCCCTTTTTCATTCTAAGCTATCTGGCACTTTTTTTTGTACATCTGGTGGGCATGCATGGGGACGCCCATTGATTGAATACAGTAATATTAATTCGGGCTACCGTTGATATAGGGAGTTGGTTGTTCTTTTGACACGCATGTAGTGTCCGACATTGGACACTGCAATATCATTACTTTATTTCATCATATATACGGTGACTTGATCCATTTGAGTATTATACTGTGTTTTTTTCTATGCAGTGGCTTGGTCTATTACAGTGTAATATAATACATTGCATGACCACTGTTTTGTATTTTCATTTTGTTATTTGTTCAATTGTGCCATTTGGGATTTTGGGTACAATATATGTAAATGTTAGAATGCTCCAATATATTGGTCATTCTTACATGGGAATGGGTGTTAGTGTCATGTTTTTAATTTGTTTTTAAGTATGTATGTGCTTTTGTGTTAATAAATAATCCTTTTGATATATCTTATCATTGGTGTGCACAGTGCATATGCATTGGTCTTTTTTCGTTTTGTGCATTGTCTCTTTTCCATGCATTCTGTAGCATCCTGACTCATGTTATGATATAACTAGTCAAATTGTAGTGCACCCGATATTCAATTATTTATACAAGTATGAATTATCTGCTAGTTTTTAGCAAATGTTCATGGACAAAAAAATGGTGCCTATTGGCAATGTGGTGTAGTTTTAAAGATATGATAAAGATATTAAGGCAGGTATTGCTTGTTATTTATTGTTTTTAGGCTTTATGATGATGCACTTAACTGGATAATTTGAATGTCACAAGATTGAACTTTTAAGATGTTATTTCTCTAATTTAACCCAAAAAGCGCAAAAAACAGATATGAGAAACCATAAGCAGCTCTGAAGCAAACAGATTTCTCACAAATACTCTTCACAAACTTTGCAGCTCACAAATGACCCTTATTGGTGACCTATTATTGATCTAATAAGAGATAATTTATCCACTTGCTTTGAGATAACCTAAAGAAATGGGGTCTTTACAGAAAAATCTATTTTGATTAGGGGGATTATGTACTGAGAGAGTGTGTAGAGCTTAATACCAAATCAAGACTTAATCTCATGACATCTGCTCTGGAGACTGGGACAGAATTGTAAAATAGAGCAAAAGTCTGAGACCACATGGCAAAGAAACAATGGTTATTCTATGTTTAATTGTCCATGATTGTTTTTAGGATATTTGCATTATGTATAGGGATGAGCGAGTATACTCATTAGGATTCGGTACTCGGCGAGAAATGCGGTACTCGCGGTACTCGAATCCTGGCGAGTAAATTTTACTACTCGCCTTGCAATATTCGACACAGCCCAATAAGTCCCAGCACAGCCCGGCGCAGTCCCCGCACAGCCCGGCACAGTCCCCGCACAGCTCGGCACAGTCCCTGCACAGTCCGCGCACAGTCCCCACACAGCCCAGCACAGTCCCACACAGCCCGGCACAGTCCGCGCACAGTCCCCGCACAGCCCAGCATAGTCCAGCACAGCCTGGCACAGTCCCCGCACAGCTCAGCACAGTCCCACACAGTCTGGCACAGTCCCCGCACAGTCCGGCACAATCCCCACACAGCCCGGCACAGTCCCACACAGTCCCCGCACAGTCCCCACACAGCCCAGCACAGTCTCGCACAGCCCAGCACAGTCCCCGCACAGCCCAGCACAGTCCCGCACAGCTCGGCACCATCACAGCACAGTCCAGCACAGTCCCGCACAGTCCAGCACAGTCCCGCACAGCCCGGCACAGTCCCCGCACAGCCCAGGACAGTCCCGCACAGCCCAGCACAGTCCCGCACAGCCCGGCACAGTCCTGCACAGTCCCCGCACATTCCGGCACAGGCCAGCACAGCCCCGCACACACACACACAGCCCATTAATCGCATTTCCCATAGACTTACATTGGACTCACTACTCGTTACGAGTACCCGAGTATTAGGAGCTTATCGTAACGAGTACAGCGAGTCCGAGTATTTCACTACTCGCTCATCCCTAATTATATACATATTATACACTTTTAAAGATAAAAAAGTGCACTAAATATATAAATAATGCTGACATTTTATTGAAATTATCTGCTGGACGACTAGCTTTTACTAATATATGCTATGTTATCTTACCATTAGCTTACAGCTCTAATGTTTTGCACTGAAATAGAAAATGATTTAACTCTTTTCCTACAGCTGTATCTCCAGCAAAAAAACATGTCCTTCTCTGGCCCATATACTGGCCCTCGTATCTAGCAGGTGAGCGATAGGGATAAAAAAGTTAAACAATAACACTAAAACAGTCTGTTAAACATTGCATAGATCTCATATACCATCAAAACAGCTCTGACCCATTATTACATGAATTCCACTTGAGCTAAAAAGGTTTATTCTAGTTTTTGGCACCAAGATAGATGCTAGACATACTGTAGCTACAGATTTGTCACATATCCTACAAGGTTTTGCCACCATGGCTATGACTATTCTTTCCTGCATATCCCAAAGTTTCATGATTGTTTTCAAAACTTAGAAATGTAATTATGTTCCTTAAGCCAATTTTAACTAATTTTGCACTTGGCTGTCCACACCATTCAGGAATACCATGATGATGAAGGTGTGTGTCTAGTCTCAACATTTTTAAGATGGCTGGTGCATATCAAGGTAAAGGCTCACTCAGACCTCTGTGCCATTCAGTTTGATTGCTAATTGCTAATACACGGACTGGCCGCAGCTCTCCCGACCCGAGCGTGACAGCTTCAAATGTTTCTATGAATCTGTCATGCTCGGGTCGTGAGTAAAGGGCCAATGCACTGGGGTCCAATCTCGGACTGATTTGCCTAATACCTACATAAATATCAGAAAGAAAGATTTCCCAAGATTATTATCAAAAGCATCACAAAGTCAAAGTCTCTTCTGGCCATTTTACTTTCCTTAGTGCATGCTGATACCATCTCGTTTTAGGAAATACAAATACACTCGATCACATACATGAAAGAAATCATGATTCTTTAACGCAAACCACCATCTTCCATTGCTCCATGTTTCAGATCTGAGGCACACTTGCCCAGAATGTTACACCTTTCCTTTTTTATTCTTTCTACATGCTAAAATCAAGACTGACTTCTCATTTGCTGCCTAATGTGTCCTACCTCTCCAGGAGATAATCAGTGCTATTTATTTTAGTTTTCAGTGATCTTAATGTTATGGCTAATAGAGATGGGTAGATACTAAACACAGTGCATATATAGTTGCTATAAAAAATGATTCAACACTCAAAGAAAACTTAGTTTATTGGCACAATTTACAAACTTTATGCTATTTGCAACAAACCAACAAAACAAGAACAATGTAAATTGCTCAACAAAACTACAAAGTAATAAAAAAATGGTTTCTCCATACTCATTACAAAATGCCACTTTCGATGATTACTGCAGTTTTAGTATTATTCAAGCATTTCATGACAAGACTTAGTTTATTGCAAAGAGTGGAAAGCTTGTAAAATAATGTGTGCTTGTGTTCTACCACATGAAGACAGTGTTCCAGGTACATTTTAGAGAATAGACCTTGGAGACCGAAAACACTTTTATCATATGCATTTGTCATCAGTACCAGAAGGAAATGATTAAGTGCTGAAACCAATAAAATCCAATCATCTTGGGTAAAATATTTCTTTCTGTACCTACGACGAACACGGAGCATACCTCCAGTGCTGACAGTGTTTCCTGTCTCCACAGTCGATTCCCTATTTTTACGAAGTTCTACTTAGAAGGACATTATTGGATGATAGCACCGGCTTGCAGCAATCTCGTATACCTCACAAAAATGTATACTGGCATTATGCCCATCATTAGCACAACTAGTAATGGAGAGATGTTCTGCTTTTTCACCTTCCTTCCACTCCATACCTACGTATTTCATACTATGGTCAGATAGTACTTTTTTCCCACCTCCCTTTTGGAGGGTTATCTTCAGCAATTCAACAGGCATAATTTAGAGATTCTTCCTTTTGTAAATATTCAGCGATGTCTATCACTCAGATTTATTAAAGGAAACACTATGACAAGGCTTTAAAATGAATGTGTCTTACAAATGTTCATCATCTGCAATTTTCTTGTGCATCACATTTCATTATTGTTTGTTCCTGAAGAATATATTTATCAGCATGATGGCTCAATGGGTACAATAGTGGCACAGGGCCATGGGTCTAAAAATATTGATGGTAACATCTGCTAAGAAATTGCATATTTTCCTCAGAGGTCTTCATTGTACTCCTCTTGTTTCCCCCCACCATTAAAGCCAATAAGAGAGTCAGCGTTTCATGAAATGATTCAAGTGTATGAGTGCCTTATATAAAAATGACTCTAAGACCCTCTCACGATGGTACCATTTCAGTTAATTCTCTATGTATTATCACTTCACAAAGATGATGGCTACCTTGTCTCTGAACACCTTTCAATTATAATACAAGACAAAGAGTTAATTTACATGAGCAGATAATAATTTAAACGATGAACGATGCGATCATAACTCACAACTAAAAAATAATGTTTGAAAAGTGTTTATATCAGACAAGAATCGTGAGTGAAACGGTTGAATACTGGTCATTCCATCGTACCATTGAACATCGTGTACTGTGGTCACGCATACAGATAATCTGAAGTGTAGGTGAGTATAACGGTCGAATCCTATAAGTGATATTAATTATTTCTAGAATGTGAATTCAGAAATCATTGTACAAAAATTTCTGTTGACACTGAGCAAAGAAAATGTAGTTGAAATAGCTATTAAATGATTGATAATCAATATCATAGTTTTATATGAACAGAAACACTTGCAATATTAACAGTGAATAATATGATACAAATGTGAATCTATTCCAATTCTCCAACTGCTACTGACCAGTTGCCTCAGAACACAATCAACTAATCACTGAAGGCCATACAAATTTAGGATTTTAATTTTCACTTCTCATTTTTGCTGGTCTAATCGCTGAAGGAGTGAACGATCTCCATTTATGCAACACAATTCTCGAACACTGAATGAGAATTTTGTTCACTTGCAGAAACCATTTCATGCACGATGAATAAGCTTTTTTGGACACATCGTTCAGTCACTCAACCCACTCATTTTACACAGTTATTTTGAACAATGGGTCTTTAACATTAGAATCTGAAAGTTTATTGGCCAATGTACATGTAAGCCCTATACTTGCAATGTAATGTGTCCTGTGAGAACTGATACAAATAAACATTTACAATTTTAAAAGAATAATTTAGAAAAACTCAAGATCTCATCAACCCGTCATGAATAGCTCACTTTTTTTAGTTTTATTTAGAAAAATCACCATTATGGCAATGTGTTACCATCTTTTCAGTTAGCCATTAAAAGGTATCAACCACTGAGGACTCTCAATTCGGAATATTTTTCTATCTACTGGCTAACACGGTACAAAGATATACATCTTTCCTGTATCATTATGGCAGCTATGCTTTTTCAATATCACAGTTCCTTTTGCAGAATTAAAGCCTCACCATCCACATTAGACTAATGACAGCCAAATCTGCGGGCAGTGGTGGGTTCCACTTTTAGTCTAATGTGTATGGGACAACTGATTGTCAGAGAAGATGTCCCCGGAGCAGACAACTGATCACTAATCTGCCAATCCCTGTATTCTCCTAAAAATAAGCCATCTCCAGACAGTAGAGCTTGGCTGAATGTTATATATGGGAGAACTGGCTGAGAATGTGTAAAGACAGTTTATGTCTAAGGGAGTAACGATACTATGTTAAGTGTCAGTTGTGTAAGTGTCAGCCCATAACAAAGACCTAATTATGATACCAGATTTTGCTAAAACAGAAGGACTGAGTATTTATTTTTGACTCTAAGGGTCCCGTTTTACTTAGCGACGCACCAGCGATCACAACAACGATATGACCTGGAAAGGATCGCTGGTGCGTCGCTAAATGGTCACTAGTAAGCTGCCAAACAGGCAGATCTCTTCAGTGGCGCAGCAACCATCCAGCAATCCTCGGCAGTCGTTGGTACCTTGTCACACAGCAGCTTTTGTGAACGATTCCAACCTGCGTCCCCGAGTTCTGCGTCGCCAATGAGGTCGCTTGTCGGGTCAAACACAGAGATGCGCGCTGGCCAGTGGGACCCCAACGATGAAAAAATGGCCCAGGACATTCAAGCACGATCAGCCATATCTAGCAGGGGGGGCCGGTCGCCGCTGCATGTCACATGTAGCGAGATCGCAGGCAAGATTGCTGTTGAGTCACAAAATAGGTGACGCATCAGCGATCTCGCTATGTGAGACTGGGGCTTAACCATTTACCATGACTGTTTTACCAAATCCTCACCCCTTGTTTGCTAACAATACAGTTCCTGTACAGATGTCATTACTACATATGTTCTTAATATCTAATAGCAAAGTGAGCAAAGTCAACAATGCATTGGGTCCCTCTATCCAAGATACCCAAAGCAGTCAAGTACATTGCATCCATGGTAGAAACGTCCATGTCAAGAACTGACCCCTCATTCTCTGTTTTGCATACTCGCATTGCGTTATCTAATTACAAGCCACAGTCTTTACTATGTTTGTTGCCAACTGCCCAAAGCACTGCTGGAGAAGTCCTAATGGAAACAAGTAGGACTACACAGTATTGGATTACAAGAAAGGTGCTACTATGAAATAAAATTTCTTAGGGATAGCAAGAGTTAAATTAAAATATTTCCTTAAAATTTTTCTTCTACAGTAAAAGAACATAAACAAAATTTGAAGCCATTTTATGAATAAGATGTATATAAAAATGTAAACTGTGACCCAAGCATTTTCTAGAACCATGTTATTGATATAATTTATAAATCATTTTACCCATCCCAGCAAAGGACTAATAAATAAACCATTAACAACATAGAGCAAAATGATTAACCAGCATCATCGAAAAATGATTTCCTGTGAGAAAATTACTGGAGGATGTTTTTATTTGCTGTCATGGTTATTTTACATGTAGTGACTTACGATTTACCAGGCATTCTCTCATCAATTAAATACATATAGCTCTTGAAATGTTTCCTTGCACAAGCCAAACCATTATTAAAAAAATTAAGTTTTCCTGTGTATACAGCAGCCCGACTACTTTTCATGACAAAGTTGGTAATTAGAACAGCGATTTAATGGTGAA
Organism: Dendrobates tinctorius; assembly: GCF_039654945.1. Classification (NCBI taxonomy): domain Eukaryota; kingdom Metazoa; phylum Chordata; class Amphibia; order Anura; family Dendrobatidae; genus Dendrobates; species Dendrobates tinctorius. The sequence goes on from NW_027361732.1 coordinate 53,853,199, forward strand.
TCAAGCAGAAATATTCAAACCATGACAAACGACTTTAATAATGCGGCTTGCAGTGCGTTAACAGAGATGAATCTCACTTCCTAAAACTCTAAGCTTTTCTGCCTGCCTCGAAGATAAAACTGTCCGAGAGGTATTCTGTACCCGTTATTCAGAAAAGATTTCACTAGATTTTAAGTGGTCCAAATAGCTTGCAAATGCAAAAACATCATTCAGGCATATGATATTCTCACTTCTGAAGGTAGCAGTGAAAAGAAATGTTTTCGAGCCTAGGATTTACTCTTCTGGTCCTCGCTTATTGCCCTGGTGCTGGTTTAATATCGTTGCTTCTTGCTAGAGGAATTACCAGGACGTCACTATGGCTTCAAAACTGAAAGCCAATTTTCGTGTTTGTCATAAGTTTGTTAAGACCACATGCTTTTCACCGTTTGAGAAATGTCATTATTCTGTCCTTGCCGGAGCCTCGTAATTGGATAGTAAGGATGTTCAAAGACTAATTTAGTGAATTGCACAATATTTTAAATGAAATTATGCAGGCTTATAGGTCCTCCAGGGATTGAGCTAGGGTCCTCTTGAGAAAACCTGTTTATAAGTAAATGATATTAGCAGCCTTCATGTAGCTTTTGTCTTCATTAAATTGCTGCTCTCCCAATTGAGGGTCACATCTGAGGCTTGATTTGATAATTTGTCATTATTGTCTTGCTTATTGGAGCATAAAGTTGATACAACAGAAGCAGCAGAGTTAAATAACTTTTTATTAAGAGCTCCTGTATAGGCATGTGTTACTAAACATACATACAAGTAATGAAAAAAATATGGCCTATGGCAAGATCACATTACAGTGTATAATTATATTATTCTGAAGTCTTCAAAATAATTATCATACTATGAAAATCTACTAAAACAGAGAAACCATGCCTAGATGACATAGTGTTGGGCAAGTAAAACCATGCCAGGAGCATCTTGTATTACCAATGTAACATCTAAGTAATTACTTAAGATATCACAAGCTAAGACTCAGTGCAATGACCCCTTATATAATTGCAGGAGCATAATTTAAGGGGCGTTTAAATGCAAACCAACAGAAAAGGACTCCTGTGCAAGAACAATTTGTGAGCCCTCTGCTGACCAATAGCTAATCATTATACACAAAACCATATGTTGTGGAGGTAGAAGTGGGCCCCCTTACCTCGTTGGCCCCTCTGTAGCTGCACAAGTGGCACCAATGGTATGCCTGCCCCTTGGTGTAGAAGCATTGAAGAGAAATTCCAGTTATTATAAATTATCTCTCATCTACAGTATAGGTGATAACTAGTAAATTGGTGGGGATCTGTCCACTAAGACCCCATGATAGGTATAATGGTGTACTAATTTCCAATACTTGAAAGGAATAGTGGTCATGCCTGTGGTTTTCTGTTACATTCATTGGCTATGTCAGAGATAGTCAAGTACAGTTCTTGGCTATCTCTAGCACACCCATTCAGAAAAGCAATAGTACACATGGGTGAGGTCTTCTATATTCCATGGGGAACAAAAATCCACTGTTCTGGTAAGTAATGGGCGTCTTAGTGGTCAGATTTCCACCAATTTACTAATTATTATATGTTAGGAGAAAGGTGGGACCTCAGAATCAAATCCTCCGATGGGCCCAATCTTCTTCAGTCTGACACTGGGTGTATATTATCCATAAAAAACCTTCCAAAGTGGGTTAGAATAAAGCTTGCCACAAATGCCGTTGTCCTTTGAGAATTATTTTAGCATTGTATAAAAAATTTCCTCACTTTAATGGCCCCAAAGATGTTTATTACGAACAAGCAACAGTTAGATCACCAGACTTTAAATTTCAGTGGAGAAGACACACACTACGTGAAATGTTCCAAGGTAGTTAGGAAGGTTGGCCAAAAAGTTCAATGACTGTCTGAGGAACTAAGTGTACCCAACTTCTGCAGATGGTGGAGCTACAAGCAGGCATGCTCCAGTCCTTGAGTAATGTGTAGAAAGGATTACACTGCGTTGTCAGTAGTCTATATGCCCAATTCATAGTTTCACTAGTTTTTTGGTGTGAATAATTATTTAATTAATTAATAATTAGTGACTCTTTGATTTGGGACAAATTCATTAAAGGATTTGCACCAGTTTTGCAGAACATTTGACTTTTCTGTTAAAAAGGTGCAAAAAAGGTTAAAGACAAAAATAAAGCTCACTTTTGTCTTTTCACAAAATTCAGGAAACACGTTCACCATTTTGGAGAATATGGAACAAAAAACAGCAATGAATGCCACAAAATAAAAAAGTTGCTTAAAAAATGCAAATGATAAGTCTGGACTTATGTGTTTTCATTGCATTCATATCTTATTATACCCACCAGATTAACATCGATGGGACATTTTACAGCTCCCTGACCCTAAGGAAGATCATAATGACTGGTTGCTTTAACATAAAAACAACATTTTTTGAAAGCACTGTCAAATTTTTAACTGCGTTGTTCAGTCTTTGGGCTGCTGTGGCCTGTGATTGGCTGCAGAGGTCAGGTGATTTTGAGCAGTAATTCATCATAAAACATCTGATGACCCAGCCAATCACAGGCTGCAGCAGTCTAGCGACTGGTGGAACAGTGATATCACCACAACCTGTCTGTGTGCAGACCGCATAGCAGCCAGGTGGTTGCTAGTCTGTGAGTATGATTGAATTTGTTACTTTTACATCCCCTTGACAAGGTTTCATTTTTCCTGGACTACTCATGTATTGTTCAGTTTTTTTAAAAACTCTTTGAATAGCTTGTATATAATAAAAGTTTGTTTTCCTAAAAATGTGCAGGTGGATAAAGAATCTGGGATCCTCATTGGAATCTTAGCACTAAAGAAAATGAAAGACATTGGTCCTGATTAAGCATCGCTTTTAGAGAACTGGTAAAAAAAAGCTTGGGAAAGTCACAATTTTGCAACTTTTGGCATTTTCATAACATTTTTGCCCTTATCTGACAAAGTGTCTGAACCTGGGGGGACAAGGGTGAGACGAGGACATGATGGGGTGATGCTACCCCGGCTCATCAAAATCTTGACGAGTGGCAGCATTCCTTCTGTCACAAATAAGATTTCTGGCGAGGCTCACATGGAGGCGCTCATTTTTTTGAGCCTCACCAGATTTATTAATAATAGTTGTCTCATCACCAGTGTTGAGCGATACCATCCGATACCGTGAAGTATCGGACCAGATTGGATTGGACCGATACCCAAAAAGTATCGGGTATCGCCGATTCCGATACCGGAAGTCCCATTCAAGTCAATGGGACAGAAATATCGGAATTAAAAAAAAACCTTTCTTTACTTGCACATCCTGTTCGGGAGGGGAGAAGAGTGTGGGCGGTGCGTGGGCGGACACTGTGTGTGTCTGTGTGTGCGGGCAGGGTCTATGCGGGCCTGCCGGGGGTGAGTACGGGCCTGCTGGGGGTCTGTGCGGGCCTGCCAGGGGTCTGTACGGGCCTGCCGGGTGACTGTGCGGACTGCCGAGGGTCTGTGCCGGCTGCCGGGGGTCTGTGCGGACTGTCGGGGGTCTGTGCCGGCTGCCGGGGGTCTGTGTGGGCCTGCCGGGGGTCTGTGCCAGCTGCCGGGGGTCTGTGCGGACTGCCGGGGGTCTGTGTGGGCCTGCCGGGGGTTGTGTCTGTGTGCAGGCATCGTCCGATGGGACTACAAGTCCCATCGGGCGATGCCTGCTACAATGACAGTGATTGACACATTAGCCAATGATGGGACAGTAGTAGTCCCATCATCCGGCTAATGTGTTAAATGTAAAAAAAAATATATATATATACATACTACATACATACTACATATATACAACATTCATACAACATACATACATACTACATACATACTTCATATATGCTACATTCATACAACACACATACATACTACATACATACTACATTCATACAGCATACATACATACTACATATATAGAACATTCATACAACATACATACATACTACATACATACTACATATATACTACATTCATACAGCATACATATATACTACATACTGTATATACAACATTCATACAACATACATACATACTACATACATACTACATATATACTACATTCATACAGCATACATACATACTACATATATAGAACATTCATACAACATACATACATACGACATACATACTACATATATACTACATTCATACAACATACATACATACTACATACATACTCATTTCATATCTGCTAAATATTCTCACACTCGAACATATACTAAGACTGAAGGGATGATCTACCACCATCTTGGCTTTTCCAAATGTTATAAAAAAAGCCCAATTCATTAAGACTGGAGTTTATCATGCTGGTTATGAGAGGTAAGGGTGCAGTGCGAGGCGTCTGATTCATTATGAGGAACACGCTTCTTAATTAGTGATGAGTAGTGTTGAGTATTCCGATACTGCAAATATCGGGTATCGGCCGACATTCGCTGTATCGGAATTCCGATACCGAGTACCGATATTTTTACAATATCAGATACCAGAATTGGAAGTTCCCATAATGCAATGAGCCACTGTTGTGGCTGTGATTGGCTGCTGAAATGACGTCATCATGATGCGCGGTCTGTGCGCATCATGATGCGCGGTCTGTGCGGGCCTGCCGGGGGTCTGTGCGGGCCTGCCGGGGGTCTGTGCGGGTCTGCCGGGGGTCTGTGCTGGCTGCCGGGGGTCTGTGCCGGCTGCCGGGGGTCTGTGTGGGCTTGCCGGGGGTCTGTGTGGGCTTGCCGGGGGTTGTGTCTGTGTGCAGGCATCGTCCGATGGGACTACAAGTCCCATCGGGCTATGCCTGCTACTGTACAATGACAATGATTGACACATTAGCCAATGATGGGACAGTAGTAGTCCCATCATCCGGCTAATGTGTTGCATGTAAAAAAAAAAAAAATATATATATACATACTACATACATACTACATACATACTACATATATACAACATTCATACAACATACATACATACTACATACATACTTCATATATACTACATTCATACAACATACATACATACATACTACATACATACTACATATATACTACATTCATACAGCATACATACATACTACATACTACATACATACTTCATACAACATACATACATACTACATACATACTACATATATGCTACATTCATACAACATACATACATACTACATATATACAACATTCATACAACATACATACATACTACATACATACTACATATATACTACATTCATACAACATACATACTACATATATACTACATTCATACAACATACATACATACATAGTACATACTACATATATACTACATTCATACAATATACATACATACTACATACGTACTTCATATATACTACATTTATACAACATACATACATGCATACTACATACTACATATATACTACATTCATACAACATACATATATGCATACTACATGCTACATACATACTACATATATACTACATTCATACAACATGCATACATGCATACTACATACATACTACATATATACTACATTCATACAACATGCATACATGCATACTACATACATCCTACATATATACTACATTCATACAACATACAGACATATATAGTACATACTACATAAATTCTACATACATACAACATACATAAAACATGCTACAGAGATACAACATACATACTGCATACATACTACATACATACTACATACAATACATTCATACAATACATACATATAGACATACTGTACATATAACATAGAGTACATACTCACCATCACTTGTCACTTTGTTAACCGAAGCCAGTGTGCATGTATGTATGTTGTATGAATGTAGTATATATGTAGCATGTATGTAGTATGTAGTATGCATGTATGTATATTGTATGAATGTAGTATATATGTAGTATGTATGTAGTATGTAGTATGTATGTTGTATGAATGTAGTATATATGAAGTATTTATGTAGTATGTATGTATGTTGTATGAATGTAGTATATACACTCACTGGCCACTTTATTAGGTACACCTGTCCAACTGTGTGTTAAGACTTAATTTCTAATCAGCCAATCACATGGCGGCAACTCAGTGCATTTAGGCATGTAGACATGGTCAAGACAATCTCCTGCAGTTCAAACCGAGCATCAGTATGGGGAAGAAAGGTGATTTGAGTGCCTTTGAACGTGGCATGATTGTTGGTGCCAGAAGGGCTGGTCTGAGTATTTCAGAAACTGCTGATCTACTGGGATTTTCACGCACAACCATCTCTAGGGTTTACAGAGAATGGTCCGAAAAAGAAAAAAAATCCAGTGAGCGGCAGTTCTGTGGCCGGAAATGCCTTGTTGATGCCAGAGGTCAGAGGAGAATGGGCAGACTGGTTCGAGCTGATAGAAAGGCAACAGTGACTCAAATTGCCACCCGTTACAACCAAGGTAGGCAGAAGAGCATCTCTGAACGCACAGTGCGTCGAACTTTGAGGCAGATGGGCTACAGCAGCAGAAGACCACACCGGGTACCACTCCTCTCAGCTAAGAACAGGAAACTGAGGCTACAATTTGCACAAGCTCATCGAAATTGGACAGTAGAAGATTGGAAAAACGTTGCCTGGTCTGATGAGTCTCGATTTCTGCTGCGACATTCGGATGGTAGGGTCAGAATTTGGCGTAAACAACATGAAAGCATGGATCCATCCTGCCTTGTATCAACGGTTCAGGCTGGTGGTGGTGGTGTCATGGTGTGGGGAATTTTTTCTTGGCACTCTTTAGGCCCCTTGGTACCAATTGAGCATCGTTGCAATGCCACAGCCTACCTGAGTATTGTTGCTGACCATGTCCATCCCTTTATGACCACAATGTACCCAACATCTGATGGCTACTTTCAGCAGGATAATGCGCCATGTCATAAAGCTCGAATCATCTCAGATTGGTTTCTTGAACATGACAATGAGTTCACTGTACTCAAATGGCCTCCTCAGTCACCAGATCTCAATCCAATAGAGCATCTTTGGGATGTGGTGGAACGGGAGATTCGCATCAGGGATGTGCAGCCGACAAATCTGCGCCAACTGTGTGATGCCATCATGTCAATATGGTCCAAAATCTCTGAGGAATGCTTCCAGCACCTTGTTGAATCTCTGCCACGAAGAATTGAGGCAGTTCTGAAGGCAAAAGGGGGTCCAACCCGTTACTAGCATGGTGTACCTAATAAAGTGGCCAGTGAGTGTATGTAGTATGTACTATGTATGTATGTATGTTGTGTGAATGTAGTATATATGTAGTATGTATGTAGTATGTATGTATGTTGTATGAATGTAGTATATATGTAGTATGTACTATGTATGTATGTATGTTGTGTGAATGTAGTATATATGTAGTATGTATGTAGTATGTATGTATGTTGTATGATTGTAGTATATATGAAGTATGTATGTAGTATGTTGTATGTATGTATGTTGTATGAATGTTGTATATATGTAGTATGTATGTAGTATATATGTAGTGTGTGTATATTTTTTTTTTTACATTCAACACATTAGCCGGATGATGGGACTACTACTGTCCCATCATTGGCTAATGTGTCAATCACTGTCATTGTAGCAGGCATAGCCCGATGGGACTTATAGTCCCATCGGACAATGCCTGCACACTGACACAACCCCCAGCAGGCCCACACAGACCCCCTGCAGCCCACACAGACCCCCGGCAGGCCCGCACAGACCGAAGGCAGTCCGCACAGACCCCCGGCAGCCGGCACAGACCCCCGGCAGACCCGCACAGACCCCCGGCAGGCCCGCACAGACCGCGCTTCATGATGCGCACAGACCGCGCATCATGATGACATCATTTCAGCATACAATCACAGCCACAACAGTGACTCATTGAATTATGGGAACTTCCGAATCCGGTATCCGATATTGCAAAAATATCGGTACTCGGTATCGGAATTCCAATACAGCGAATATCGGCCGATACCCGATATTTGCAGTATCGGAATGCTCAACACTACTCATCACTAATTAAGAAGCGTGTTCCTCATAATGAATCAGACGACTCGCACCGCACCCCTTCCTCTCATGACCAGCATGATAACCACCAGTCTTAATGAATTGGGCCTTTTTTGATAACATTTGGAAAAGCCAAGATGGTGGTAGATCATCCCATCAATCTTAGTATATGTTCGAGTGTGAGAATTTTTAGCAGATATGAAATTAGTAGGGGCTCAGTGAGCAACATTATGTATATTTATGGGGGCACTTTGCATTCTGTAACACAAGACAAGATAATACTGGATGGTTTATAACGGTTTTAATTGAGCATTATCATGGCACCCTGTTACTGAGAGGAATTAAATACATTTATATCACAAAGGAATTTTGGAGAGTGCTTCTTTTTCTCTCAGCTAGTTCTAATTCTGATTGTGGCTGTAGGACTCTTAATGTAAAATCTCTCCGGGAGCAAAATGTTAATAAGTTAAATTGTTGCTAACAAATGATTGTGCCTTACCTGACAAATAATCTCCATGCAGGAATATATCTATGTCTGCTTTCTACTATCTAATTTGTGAGTCGAGAAAATGTACAGTTATATATTAATGAACAGAAGAGAATTGCAAAAATGAGGAATATATATTTCATTCACTATAACAAAGATACTACTTTATTCTTCTCTATAGTGTCTCCTCGCCTGGAAATCTCACTTAGTCAAAGGCAGCCATCCATCATAGCAGTGCCTCCAGCACTCAGCACTGTGTGCCAGTGATCACATGTCTTCTCCAGATACTGACTTCTGTGCAGATGCTTAAATTGGTAAGAATTACAATATACTATGGGGCATAGTAAATGGACACTAATGGATATGTGTCTACTGTACACGTAAATGAGAATATTAATTAAACACAATATCATCAATACCTGGTGACAATACTCAGCATGATATAAGCCAAAAATAATGTGTCCTCCCTATAGAGGTGTTTATTTTCGGATTCCATATGTCTGCTATTCTGTTAATCCGAATATGTCAAAATAATGGAAAATAGTGTCTCTCTTAGGCCTCATTCATACTTCCTGATTTAAACATGCAAGTAGAAAAAATGGTACTGGTGTAATCAGTGTTTTGCATCAGTGTGTCATCAATGTGCCGTTTTTACCATTAGTGTGTAGTGTGTCATTCGTGTGTCGTTTGTACCATCACTGTCTCATCTGTGCATCCATTTTTACCATCAGTATGCCATCCGTGTGTCGTTTTTACCATCAGTGTGTCATCCATGTGTCGTTTTTACCATCAGTGTGTCATCCATGCATCCATTATTACCATCAGTGTCATCCGTGTGTCTGTTTTTGCAATCAGTGTTTCATCCGTGTGTCCGTCATTACCATCAGTCTCATCCGTGTGTCTGTTTTGACCATCAGTGTGTCATCCATGTGTCGTTTTTACCATCAGTGTGTCATCCATGCATCCTTTTTATGGATCAGTTTGTCATCCGTGTGTCTGCTTTCACCATCAGTGTGTTATCCGGGTGTCCAGTCTTTTCCATCAGTGTCATTCGTGTGTCCGTTTTTACCATCAGTGTGTCATCTGTTTGTCTGTTTTTACCAATAGGGTGTCATCCCTGTGTCCGTTTTTACCATCAGTGTGTCATCCATGCATCCATTATTACCATCAGTGTCATCCGTGTGTCTGTTTTTGCAATCAGTGTTTCATCCGTGTGTCCGTCATTACCATCAGTCTCATCCGTGTGTCTGTTTTGACCATCAGTGTGTCATCCATGTGTCGTTTTTACCATCAGTGTGTCATCCATGCATCCTTTTTTATGGATCAGTTTGTCATCCGTGTGTCTGCTTTCACCATCAGTGTGTTATCCGGGTGTCCAGTCTTTTCCATCAGTGTCATTCGTGTGTCCGTTTTTACCATCAGTGTGTCATCTGTTTGTCTGTTTTTACCAATAGGGTGTCATCCCTGTGTCCGTTTTTACCATCAGTGTGTCATCGATGTGTCATTATTAACATCAGTGTGTCATTCGTGTGTCGTTTTTACCATCAGGGTGTCATCCCTGTATCCGTTTTTACCATCAGTGTGTCATCGATGTGCCATTATTACCATCAGTGTGTCATCCGTGTGTCATTTTTACCATCAGGGTGTCATCCGTGTGTCTGTATTTACCATTACTATGTCCTCCGTGTTTCGTTTTTACCATAAGTGTGTCATCCGTGTGTTGTTTTTACCGTCTGTGTGTCATCCGTGTATCTGTTTTTACCATCAATGTGTCATCCATGTGCCGTTTTTACCATCAATGTGTCATCCATGTGCCGTTTTTACCATCAATGTGTCATCCATGTGCCGTTTTTACCATCAGTGTGTCATTCGTGTGTTGTTTTTACCATCAGTGTGTCATCCGTGTTTCATGTTTACCATCAGCGTGTCATCCGTGTGTCGTTTTTACCATCAGTGTGTAATCCACATGTCGTTTTTACCATCAGTGTGTCATTCGTGTGTTGTTTTTACCATCAGTGTGTCATCCGTGTTTCATGTTTACCATCGACGTGTCATCCACGTGTCGTTTTTACCATCAGTGTGTCATTCGTGTGTTGTTTTTACCATCAATGTGTCATCCATGTGTCGTTTTTACCATCAGTGTGTCATCCATGTTTCATGTTTACCATCGGCGTGTCATCCACGTGTCGTTTTTATCATCAGTGTGTCATTCGTGTGTTGTTTTTACCATCAATGTGTCATCTGTGTGTCGTTTTTACCATCAGTGTGTCATCCGTGTTTCATGTTTACCATCGGCGTGTCATCTGTGTGTCGTTTTTACCATCATGGTGTCATCTGTGTGTCATTTTTACCATCAGTGTGTCATCCACGTGTCGTTTTTACCATCAGTGTGTCATTCGTGTGTTGTTTTTACCATCAGTGTGTCATCCGTGTTTCATGTTTACCATCGGCGTGTCATTCGTGTGTCGTTTTTACCATCATGGTGTCATCTGTGTGTCCATTTTTACCATCAGGGTGTCATCTGTGTGTCGTTTTTACCATCAGTGTGTCATCTGTGTCTGTTTTTACCATCAGTGTGTCATCTTTAAATAGCCCTTTTCATCCATGCTGCTGGAAGAAAAATGGGCTTTGCATGGAGACGCATATATGTGATTAGCACCATAGGTTATAATGGTACGTGTTGTATGTGTGAAAAAAGTAGATACAACGATACAACACATACTACAAACAGTGGCATGTAAAAGTTTGGACACCCCTGGTTAAAATTACTGTTATGGTGAACACTTAGGCATGTTGAAGTTCAAATGATTTGTGTGCTCAGATAACTTTGACCAAGGTTTCAGACCTTAATTAGTCTGTTAGGGTTATGGCTTGTTCAATATCATCATTAGGAAAGGCCAGATGATGCAAATTTCCCAGATTTAGAAAAACCCAGCCTCCTCTAACCTTTTGCCAAAAAACAGCTGCCTAGCACTCTGAAAATGAAAATGGTGGAGGACCACAAAGCAAGAGAAGGCTATTAGAAGAGAGCAAAGCATTTTTAAGTTGCCCTTCCTCAGTTTCAAATGCAATCAAGAAATGCCAGTTAACAGGAACTGTAGAGGTCAAGATAAAGACCAAGCAAAATTTCAGTGAGAGCTGCTCGTAGAATTGCTAGAGGTAAATCAGAATCACCGCTAGACTGAAAAAGACCTTAAAAAAGATTTAGCAGACTCTCGAGTTGTGGTACTTTGTTCTACTGTTGAGAGACACCTGCACAAATATGACCGCCATGGAAAAGTCATCAGAAGAAAAGCTCTTGTATCTTGCCATGAAATTCACAGTCAGAAGTATGCAAAGGAGCATCTAAACAAGCCTGGTGCATTTTGGTAACAAGTCCTATGGACCGATGAGGTTAAAATAGAACTCTTTGGCCACAATAATCAAAGGTATGTGTGGAGAAAAAATGGCACAGAATTTTAGTTAAAGAACATCTTGCCAGCCATTAAGCATAGGGATGGATCGATCATGCCTTGGGGTTGTGTTACAGCCAATGACATGGGGAACATTTCATGGGTAGACAGAAGAATGGATTCAATGAAATTTCAACAAATTCTTGATGCAAACATGACATGACTGTAAAAAAGCAGAAGTTCAAAATTGGATGGTTTCTACAAATGTGTAACGATTCTATCACACCCCTAAATCCACAATAGACTACCTCAAAAGGTGCAAGCTCTAGGTTTTACTTTGACTCTCACGGTCTCCTGATCCAGGAATCTCACAGAAAGAATGAATGAAAATCCCTCTAACAAGAGCTGAAAGACTCTTGACTGGCCACAAAAAAACAAAAGCTTCAATACTTTCCAAAGGGGGTGCTGCTAGGTAGTAATCATCCAGGGTGCCCAAACTTTTGCATTGGCCCATTTTCCTTTTTATAATACTGTATATATATATATATATTTAAAAAGAAAAATGTGTCATCTTTAACGTTAGCCCTGTTAGAGATCATTTCATCTTCAACTTGCATAACTGTTCACAATAATAGTAATTTTGACCAGGGGTATCCAAAATTTTATATGATGCCAGATATAAAAAAAGTAGACCAGGAAGATACTAACGCTGAAACAAAAGTGCAAATTTGCTTTTTATGTTGCTGATTGACTTTTTGACTAGGACAACACGGAAAACTTTGCAAATGTTTCTAATGGAAATCTACTTGGATCAATTGATTACACTGGACTGGGAAGGCTTTTATTCTAATTGTTTGGTAAGATTTCTTATTGTTCCTGTTTTGCTGTCATATATGGTGGTAGTGTTGGTTAGTATATTTCCTTTTAGAACTTGGGTCCTAGATGCAAGAAAACAATTATCAACACCTTCATAAAGCTTGTATGTCCTCCCAGAATATCTGTGGGATTCTGCCAGTTGCTCCAATTTTCTCAAACAGTCCAATACCATACTTGAGATTCATTTTTTTATATACATACTAGCTGAAGACCCCGGCGTTGCCCGGGCATAGTAACTAACTGTGGTTAGTTATAACAAATTATAATGATTACATTGCACATACTACTTCTTCTGCTGCACCACACTTTTCTCCTTTAGACCTCGTTTACACGTTACTTGGTCAGTATATTTACCCCAGCATTTGTAAACTAATACTTGAAAATAGAGTTGAGCGACTTTGGTCGGATCGGGTTTCATGAAACAAAATTTGTTTCAGATGAAACTGGTCCGTCTAGGCAAAAAAAAGTCTGAGTTTCGTCCAAAACCTGACCCCAATGCAAGTCAATGGGGAATAAAGTCGGCATTGAGTGGATGAATGTCATCCGCTCAATGCCGACTTCTATTCCCCTTTGACTTGCATTGGGGTCGGGTTTCGGATCTAACTCCGACTTTTTTTTGCCCTAGTCGGACCAGTTTCATCTGAAACAAATTTTGTTTCATGAAACCCGATCCGACCAAAGTCACTCAACTCTAGTTGAAAATAATCAGAGGAAAAGTTTACTAGAAACACGCCACCACTTCTGTATTTTTCTCCCACTCTTGGTTTTGGCTTATAAATACTGAGGTAAAATACTGACCAAATACTGAACGTGTGAATGTGGCCTTATACACAGCCTCCACCTGCAGCGCCTCACTCTTCTCTATACACAGCCTCATACTGCAGCAGCACCTCACTTCTCTCATTTTCCCATCACGCCTCTCATCTTCCCCCCAGATGCCTGATTTTCCCCTCAATCCTGGCAGCTAAATAACCTGTTATTATGACACAGCCATATGACCAGTCACGTGCTTAGGAGGAGGTGTCAGATGCAGGGCTGTGCTGGTGCTGGAGTAGAAGTGTCAGCTCGTGTCACAGAGCAGGGTGTTATATCACATCACTGGGGAAGTACAGTAACCCTGTATTCATGGGATCAGAGGGTCCCTGCAGCAGAGCTGTGTATGCAATGTATGTGAGACCAAGCTCTGTGTCACTACTGTTGTCGGATGTCCCTGGACCAGGGTCTCTTTCCCTGCGGCTATGTAGAGTGGGCGGGGCTCTCTGGAGTGGGCGTTGCTCAATACATACACACCACACACACATACATACACTCAACTTCACATATATAAATATATAGATAGATTGTGGGATATTGTCCTTAAAAAGTTCTAACAGAAAGGAGAAAAATAAAATTTTCCTAATATGTTTATTCATATGCAATCCTATGGTTGCTAAGTCAATTTCAACATGCAGCACTAGACCTAGGGGTATCTTTTTTTCAAGTGATGTACATTGATCAATCACAGTAAAATGAAATAACAACATACTACAGAATGTGTGGTGGATATTTTCACAAAATATTATACTGCAACTCATGAATACACATTAACCCCTTCACCCCCAAGTCTGTTTTCACCTTCCGGACCAAATTTTACAATTCTGTCCAGATTGCCTTTATGGGGTAATAATTCTGGAATGATTTTACAGAGCCACTGGTGTACCTAAACAGGGGAAACCCCCATATGTAACCCCATTTTGGAAGCTACACCCCTCAAGAATTTTTTTTTTAGAGTTGTGGTGAGCACCTTGAACCCACATGTGCTTTATAGAATTGTATTCCGCTGAGATGTGAAAATGAAAGAATATGTTTCCCACAAAAATGTTGTTTCTGCCCCACATTTATCATTTTTACAAGGGTAACAGGAGACAATGGACCACAAAATTTGTTGTATAATTTTTCCTGAGTACGACCATACCCCATAAGTGGCAGGTCTCACTAGGGAAGGAGCACAATTTGACTTTTGGAGCACAAAATTGGCTGGAAAAGAAAGCAGATGCCATGTCCCATTTGCAGAGTCCCTGATGTGCCTAAACAGTGGAAACCCCAGCAAGTGACACCATTTTGAAAACTACACCCTTACAAGGAATTTTTTAGAGGTGTGATGAGCACCTTTAATCCACAAGTGCTTCACAGAATTTTAACGTTGAGCTGTGAAAATGGAAAAAATAAATGTTTCCCACAAAAAATGTTGCTTTTGCCCCAAATTTGTAATTTTCACAAGAGTAGCAGGAAAAAGTGGACAATACAATTTGTTGTGCATTTTCTCCTGAGTTCACCGATATCGCATATGTGGTGGAAAACTACTGTTTAGTGTACGGCAGGGCATGTAAATGAAAAAGCACTATTTGAATTATGGAGCACCATTTTGGCTAGAATAGATTGCAGATGCCATATCACATTTGAAAATTTTCTGACATGCAAAAAAAAGCAGAAATCCCCGCACAAAAAAACATTTTGGAAACTACACCTCTCAAAGAATTTTAACCCTATGGCAATTCACAGAATTGTATAACATTGGGCTGCGCAAATTGAAAAGTATCATTTTTTTCAACTACAATGTTGCTTTGGAACAAATTTTTAATTTTCAAAAGAGATAATAGGAGAAAACAAATGATACAATTTTTTACGCAATTTCTCCTGAGTACTTCATATGTGGTCGGAAACTACTTTTGAGGCACAGTGCAAAGCTCAGAAGGGAAGGAGCGCCATATTGGAGTTCAGATTTTGCTGGAATGATTTGAGGGCGCCATGTCAAATTGGCAGAGCCCCTGAGTGCCAGAACAGCAGAACACCCCATAGGTGACCCCAATTTACAATCTACACCCCTCAATTAATTCAACTAGTGGTGCAGTCAGCAAATTGACACCACATGTACCTCACATGGGTGTTAACCCCTTCACGTCCTTTGACGCCACGTAGGCATCATGAAAAGTCGTGACAATACGACCCATGATGCCTATGTGGCGTCATGAATTGATTGCCCCCCTGCGGGTCGGGTGACCGGGGTCACTGAAAGGTCACCCGACCCGCACACAAAGGACCCTTCAGAGTTAACACCTGGGGGTGTGGCTTAGCCCCTACGTGCCTATGATCGCTCTGATTGGCTGTTAAAAGTGAAACTGCCAATCAGAGCGATTGTAATATTTCACCAATGAAAATTGGTGAAATATTACAATCCAGCCATGGCCGATGCTGAAATAGCATCGGACATGGCTGGACACCGAGACCCGACCCCCCCCACACCGACTGACGGCACTGATCGGCTGCCGCCACCGTCTGACGGCACCATTCGAAAGCCGCCGTCATAATCTGCCCCCCGCCTTCCCTCCGCCCCCCCAGCCCTCCGATCACCCCCTCAGCCCTCCGATCACCCCCTCTCACCCTCCTTTGTGTCTCCGATCTCCTGCTATCCGTCCCGGTGTCCCGCCGTCCAGTGTCATGGGCGCCGCCATCTTGGAAGATGGCGGGCGCATGCGCAGTGCGCCGAATCGAATCTGCAACGCTGCAGATTCATTCATTTTGATCACTATAATAAACTTTCATAGTGATCAAAATAAAAAAAAGTAAATCACCGCCCCACTTATCACCCCCATAGGTAGGGACAAATAATAAAAAAACAAAATATTTTTTTTTTTATTTTTCCATTAGGGCTAGGGTTAGGGCTAGGGTTAGGGCTAGGGTTAGGGCTAGGGTTAGGGCTAGGGCTAGGGTTAGGGATAGGGTTAGGGATAGGGTTGGAATTAGGGTTAGGGTTAGAAATAGGGTTAGGGTTGGACTAAGGGTTAGGGTTGGACTAAGGGTTAGGGTTGGACTAAGGGTTGGAGTTAGGGTTGTAATTGGGATTATGGTTAGGGTTGGGTTGGGATTACGGTTAGGCTTGTGGTTAGGGTTAGAGTTGGGATTTTGTTAGGGGTGTGTTGGGATTAGGGTTGAGGTTAGGGTTATGATTAGGGTTGGGATTAGGGTTAGGGGTGTGTTGGGGTTAGGGTTGGAGATAGAATTGAAAGGTTTCCATTGTTTAGGCACATCACGGGGTCTCCAAACACGACATGGAGCCACCATTTATTCCAGCCAATTTTGCGTTCAAAAAGTCAAACGGTGCTCCCTCCATTTCGAGCCCCGACATGTGCCCAAACAGTGGTGTACCCCCACTTATGGGGTATCAGGGTACTCAGGAAAAATTGCACAACAACTTTGGGGTCTAATTTCTCCTGTTACCCTTGGGAAAATAAAAATATGGGGGCTAAAATAATTATTTTTGTGGAAAAAAAATGATTTTTTATTTTCACGGTTCTGCGTTATAAACTTCTGTGAAGCACTTGGGGGTTCAACGTGCTCACCACACAACTAGATAAGTTCCTTAGGGGGTCTAGTTTCCAATATGGGGTCATTTGTGGGGGGTTTGCACTGTTTAGGTACATCAGGGGCTTGCAAACGTAACATGACGCCCACAGACCATTCCATCAAGTCTTCATTTCAAAGCATCACTACTTCCCTTCCGAGCCCCAACGTGTGCCCAAACAGTGGTCCCCCCCACTTATGGGGTACCAGCGTACTCAGGACACACTGGACAACAACTTTTGGGGTCCAAAATATCCTGTTACCCTTGTGAAAATAAAAAATAGTGGACTAAAAATCAATTTTTGAGGAAAAAAAATATTTTTTATTTTCATGGCTCTGCGTTATAAACTTCTGTGAAGCACTTGGGGGTTCAAAGTGCTCACCTCACATCTAGATTAGTTCCTTGGGTGATCTAGTTTCCAAAATGGGGTCATTTGTGGGGGGTTTCCACTATTTAGGTACATCAGGGGCTCTGCAAACGTAACATGACGCCCACAGACCATTCCATCAAGTCTTCATTTCAAAGCGTCACTACTTCCCTTCCGAGCCCCAACGTGTGCACAAACAGTGATCCCCCCCACTTATGGGGTACCAGTGTACTCAGGACACACTGGACAACAACTTTTGGGGACCAAAATATCCTGTTACCCTTGTGAAAATAAAAAATAGTGGACTAAAAATCATTTTTTGAGGAAAAAAAAATATTTTTTATTTTCATGGCTCTGCATTATAAACTTCTGTGAAGCACTTGGGGGTTCAAAGTGCTCACCTCACATCTAGATTAGTTCCTTGGGTGATCTAGTTTCCAAAATGGGGTCATTTGTGGGGGGTTTGCACTGTTTAGATACATCAGGGGCTCTCCAAGCGTGACATGACGCCCACAGACCATTCCATCAAGTCGGCATTTCAAAATGTCACTACTTCCCTTCCGAGCCCCAACGTGTGCCCAAACAGCTGGACAACAACTTTTGGGGTCCAATTTATCCTGTTACCCTTGTGAAAATAAAAAATAGCAGGCTAAAAATTTATTTTTTGAGGAAAAAAAAATATTTTTATTTTAACGGCTCTGCGTTATAAACTTCTGTGTAGCACCTGGGGGTTCAAAGTGCTCACTGTGCATCTAGATAAGTTCCTTAGGGGGTCTAGTTTCCAAAATGGGATCATTTGTGGGGGAGCTCCAAAGTTTACGCACACAGGGGCTCTGCAAACACGACATGGTGTCCGCTAACGATTGGAGCTAATTTTCCATTCAAAAAGTCAAATGACGCTCCTTCCCTTCTGAGCCATGCCGTGCGCTTAAACAGTGGTTTCCCCCCACATATGGGGTACCAGTGTACTCATGACAAACTGGACAACAACTTTTGGGGTCCAATTTATCCTGTTACCCTTGGGAAAATAAAAAATAGCGGGCTAAAAAATCATTTTTGAGGAAAAAAAATATTTTTTTATTTTCATGGCTGTGCATTTATAAACTTCTGTGAAGAACTTGGGGATTCAGAGTGCTCACTACACATCTAGATAAGCTCCTTGGGGGTTCTAGTTTCCAAAATGGGGTCACTTGTGGGGGTTTCTACTGTTTAGGCACACAGGGGCTCTGCAAACGCAACATGACGCCTGCAGAACATTCCATCAAAGTCTGCATTCCAAAATGGCGCTCCTTCCCTTCTGAGCTTTCCCGTGCTCCCAAACAGTGGTTCCCCCCCACATATGGGGTATCGGTGTACTCAGGACAAATTGCACAACAACTTTTGTGGTTCAATTTCTCCTGTTAGCCTTGTGAAAATAAAAAATAGCTGGCTAAAAAATCATTTTTGAGCAAAAAAAAATGATTTTTTATTTTCACTGCTCTGCGTTATAAACTTCTGTGAAGCACTTGGGGGTTCAAAGTGCTCACCACACATCTAGATAAGTTCTTTCGGGGCTCTAGTTTCCAAAATGGGGTCACTTGTGGGGAGCTCCAATGTTTAGGCACACAGGGGCTCTCCAAATGCGACATGGTGTCCGCTAACGAATGGAGCTAATTTTCCAATCAAAAAGTCACATGGCGCTCCTTCCCTTCCGGGCCCTGCCGTGCGCCCAAACAGTGGTTTATGACCACATATGAGGTATCAATGTACTCAGGAGAAATTGTCCAACAAATTTTAGGATCCATTTTATCCTGTTGCCCATGTGAAAATGAAAAAAACTGAGGCTAAATAAAATTTTTGTGAAAAAAAAGTACTTTTTTTTTTTACGGATCAATTTGTGAAGCACCTGGGGGTTCAAAGTGCTCACTATGCATCTAGATAAGTTCCTTGGAGGGTCTAGTTTCCAAAATGGGGTCACTTGTGGGGGAGCTCCAATGTTTAGGCACACAGGTGCTCTCCAAACGCGACATGGCAACCGCTAAATATTCAAGCATATTTTCCATTCAAAAAGTAAAATGGCGCTCCTTGCTTTCTGATCCCTGCCGTGCGCCCAAACAGTGGTTTATGACCACATATGAGGTATCGGTGTACTCAGGAGAAATTGTCCAACAAATTTTAGGATACATTTTATCCTGTTACCCATGTGAAAATGAAAAAACTGATGCTAAAAGAAAATTTTGGTTGGAAAAATTAAAATGTCAATTTTTTCATTCCATGTTGCTTTAGTTCCTGTGAACCACCTGAAGGGTTAATAATCTTCTTGAATGTAGTTTTGAGTAGCTTGAGGGGTGCAGTTTTTAGAATGGTGTCACTTTTGGGTATTTTCTGCCATATAGACCCCTCAAAGTGACTTCAAATGTGAGGTGGTCCCTAAAAGAAATGGTTTTGTAAATTTTGTTGTAAAAATGAGAAATTGCTGGTCAACTTTTAACCCTTATAACTTCCGAAAAAAATGCTGTTTCCAAAATTGTGCTGATGTAAAGTAGACATGTGGGAAATGTTATTTATTAACTATTTTGTGTCACATAACTCTCTGGTTTAACAGAATAAAAATTCAAAATTTGAAAATTGCAACATTTTCAAAATTTTCACCAAATTTCCATTTTTTTCACAAATAAATGCAAAAATTATCGACCTAAATTTACCACTAACATGAAGCCCAATATGTCACGAAAAAGCAGTCTCGGAATCGCTAGGATGCGTTGAAGCGTTCCTGAGTTATTACCTCATAAAGGGACATTGGTCAGAATTGCAAAAAATGGCCAGGTCGTTAAGGTCAAAATAGGCTGGGTCATGAAGGGGTTAACCCCTTCGTGACCAGGCCAATTTTTTAAATTCTGACCAATATCACTTTATGTGGTCATAACTCTGGAATGCTTCAACAAATCCCAGTGATTTTGATACTGTTTTTTCGCAGCACATTATAATTTATGATAATAGTAAATTTAGATTGAAATGTTTTGTGTTTATTTATAAAAGTATCAGAAACTTGACAAAAATGTAAAAAAAAATTGCAGTTTTCAAACTTTGAATGATTATCCCTTTAATCCAGATAGTCATACCACAGAAAAACATGAATAAACCACATTTCCCACATGTCGGCTTTACATCAGCACAATTTTTTATACTGTAATTTATTTTGTTAGCCTTTTAGGAGGTTTAAAAATGTAGCAGCAATTTTTCATTTTTTCAAGGAAATTTACAAAATTTATTTTTTTGAGGGACCTATCCAGGTTTGAAGTGACTTTAGGGGTGCTATATATTGGAAAACCCCAAACGTGATACCATTTTAAAAACAGCACCCCCTGACATATTGAAAACCGCTGTAAGGTATTTTATTAACCCTTCAGGTGATTTTTAGGAATTAATGCAAAGTGGTATAGCCGGAATGAAAAATTGTTTGTTTACCACCTAAATGTCGCTAACTTCTGAACTGACCACTATAGCCGGGAGACTCAAAGGCCGCTATTTGGCCATGAACAGCTATGGCAAACATCAGGACCACACAATCATGATCTCGGTGTGTCAATTAGATTAAAGTGCAAGCCCCCACAATCTTTTAACCATTTATTTGATGTAGTCACTTTTGACAGCAGCAACTAAGGGGTTAAACAGATATGGACGGTGTCAACACCGATAATTTGTGATACGGCAAGTTGTCAGATATAGTGGACAGCCGAAAACTGCTGGATTGTCACCTTTATGGGGATGATATTCTCTTATATCTCAGGTCAGTATATATACGTATTGCGGTCTTGAAGAGGTTAAAGAAAGAATAACTAAATTTTAATTACAATACAATTACAAGTTTTGGATTTTTATAAAGGCTAATAGAAAAGAATGGATTATGCGGCCATACCCTAAATGTAATTGGGAAATACTTTTCAGGCACAATGGAAAGCTCAGAAGGGAAGGATTCACCATATTAGGCTAGTTTCACACTAGCGCTTTTGAGCGCAGTGACGGCCTGCACACGGCCGCCGCTAAGCCCCGCCCCCTGCCGCACCTCCGCTTGTAGCTCCTCCCACTGGCGCATGACGCTGCATGCGTCCTGTGTCCCCTATCTTTATCACTGGGGGCGCAGGCCATGCGCAGTATGCGTTTGGCGGTGCATGCGCCTTTTTGACGGTGCTCCGAGCGCAACCAAACTGCAGCAGGTTGCGTTTGGCGCAGGTCGGCGCACCGTCAAAAGGACGCATGCGCCGCCAAACGCATGCTGCGCACGGCCTGCGCCCCCAGTGATAAAGATAGGGGACGCAGGACGCATGCAGCGTCATGCGCCGGTAGGCGGAGCTACCGGCGGAGGCGCGGCAGGGGGCGGGGCTTAGCGGCGGCCGTGCGCAGGCCGTCGCTGCGCTCAAAAGCGCTAGTGTGAAACTAGCCTTATAGTGCGGAGTTTACTGCTATGGTTTGCTGGGGCCATGTCACATTTTCAGAACACCTGAGGTACCAGACAGCAGAACCCCAATATAGGATCCCATTTTATAAACTACACATCTCAGTGAATTCATATAAGGGTCCAGTGATCATATTAACACCACAGGTGTGTCACAGAATTTTATACCATTGGGCGGTGAAGAAAAAATAATTACATTTTTACAAGTGATGAGCGATTATCACTAGATTTAGTTTTTGTCGAAGCAGCTGCATGAGTTATGGCTGCTAGACAGCCTGCATACATGTGGAGATTCATTAACAAACAGGCATTCCTCACATGTATTCAGCCTGTCCAGCAGCCACAAATCATGCAGCTGCGTCGACAAAGTATATCTCCAAGCACGCCAAAATACTCGGAGGACACCTGAGCATGCTCGGGAAAACCCGAGCAACGAGTATACTCGCTCATCACTAATTTTTACCACAAAAATTTAGTTTTAGCCCTAAATTTTACATTTTCACACAGGGAAATGGGTATAAATGGCACCAATATTTGTCACAAAATTCCTGCTGAATGTGACAATACTCCATATGTAGCTGCACAGTACTGATTAGCAACACGGCAAAAATTGGAAGGGAAGGAGTGCTATTTGACTCTTGGTGATAGAACAGAGTACAGAGCACCTAAGTTCCAGAAGAGCAGAACCTAACCAACCTTTAGTGACCAGATTTTGAAAATTACACTCCTCTGGGACTTTATCTAGAGATGTAGCTATAATTTTGACTCAATGGGTGTTTTCTAGAAGCAAGCAGCAATGGATGTTGCTCAGTGGAAATTGATTGCAAACCTGCCATTGCAGTGCCCAGTACATTGTTGTGCCCATATATTGTAGTGCCCCTACATTGTGCCCAATTCATGCCTTTGGAGGCATGCTCACCTTAAATTAAAAAGAAATGTCAAACATGTGGTCGCTACCTGTGGCTTAGGCCTCTTTCACACTTCAGTCTTTTGACGTCAGTCGAAATCCGCCCTTTTTAAAAAAAACGGATCCTACTTTTTTTGGCGGAATCCGTTTTGTTCTCATAGTCGTGCATTAGTGGCGTATTGCGATGGATTGTCGTCCGTTGCATCCGTTTTTTGACGGATCCGTCGGAATTTCAGCGTCCACCATCTGGAGTAGACGGACTTTGTAACGTTTTTTGTCTGCGTTGAAAAGACAGATTGGGACAGATCTGTCGCATTCCGCCCTTGGCTAGAACGGAAGCCTATGGGCGGCGGATCCATTGCAATCCGTCAAATGACGGAATCCAGCAACGGATTCCGCTTTTTAGCTGTGTTCACACACAGCGTTTTTTTAGCGGTTTTTACCGCGGTTTTCACTATAAAACCGCTATAAAACCGCTAAAAATAAGATGCACAGTCATTTCTATGCATTTTGCACTTTTTGTGCACATTGATGCGTTTTTTACCGCGAAAAAACCGCATCGCGGTAAAAACCGCAGCATGCACATTAATTTTGCGTTTTTTTCCGCGGTTTAGGCTTCTCCCATGCTTTTAGAAACCGCTGCGGTAAAAAACGCATCAAAAACGCATCAAAACCGCCGCGGAAAAATAGGTGCGGTTTCTGGGAAGGGATTCAGGTTTTTGTGCAGAAATTTTCTGCAACGTGTGCACTTAGCCTTAAACTGAGCATGCCCGGAAGAATTTTCATTCATTTAATTTAACCCCAAAAGCCGTTCTGGCACAAAAAAATCTATATCTCTCTCTCAGACCTTTTCCAGAGTTCGAAGTTCCTTTAAATTTCATACACTGGCTGCTGCGACGGATCTGTCCAAAAAATGGATCTGGTGCATCAGTTTTTGGCAAATCTGCTACAGATCCGTTTTTCCACACTTTGACGATTTGGAACTGACGTCAAAAGACTGAAATGTGAAAGAGGCCTTAGGATTAGGCACACTATGAGGCTCAGAAAGGAGAGCGGCTTTAGGATTTGACAGCCTAGATTTTGCTGGATTTATTTTTTGGGGCGAGCCATAACTTTCTTAGAGCCTCTGTGCTATTAGTAAAATGGAATCTCCCTATATTCTCATTTACAGATGACGGACCAGAGTGAGGTTTTTATTACAACTTTTTTTTCTTTATTTTGTGATTTTTATAAAATATTTTTATCATTTTTTTCAACTTTTTTACTTAATACCTCTAAGGGACATTAAGTTTTATTACTTTGATCATTGGTATAATGCATTGCAATTCACATGCTCCTGTCATAGTCTAATGGGACACTAGCTGGCCCTCCCAGAGGTTTTCAACTGACCTTCGGTTCTCATGACTACCATCAGCAGCCAATTGGTGGTGCCAATCAGAAGGGTCCCCTCCCAATCCTAATCACTATTGATCGCGGCATTTTTTTAGTTTAAACAGCAGCAGCTCCCCCTCTACTGCTCCAATCCTGGCATTCGGATAGGTAGCTGCTGCTGCACTCCTTTTCCTGGTGCCAAGGCACAGCTTAGGATAAGGATCTAGTATTGGGAGTTTGAAAAGACAGCACTTGATCCATGTGCTTTACCACTCCTGCCTCTGCAGCAGCATTGGCACAAGGATCTAAAGATAAAAAAAATAAAATAAAAATACCTACTCTGTCAAGAGCTGGGGCCAATTTGATTAAATGGTTCTGATGACTGGGTGATCTTGGTCGCATTTGAAATGTTTGACATCTAGGAAATTCCGGGTAAGTAGGCATGACTGCTCATGGTGGTTGGTAAGTCCTTCTACAGATCTTGCATTCGGGCCTAGGAGCCTAAAGTTTTGTCGAAGCGTGCCTGGCATCAAGAGACACAATGGAAGTTTTCAGTTGACTTATCTGAATACCACTTTTTGGAGTAGTGTCAGAATTGACCTCTCTTGGCCTACAAGATTAATGTTGTCTGTCATAAGGGAAAGTCTTGCAGTAATTTGTAAAGATTCATGTCAAATAGGAGCTATATGGCTTTATATAAAACTATTGCCTATTATTTAAGGATTATTATTTCACTGCTGGAGTGGTGCAACTAATTCATTTTCCCTGTCTCTGGTCTTATACTTATCAGCACCACTTCAGTCCTGACCCGCCATCTTGTGACCACAACTTCTGACTGACAAGAAGTCAGAGTTAATGGTCACAAGCTCTCAGTGTAAGTCTATGTGAGCCTCATTCTGGTCTTGTTCTGACTCTCATAGACTTAGGCTTGTTTCACACTTCAGTTTTTTGACGTCAGTCAAAATCCGCCGTTTTAATTAAAAAACGGATCCGCCCCATTTTTGGCGAATCTGTTTTTTCCCATAGACTTGCATTAGCGGCGGATTTTGACTGATGGTCGTCCGTTGCATCTGTTTTTAGACGGATCCGTTAAAATTTTAGCGGCCACCGGCTGAAGTGGACGGACAATGTAGCGTTTTTTTGTAGCGGCGGACCTCTATTTTTAACTGTGCATGCCCGGAAGATTTTCTCTGCCAAGCATTTTAACCCTCAATAGCGTTCTGGAGCGGCATAAAAAGTTAAAATCTGTCTCTCCCTCCCTCTTTCTCTCTCTCTCACTCTCTCTCCTTTTCCAAGGTTGTGTTAATTTAAATTTCATGCACTTAGCAGCTGAAGCGGATCCGTACAAGAAACGGATCAGGTGGCATCCATTTGTGGAAAAACGGAAATGGATCAGTTTTTTCACTCTCTGGCAGGTTTGACTGGCATGAAATAACTGAAGTGTGAAACAGGCCTTACATTGAGTACTAACTTCGTGCTCACCCACCAAACATTGGAACAATCCGTAAGGTCACAACCTGCAGAAGAAGAGTGGAGCGGTGTCAAGAACAAATGAAGAATGGTGGCTAGTGAGTATAATACAAGGGTCAGGGAACTTAGATTTGCTGCTCCACTCCAGCAGTGAGATTAAAAAAAACCTCGCTGGAGTGGTGCTTTAACTAAATGGAAACACACTGTAGCGCCATAACATGCAAACATGAAAATTGAAAAATGAATTGCATTGCTGATTTAGAAGTATGAAAAATTGAGAAAGTTTAGCGCATAAAATGGCCAAGTTATGTGTACCTGGAAGCCACGGTAAGGCATTTGTCATTTTCCAGGACCCTATCTAATGCCAATCCTCACTTAGACTGAAGTCTTCATCTGAATGGGAACCTATGTAAATCCTCTGTTTAGACTGAAGTCTATATCTCTGTGGAGGAGTAGTGGCCCTGCTTTGATTAAAACCGCCTGCGGCTAACAGGTGGAGTGCTCAGTCAGAAGGTTAATGAATACAAATTTCAAAAACTGACCGTCACATCCAAGTATAAGCATAGTGTGAGCAGGTGCTTAACCCAGAGTCACCAACTCATATACATTCAAACAAAAAAGGAAGCACACTGTAGCGCCATAACATGCAAACAAGAAAATTGAAAAATGAATTGCATTACTGCATTAGAAGTATGAAAAATTGAGAAAGTTTAGTGCATAAAATGGCCAAGATATGTGTACCCGGAAGCCACGGTAAGGAGTTTCTCGCTTTCCAGGACCCTATCTAATGTCAATCCTCACTTAGAATGAAGTCTTCATCTGAATGGGAACCTATGTAAATCCTCTGTTCAGTCTAAACATAATTTCTCAATGCACCCCTACTATTCATGGTTATTCAGTGAATGCAATTTTGTCTAATATTTCATCTTTCACAGAACTCCACACAGATCCCTCAATCTGTAGTAATTCTATTCTGGTGAGGGTTTGATAGTACATATGACAGCATAGAACCCTCTGTATTCTGAATTTTGAGCACTTTTACAATGTTGCAGGAGAACGTTAATGGAAGTCATCATTTTGCATCATTAAAATGTAGCCTATTCTTATTATACACCGTTTAAAAACTAAATAAAATAAAACATTTATTTCCTTGTAATTACATCTACAAACATCTGTGAAAATGACTGGCCACTATATCACGTTGACCAATAACTGCCGCCTTTCATTTGTCATTGCACAAATGTAATTTACTTACGTAGCACAAGAGCGTATTAAGGGCGTATAAAGAGGAAACACAATAAACATGACAGCTGCTATAATAGAAGAGCTGAAATCAAGACAAGTTCCTACTTTTAGTTCCTGTAAACCTGTTTTTACATAAAACCAAAGATATTTCCATTCTGTAGCTATTAGAGGAAGGAGAGATTATGATGTCGTCAATAAGAAACGGTTCATCTGAAGTTGGTTGGTCGCCAGTTTATGTTGTAGATTTATGCACTTAATTTTTTTCCCTTGACAAAATTCAAATGAACATTTCCTCTCGGTATAGAGCAAGAAAATTGCTACATTATAGCTGCGTTAATGGTGATCAGCATGCTAATGAGCAACAGAAGGTTGTTATGGAGAAGAGAGGTTCAAAGACGTATGACCCCAAGGAAGAAAAACATGCAATTCTTTAGAGAATGCAAATAACTCGTTTGTAGGTCATATATTATTTGCTTTGGTCATTGTGTAGGATGGAGAATTTAATTTAGCACGGCAAACACTGAACATTTTAGGTATAGACATGCCGCTTTGCAAAAGGGCCAAATATATGTCTAATGGACGCAATAGCAGTCCCAACTCCATCCGCTTTATTACCCTGATTAACTGTTATTTTCTTTTAAAGAGGACAACAATAACATTTACTAATCACTGGAGAGTTAAAAAGTCATCCTGCGCTGCTGAGATACACGCCAAATGTAACAAGCTTTAAGGAATTAGCATTAATGGGTTATGTTTTTAAACAAAAAAGTTAAACTTGACTGTACCAAACCCTAGAAAACATTAAAGGCACCCCAAGCTTATGCATTTCCCAGGATATGCATGTTAGGGTTAAACTGGAGGGCATTTTATGCTTTTTCCACTTAGGGGTATTTCCTTTCTAGTAACCAATAAACAACAGTATAATGACCACCACAGTTCTTTATACAGTATAATGTCTCCCACAATTCCCTCAAACAGTTTGATGGCACCCACAGCCACAACATTATGCATGATGTCCCCTACAGCCAACCACACGCTATGATGCCCCACAATATTTTACTTTTGATTGTCAAAACAAAAAAAAATACACACCAAACAATGTTCCCCCACTGCTAAGGTCACTGCCAGTTAAAGACTGGGGCTCAAGACCGCGGGCACAATGTAGTGACATCATTACACCTGCTGCACTGCAACTCAAAGCTCAGATGCTTGCATGGGATAATGGGACGGGAAACTGATGGCTTCCTGTTCTATCACTGTATTCAATATGATCTGATGCAGATACCGTTGAAATTGTGACACCTTGCGGAACTGGGGTGGAGGCGTTGCTGCATGGCATCAGTTTATCCCTAGCTCATGGATCCTATAGCAACCACATGGTCTGCCCTTAAGGGTGTTATACTCCTAGCACAAAGGGTAAATTTCCTATGTATGGAACTCTAAGGGCTCATGCCTACTTGGGATGAAATTGGACAAATTCAATCTGATAAAAATTCTGATTGAATTTGGACCAATGTTAATCTATGATTGTGTGCTCATCTGCGTTTTTTTTCCAGCTCAGATTGGATCACAATTGGGCTGGAAAAAAATCGCAGTATGCTGCGATTTTAATCAGAAAATGGATCGCATCCCACAATAGACGTCAATGGGTGCAATAAAACATCTGCCCCCAGTCGCCCCAGAAATGTCGCATCTCTAAGATGCACCAATTCCAGCACTTAGCCTCTCTCTTCCCACTGCCCTGTAGCGAGTGGTATATGAGGTAATAGTTGGGGGTTGATGCCACCTTTCTATTGTAAGGTAACATCAAACCCAGCTTAGTAAAGGAGAGATGTCAATAAGACACCTTTCCATTACTAATCCTATAGTTGTTAAGTGGTTAAAAGAACACACAGCCAGAATAAAGTCTTTTAATGAAATAAAACAATAAACACAGTTTGCCAACTTTATTGTTCAGCTAATCCATGCAACACCTTCGTTCTCCTGTAATAAAGAAAACATAACAAACCAACAATATACTGTACCTGTCCGACGTTCAGTCCCACGCCATAATCCATATCTGAGGGCTATACAGTTTACAACTAGAAGTGGTGCTAAATGTGACCGCCCTGGTTGTAAACCACTGAAGAATGAATGAGAAGCTCCGGCGCTTGCTTCAGAGACAAGCGCTGATGTCACTGAGTCTGCACTCCCTGCCAGCCTGACCCGTGCAGAACTCTGCAGCATGGGAAAATGAACAGGCATTTTCCCACACTCAAGAGTTCAGCGCGGGTCAGGCTGTGAGCTGGCGCAGCATCAGTGATGTCACCGCTAATCATTGATGCTGTGCTACCTCACAGCCTGGCCATATACTGCATGAGCCCCACATGGCCTCCCCATACACTAAATGAGCCCCACACAGCCTCACCATATACTGCATAAGCCCCACAAAGCCTAGCTATATATGCTGCATGAGCCCCACTGTCAGAGACACCGCACTGCACTTGCTCATAGAGCCAGTGGGGGTGTCCTGAGTACAGAAGCAGTGCTAAAAGATACCTGTGGAGAAGGGCAGCAGAGGTGACCATGCGTGCTTCAGGCTAATAGTGTCAGGGTCCAGTCAGCGCTGGAAAGTAAAGATGCATAGGACCTGCGGACACTGAAACTGAATAGTCTGCACGGGACCTATGGTCATGTGACTGCAAGGGGGCGGGGCTTAGCATCCTGTATTCAGATAGGACAGGACACCATACAAACAACTCAGAGTCAGGCAAAACAGAGGTCACAGCAGTACGGGCAAACGAGGTACAGAGGGACAAACAGACGGGTAGTCAGACAGAGCCAAAGGTCATACACAAGAGGGCGACGTGGTACCAAGGGGACGAGCAGAGAGGAGTCGGGTCACAAGCAGAGAGTCATACACGAGAGGTAGCGCAGTACAAGAGGGTCAGGCAGAACTCGTAACAGGGACAGAACCAGATCACAACCGAACAAGCAAGCAAGTTATCAGGCACAAGGCACACGTATACAAGAGGTCACTTAACTCAGCCGAGGGCAGGAGTATAACTGACACCGGACCCAGGTCCAGTGAGCACTAAATAGCCTCCTGCTGCCAGAGAGAGGCCGCACAATTAACCCATAGTCTAACCAGGACGGGTCAAAGCGAAATCCCGTCCTGGATCATGAGAGTACCCTCCTCTCAATGGGGGGCCACCGGACCCCCAGGTCTCTCAGGGTACTTGGCGTGAAAGGCTCGGATCAACCGATCCGCATGAACTGATCGAGCAGGAACCCACGAGCGTTCCTCAGGACCATAGCCCTTCCAATGTATCAGATACTGAAGGGCGCGACGGACCAACCTGGAGTCGACAATTCGTTCCACCTCCTACTCAGCCTGCCCATCTACCAGAACCGGTGTCGGGGAAGATGATGATCCCTCCCCACTGTACCTCACAGGTTTCAAAAGGGCCTTATGGAAAACATTAGGGATCCTTAGAGATGGCGGAAGACTCAACCGAAAAGCCACCGGGTTAACTGCTTCGGTAATTACATAGGGACCTATAAACTTGGGTCCAAGCTTCGCAGAGGGGACCTTGAGCCTTATATTTTTGGTGGATAACCATACCTTATCTCCGACCTGAAACACTGGACCCACGGATCGTTTTTTGTCCGCAAAAAATTTAAATTTGTCCTGGGCCTTCGTAATGTTATTCTGGACCTCCCGCCATACCTCCCCCAACCGCTGGATCGTCTCGTCCGCCCCAGGACACCCAGAATTCAAGCGGGAAAATTCTCCAAAATGAGGATGAAACCCATAATTGCAAAAAAAAGGAGATGTACCCGTAGACTGGTTAGTGCGGTTGTTAAATGCAAACTCAGCCAATGGTAACACAGAACACCAATCATCCTGTTGGGCTGAGGTCAAACAACGCAGAATTTGCTCCAGAGACTGATTGGTCCGCTCAGTCTGCCCATTAGTCTCTGGATGGTAGGCGGATGAAAAGGACAGACCAATACCCAACCTCCTACAAAAAGCTCTCCAAAATCTGGACACAAATTGCACTCCCCTATCAGACACCACATTCAGGGGTACCCCATGCAACCGCACCACATGCTCCACAAACAATCTGGACAATGTTTCCGCATTAGGTAGAGCTGCCAAAGGTACAAAATGTGCCTGCTTACTAAACCTGTCCACTACAACCCAGACCACGGTATTACCCTTGGAAGGGGGAAGGTTGGTGATGAAATCCATGGAGAGATGAGTCCATGGTCTCTCAGGAATTGGCAGTGGTACCAATTCCCCGGCCGGCCGGTTATGGGGAGTTTTCGCACGGGCACAAACCTCACACCCAGACACATACTCCCCAACATCAGAGGCTAAAGAAGACCACCAGAATATTCTAGCAATGGCCTCCCGGGTCGCTGAGATCCCTGGATGTCCACCCAGAACTGAGTCATGGAACTCCTGGAGGACCTTGAGACGAAACTGAGCTGGCACAAAAAGTTTATCCAACGGCTTAGCTGGAGGTGCAAGAGCCTGGGCTTCTCGAATCTCCCGTTCCAGCACATTAGAAACCTCTGCCACCACCACCCCAGGCTGAAGAATGGAGGATGGAGGTTCCGGGGGGGACACCGGATCAAGACTGCGTGACAATGCATCCGCTCTGATATTCTTGGATCCTGGTCAAAAAGTGATCGAGAAGTTGAATCGGGAAAAAAAAAGTGACCATCTAGCCTGTCTGGGAGTCAACCTTTTAGCTGACTCAATGTAAGCTAGGTTTTTGTGGTCTGTGATTACCGTTATAGGATGAACAGCCCCCTCCAAAAAATGCCTCCATTCTGCAAAAGCCAATTTTACGGCCAGAAGTTCCCGATTCCCCACATCATAGTTTCTCTCCGCAGGGGAGAACTTCTTTGAGAAAAAGGCGCAAGGTCTTAAATTGGTCAAAGTGGCGGGTCCCAGGGACAATACCGCCCCCACCCCCACCTCTGAGGCGTCTACCTCAACAATAAATGGTTCAGAGGGGTCCGGTTGGATAAGAACCGGGGCCGACATGAAACATTTTTTCAAAAACTGAAATGCCGCTACCGCTGCGGTTGACCAATTCTTGATATCGGCCCCCTTTTGAGTCATGTCTGTGAGGGGTTTAACCACCTGTGAGAACCCCCTTATGAATTTCCGATAATAATTAGCGAACCCTAGGAAACGTTGCAGACCCTTCAAATCACACGGTTGAACCCACTCGAGAATGGCCTGCACCTTATTAGGATCCATGCGATACCCTTCAGCAGACACGATGAACCCCAGAAAGGACAGTTCCTGAACAAAAAATAAACATTTTTCAAGTTTAGCAAACAGACAGTTCTCCCTGAGCCTTTGGAGAACTGCCCGAACATGACCAATGTGAGTCTGTTTATCAGGCGAGTAGATTAAAATGTCATCCAAATACACCACCATAAAACGTCCAATCCAATCGGAGAACACATGATTTATGAAATTTTGGAAGACCGCTGGAGCGTTGGTCAGGCCGAAGGGCATGACCAAATTTTCAAACAACCCTTCAGTAGTGAGAAAAGCGGTCTTCCATTCATCTCCGTCCCGGACTCGGATAAGGTTATACGCTCCCCGTAGATCTAATTTCGAAAACCACTTAGCTCCGGACAACTGATTGTATAAATCAGGAATAAGTGGAAGGGGATAAGTATTCCTCACAGTTATTTTATTTAACTCACGAAAATCGAGGCATGGGCGCAAACCACCGTCTTTTTTTTTTACAAAAAAGAACCCTGCCGCCACAGGAGAAACAGAAGGACGAATATGTCCCTTACGGAGGCTCTCGGAAATATATTCCTTCATCGCAGCCCGTTCCGGACCCGAGAGGTTATACAGGCAGGCTTTGGGCAATTTAGCACCTGGAACCAGGTCAATGGCACAATCAAATGGGCGGTGTGGTGGTAAAACCTCAGCCTCTTTTTCGGAGAAAACGTCAGTATAATCTATCAGGCACTCCGGAATGCCTTCTAGACCCACGGACGACACAGACACAGAAACAAGACATTTCTCAGAGCAATAGGGACCCCATTTAACAATGTCCCGAGATTCCCAATTAATCACAGGATTATGCAGCTGTAACCAGGGGAACCCCAACACCAGTCCCGCAGGCAGGTTGTTCATTACAAAACATGAAATACGTTCCTGGTGTAAGGAACTCACTTTAAGGAGAAACTCTTCAGTACAAAACACAATGTCATTCTTAACCAGTGGTGTTTTGTCAATAGCAACTAGGTGAATCGGAGTCTCCAACCTAACTGTCCCTAACTTACACCTGGCCACCAAGTCAGAGTCAATAAAGTTCAATAATGAACCGCAATCCACGAAGGCAGAAGTGGATGTGGAGACACCCCCACAACAAAGTTCAACTTGAAATGACATTTTAGAAAATGCAGAAAAGGGTACCTGAGAGCCTGGGTGACCTCCACGATAATCACCCGGGCTCAGTCGCTTGCTGGTTAGTGGCCGGGAGGGGCAATCCTTTTTCCAATATCCAGACTCGCCACTGTGAACACAGCATTTTCTCACGTGCCATTGTCTCCTTTCTTCCTCCTTAAGGTTGAGGGTTCCCATCGCCGTGATTTTCAATGAAGAACTGGCTCTCCTTCCTTGGGAGAATAATGATGTCTCGGTTTGTATCACTCCCCTTGCCGGTAACCTGCGATCCATTCGGACGGCCTGTGTCATAGCTTCCTCCAGGGCATCAGGTGGGGGGTGGAGAGCCAAGGCGTCTTTCAGATGCTCAGACAGGCCTCTACGGAACAACCCCCGGAGAGCGGCGTCGTTCCAGCAGACCTCAGCAGCCCAGCGTCTGAACTCTGAGCAAAACCACTCGGCTGAGTGTTTCCCCTGACAAACATTCATCAGCCTGTCCTCAGCCATACGCACCCGATCAGGCTCATCATAAATATGCCCCAGGGCCTCAAAAAATGCATCCACAGTCAAACGCTCAGGGGCCGTGGTAGGAAGGGAGAAAGCCCAAGCTTGGGGGGCTCCCCTTAACAGAGACATAATGACCCCCACTCTCTGACTTTCATCCCCAGAAGAGTGTGGTCTTAAGGAAAAAAAAAGCTTACAGCCCTCCTTGAAAACTCTGAAGTCATTTTTATCTCCAGAAAAGATATCTGGTAACTTCACTGGAGACTCAGGGGAAATTAATGTAACATCCCGAGCCCCCCATGAAAGAACCCCCTGCACAGTATCGGCGATCAGCTGCTGAGACTGAGCCAGGACTCTTTGTTCTCCAAAGAGTTTCTGAGACATCTGCGTCAGATGCTTAACCTGCTCAGAAAGAGTGTGCACAGGATCCATCACACACACAGGTGAATGGGAGCAGAGAAAAAAAAATGGTATGGGTCAGTTGTAATGTCAGAGACACCGCACTGCACTTGCTCATAGAGCCAGTGCGCGTGTCCTGAGTACAGAAGCAGTGCTAAAAGATACCTGTGGAGAAGGGCAGCAGAGGTGACCATGCGTGCTTCAGGCTAATAGTGTCAGGGTCCAGTCAGCGCTGGAAAGTAAAGATGCATAGGACCTGCGGACACTGAAACTGAATAGTCTGCATGGGACCTATGGTCATGTGACTGCAAGGGGGCGGGGCTTAGCGTCCTGTATTCAGATAGGACAGGACACCATACAAACAACTCAGAGTCAGGCAAAACAGAGGTCACAGCAGTACGGGCAAACGAGGTACAGAGGGACAAACAGACGGGTAGTCAGACAGAGCCAAAGGTCATACACAAGAGGGCGACGTGGTACCAAGGGGACGAGCAGAGAGGAGTCGGGTCACAAGCAGAGAGTCATACACGAGAGGTAGCGCAGTACAAGAGGGTCAGGCAGAACTCGTAACAGGGACAGAACCAGATCACAACCGAACAAGCAAGCAAGTTATCAGGCACAAGGCACACGTATACAAGAGGTCACTTAACTCAGCCGAGGGCAGGAGTATAACTGACACCGGACCCAGGTGCAGTGAGCACTAAATAGCCTCCTGCTGCCAGAGAGAGGCCGCACAATTAACCCATAGTCTAACCAGGACGGGTCAAAGCGAAATCCCGTCCTGGATCATGACACCCACACAGCCTCTCTATATATGCTGCATGAGCCTCACACAGCCTCCATATATACTGCATGAGCTCCACACAGCCTCCCCATATACTGCACAAGCCCCACACAGCCTCCCAATGTGCAGCATGAGGCCCCCATAACCTCCCAATGCGCAGCACAACACCCCATAGCCTCCTCATGTGCAGCAAAACACCCCCGTAGCCTGCCCTTGTGTAGCACAACACCCCCATAGCCTCCGCATGTGCAGCACGATACCCCATAGCATGAAATGACATCATTGCGTCAGCTGTTTCACACACTGATTGGTGGAGGAAGTGGCCGGAGGCCCCTCCTCCACCAATGAAGTCAGCGCAGATGGAGACAATGAGCGGGCGGACACCATGCGGCCCGTGGACCTCTGTTTTCCAGTCCCTCGGCTGTCTGGGGCTGCGGGCCAGGCTGAGACAGCCAGAAGGCCGGGTGTGGCCCATGGGCTGCACTTTGCCCAGCTCTGGTATAAGCAATATTGTTTTTCAAAGCCATGCAACCCACAGCTTTGACATATATCCCCAAAAATATGAAATTTGAAGAGTGTTGGCACCTCAAATAATTTTAATAAATGTTTTGGTTAAATATTAGCATTGATGCAAAAGTAGAAAGCCACATACTATTTTTATGATTTTACTCACATTTCTATGTGAATTGTAGACTATTGATGTGAATATTTTTTACATTGTTAGCTGTCACCTTTGAGTTTCTATTTATCACTATAATATTTAATTCTAAATATTCATATTTATTGTAAAAAAAGTCAGCCTTACACTAATATATACAATTTTACCATTTCTAACCTAATAATATTCATCAAAACATAAAATGCTTGTAATTGATATAGACAGAAGATTTGTTAAAATTCACAGGTTTCAGCACGACTTGTTAATATAGTTCAGATTTCACCTTAGTTGAACCATTTAGCATAATATATTTCAACAAAATATTGTTTTAGTCGCAAAAATATTCTATAGAAGCAGGCTTATTGGAAGAAATATGGCTTCAGGTGAAATTTTAATTCTGAAATGTGTTGCTAAAAGGGGTTATTTAAATAGGATCTCCTCAGTATGAATATTTAGAAAAAAAATCGTACAGGATGATTTATAGCAAAATTATATGAACAGAATGAAGGACAGAGGGATTTTTATTAGAAAGGCTTTCATTTCCACAAATATAAATGATACCTTTTAGAAAATATATTGAATTTTATTAATATTCGGGAGATAGCCTGCAGTATTAATCTTCATTCATACCTATATAATTTTCATTACTATGTACAAGGTGTATTTACCCTTTAACCAAATAATGCTTAAGCAATTCAAAGCAGGGCTCGCTGCCATTTGCGCAACTTTGCAATTTATTCACTTCCCATCTGCAAATCAGAGGAACGTTTTAATAAAAGGAGACTGATTTTAATATGTCTCATATTTAGCTCAATCTGTGCAGCTAAAATTAATCTAAACACGTCAAAGAAAATATCAGTTAAGATTGGTCTGCAAACAAGATTTAACTCATTTCAGTTCAGGCTGCACTATGCATTATTTCGCTATAAAGTTGTATATTGCAGGCGTTTTTCAGCATCATTGATGATTTTGTTAAATAGACCTCTTTGTTCTCCCTCTCATTAGTATCCTAACATTGGATTAGAATAATTTCTTTCATACCAGACCTTCTGAATATATTTTGACATGTTCTGAAATAACCTTCCCCCATTTAGAAGTTTAGCAAATAGTTAAAGAGGTTGTCCACTGGGCACGGATGGGCACTGCGCATGTGCCCATTATTGATTTGAAAAGGCGTTGGATGTGCAGAATCTGGCCATGGATGCTATCAGTGGAAGGAGCAACATCGTAAACTGAGTACATCCAGCAGCTTCTGGCACCTAGAAAAGTTGATCGGCAGGGGTGCCCAGGTACCCCCATGATCAGACAATGATGATCTTTCTAAAGGATAGGTCATTAATGTTAAAGTAGTGGGCCACCTCTTTGTCATAGAGTAAAATCTAAAATAAATAAAGACATCTCTAGAGAGGCAACATATCACCCTCACATTTGAACATATGGGATTAATTATAACTGGGAAAGTGAGAAACTAATTATAACTGGAGAAGTGAGAGAAAGCTGACACTTCAACTTCCATTGTACTTGGGACCTCCTGCAGTGACCAGGTAATCACAACAGCAGAGATCTGCTCTTGGAATCAGTCACCAAGACTGGGACTCTGTTACGCAGAGGTGGAGAAGTAGACCTCTGAGGCTATAGCTACCTCTGTTAAAAGGGCTTGTCTGAGACACTTTGGTCAATGAAGAATATTGGGATTTACATTGATCCTACATTTATGGGACATATTTTTTGGCATTGTAGCAAAAGGAAAAACAATGCATACATTCATATCATCATAAGGCCATTCAAAATACTCCAACTTAATATTTGTTCAATGGATGATGCTATACTTGCCAAGTTTTATGTCTAGAGAAAGATAAAATCGCAATTGGAAATATGACCACAAAATCTACTACCTAGGACCTCAAGGTACAAATATGTCCTGAAAATTGGGGATTTCATAAACTGCTGAAGGACATCCCTTAACCGGCCCCAATATGAGTTCACCAAGGGGAAGTATGTGCGAGTAACATTGATCTAATAAAAACCAAAATTTGGGTTTTTTTTATTTTGTCAATCCTGGAAGTTACAGTTTGCTGTGGGTTCTGTACTGTCAACCTTTCCGGTTTTAATATATAAAATTTAAAAGTTCTGTTCCTCTTGCTCTGTAAATTGCTCCCTGAAGCCATAGACTAGCTTCTTATGGGTGTCCAATCAGCCTGTAAAATCAATTGGTGGTAGCAGATAGTAGTCCCCTTTTGTTATTGTAGAGTTGGCAGTGACCTTACCGGGGTGTATATATACTGCTCTGGCAAAAATTAAGAGACCACTACACAGTTTTATAAAAATAAGCTTCTCTACATGTCTGACAGCCATTCCATTCCAATGTCAGTTTAATTCCAACCAGAGTACGCCTCACTCTACTTAATGTGCTTCTGATTAGGTGATCACCTGAACCAAATCTTACTTAACGAAGGAAAGTATAAAAAACCCTGCTGTGGTGTTCACAATCCTCTTGCAATAGGACAAGCAATAGGACAAGTGCTAGTAATATTCCAAAAGTAATAGGAATGAAAAAATAACTTTTAACCATGCCAAAGGAGTTGAAAACAAAAGTCTTGAGTGAGGAAAAGAAGGGCTCAATTCTGGATTTACTAGCAGAGGGATACAGTGAGCGTCATGTTGCCTCCATCCTTAAAAATTCTAAGACGGTAGTCCATTACAACAAGATCAAGCAGCAGACATTGGGGACAACAAAGCTACAG
The DNA here is from genome assembly GCF_039654945.1 of Dendrobates tinctorius. NCBI lineage: Eukaryota > Metazoa > Chordata > Amphibia > Anura > Dendrobatidae > Dendrobates > Dendrobates tinctorius. The sequence goes on from NW_027361732.1 coordinate 53,891,633, forward strand.
ACTGGAAGAGGGCAAAAACGACTCTCCACTGACCAGGATGACCATTATCTTATTTGAATGTCTATTAGTAACTGCAGGATTACATCAAGTGACCTACAAAAGGAATGGCAAATGGCAGCTGGGGTGAAGTTCACGGCAAGAACAATTCATAACAGGCTCCTAGAGGCAGGGCTCAAGTCATGTAAAAGTAGAAAAAAGCCTTTCATCAATGAGAAGCAAAGGAGAGCCAGATTGAAGTTTGCGAAAGACCATAAGGATTGGACCATAGAGAACTGGAGTAAGGTAATCTTTGCTCATGAGTCTAATTTTCAGTTTTGCCCAACACCTGGTCGTCTAATGGTTAGACGTAGACCTGGATAGGCGTACAAGCCACAGTGTCTTGCACCCACTGTGAAATTTGGTGGAGGATCAGTGATGATCTGTGGATGCTTCAGCAAGGATGGAATTGGGCAGGTTAATCTTTGTGAAGGACATATGAATCAAGCTGCATACAAGGTTATCCTGGAAAATCGCTGTTTTTTCCAGCAGGACAATGAGCCATCCCACACAGCTAGGTCAATCAATGTGTGCATGAAGGACCACCACATCAAATCCCTGTCATGGCCAGCCCAATCTCCATACCTGAACCCCATTGAAAACCTCTGGAATGTAATCAAGAGGAAGATAGATAGTCACAAGCCATCAAACAAAGAACTGCTTAAATTTTTCTACCAGGAGTGGCATAAGTCACCCAAAAACAGTATGAAAGACTGGTGGAAAGCATGCCAAGACATATGAAAGCTATGATTTAAAATTACTGTTATTCTACAAAATATTGATTTCTGAACTCTTCCTGAGGTAAAACATTAGTATTGTTGTTTCTAAATGATTATGAACTTGTTTTCTTAGCATTATTTGAGATCTGCAAGCACTGCATTTTTTGTTATTTTGACCATTTCTCATTTTCTGAAAATAAATACAAAATTTAGTGCTTGGAAATTAGAAGACATGTTGTCACTAGTTTATAGAATAAAAGAGCAATTTACATTTTACTTAAAAATATACCTATAAAGAGAAAAATCAGACAAACTGAAAATTTTGCAGCGGTCTCTTAATTTTTGCCAGAGCTGTATGTATATTTAGATATATATATTACATGATCTGAAATCAGAGGTGTATATACCATCTGCTCACAGTGAGTTCCCCAAGAAATGGCATAGTAGTGGAAGCAGTTCCGGCAATGACCATCATTTAAAAGTCAATTGCGTAATTTTACTGATGATTGGAGGCAGCAGAGTTGTGTTCCCCTGACAAACTGGTGGCAGCGGTGGGTTCTGTGTGTTCTCTCCAGTGTTATCCATGACATGATTCCCCCAGCTGTTATCCATGACGCTCTTTAATAGTGATGACCGCTAAATATTCATACATAGGACATTTTGTAGATCCTTCACATGATGGAATGCTAAAAGATGTTCAGTCCATCCATCTGTTTCTACATGCCATGGTCACAGACTAAGACATCACTAGTGTTTAAGGCTTTATCCCACAATATACATTTCTTGCCTATCCACAGGATACGTTATGAATATATGCTTGCTGAAAACCCTCACCATTCAGAAGAATGAGGGGGTTCCACAGTCTCCTTTTTGAGTGGAGCAGTAGTGGCATGCTTAACTACTTTTATTTTATTCACATTGTACAACAGTTACTGAAAATGGGGTGTCAATGTATATTTTATCCAGCTTGAAGGTTGTCATAAACTTGCTGTTAGAGTAGCACTAGAGGACCCAGCCCAGACTGCTTGGAAAGTCACTTTCAACATTACATAGGGTATTGAGGAGAGAAACTTTGAAGAGGACTCCTTGGCTTGCCCCTTATGGACTGTTTATGTGATGAAGCAGACTTCTCTTATATGTACAGTGTGTCATCTCACAGTACAAGGAGTGAGTGAAATTAATTACTTTGATCTCCTTATATTCTACACAAATGGATAAAGTTAAAAAAAAGAAAACTTTGTTTTGTGTTGGGAATGATGTGAATAATGTGAATTATGATGAGCTGCAATACCATACACAGAATATATGTCTGGGTCTGCCTTTACCGAGCTGGGGAGTAATGACGGCAAATTATCACAGTGACCTCGCCTGCCGGTGGGCCGTCCTCAGCAGAATAAAAAGGGGAAAGTTGTGGAAGGGATCCAGGATCAGCTGGTCTCAATAAGCAATGTCCAGACCTCAGGTGCAATAGGAAAAAACTCGCTTTTACTGGGGTAGTTGAAGATGATGATTACAGCTCTCCACAGTTATTCAGCACACTGAGCCAACACCCCCTCATAGTATGATGAAACCAGCTCTTTTCCAGCAATGGATAGCTAGCAGCTCTCCTCACTCCCGCTGCATATAGCAATATAGGTGCACTAAAACTTCTCTCAGCCTGGACCTTGGCATCCACGGTACCTCTAGTTTAAAGGAAATACCTCAGCTCTCTACCCATCCCTGACAGTAAAAGATTGTATTAAGACATCCATCGTCTGATCCCTAATTAACATCTGGCAGTTGGGCACTTTTTGAGCTACGCAGGACACTGTCCAATGCGATTGCACAGATTTCACTGAAGTCCTGGCAACGATCAAAGCAAAGGCACTGGCTGGCCTACTTGAGCTCCAGCACCACCCAATACCAGGGAGTAGGGTTGCTTCTCCTGCGCTTGGAAGTTCTCCTACAGGGGCTGCTACCAACCAGACTTCCAAATAGCCTTTATACTAATTGCATGTGTGTGTAAAAACGGCTGAAGAGCTGGCTTCTCACACCATCAGAGCCCACAGACATTTGTGACACCTGTCTTTGCAGGGCGTGACATATAGACAATAATAGGGATGTTTTTCTAATGTATTTAAAACATTATCCTATAGAAATGAATATGTGGGTTTTCTCACAAATCATAATTGTCCTTAGAATGTCTTTTAATTATAATATGTAAATATTATGATTAAATCAATAATAATTAATATGCCAATATTAGTAAACCAATAATTAAACCAATCTTGGCATCTAAAAGGTTATTACCTCTAAGTTAGTAGTGGTCACTTACAAGAACATTTTTATGTGTCCTTCCCCTTGATTCATGACTTATGATTTGTCTTTTCTTTTAGACCTTTCAAGAAACTCTCATCTGCTTCCACCAGCCTCCTATATTTCATTTTATATGGCTGCAGAGGCAATGAAAGATCAGACTATATCTGTCTGTCCCCGGTATTAAAGTTCAATATGGATTTCGTCCACCTGTCTGTCACTTCTCATTAAATTCTTACCTCTTCATTCACATTCTGATCTTTACAAATGAACATTTGCTTAATAAATGTTCCCAAGACTAACAGTGCAGTGAAAATCCCACACAGCCATAAATTATTAACTCAGTCACAGGGGGAGTGCCATATATGACTTTTCAGAATGACTTATTATGTGGATCATCATGTAATTATGAATTTTTCAAAGCATGATAGAAGAAAATTGAATATTTAATATTTTATGGACATATTCTACACAGAGGACATTTTTAAAATTTTTATGATAATTTCTGGTGTAAGCAGAGAGCGTAGAACAAAAGTTACAAAATTATCACAAGGTGGAATATTTAATGTCACAGAACATTGCTGGCTTAGTGCCAGTGTTTCTGCTAAGTATGGTTCGCTAACCCCAAATATAGTAATCCAATTTCCCAATATTTCCTGTTAGATATGATTATTCAATTAACCAACCTTATGCATGCACATCAAGTATCTCTATATATTTTATTTTCCTTAATAGAAAATATAGAATATTACTTTAAATAATAATAACCCTTTGAAAAAAAAGGCCTCTGATGTCTAATTGTCCAGAGCACTACTTAAAGTGAACCTGTCAGCAGTTTTGACCAATATAAGATATGGCCATCACCTTTCAGGGCTTATACACAGCATTCTATAAAGTCAATGATTGTATAAATAGCAAATTGAAAACTGCTCTGCTTGGCTATACCCTTAGTATATGTTGTTATAAAAGTTTAAAGGGAACCTGTCAGCAGTTTTGGCCGATATAAGATGCAGCCATTACCTTTCAGGGCTTATACACAGCATTCTATAATGCTGTATATCTGCCCCAAACCCAACCTGTAAAAGAAGAAAAATAACACCTTGCTTCATGTGGATGATGCGTCCCTGCATCATCCACACAGGCGTACTCATCTGCCCTGTTGAGGGCAGAGCAAAATACTGCAGTGCACAGGTGCCGGAAAACGTCAAAGAGCTCCAGCACCTGTGCATTTCAGCATTTTGCTCTGCCCTCAACAGGGCAGATAAGTACGCCTGCAGCACAGGAGCGTGTTGCCAAGGTGACTGTGTGTATGATGCAAGGTCGCATCATCCACATGAAGCAAGAAGGAGGACGGTGTCGCATGAAGACGGGAGGTGCCGAACCAAGAAGAGCGACACCCATTGGACCCGAACGCCTTGTAGGTGAGTATAATAAAAGTTATTTTTCTTCTCTTACAAGTCGGGTTTGAGGCAGATATACAGCATTATAGAATGCTGTGTATAAGCCCTGAAAGGTAATGGCTGCATCTCATATCGGCCAAAACTGCTGACAGGTTCCCTTTAAACTTTTATAACAACATATACTAAGGGTATAGCCAAGCAGAGCAGTTTTCAATTTGCTTTTTGTGAAATCATTGATTTTGAGGTAACAGTTGTTTCCCCTGTAAAACTGTCCAACTAAATGAAATAGCCAAATTTAATAGCCACGCAATTTGTGGATGAAAAATTAGTTTCCTTGCAAAGTTAAGTAGTTAATGGTTTAACATCAGAAAACTGCAATGGTTAATGGCTACTGTGATTTGTAACGGAGCAGCAGGTGCTAAAACATGGCCACGAACAGGCCTTAAAGAGTAAGGCTGCGTTCACACGTCGCGTTTTTAAGGCGTGTTTTTGCCGTGAAAACGCAAAAAAACAGCACCCCATGCATTCCTATGGGATTCCGCAATGCTGTGCTAATGCTGCGGATTCTCCCGCGGCGGAATCGCATCACGGAAAAATACGCAGCATGCTCATTAGTTTTGCGGAATCGCGGGGATTCCGCCCACATAAGAATGCATTGTTCTGCTTACTTTCCGCATGTGGCTATGCCCACCATGCAAAAAGTTAGCAGAACATTTGCGGATGGTACCCACGGTCCTGAGGAGAGGAGACTGTCCTCCAGGCTGTGGGTCCCATATCCCTGTAAAAAAAAGAATAAAAAATAAAAAATCGGGTTATATTCACCTTCCGGCGTCCCGCGCAGCCTTCCTGGGCCTCAGCGATGCTCCCATTCCCAGTAATGCCTTGCAAGACCTTTGATGATGTCACGGTCTCGCGATACTGTAGCGGTCCCTATTCCTCTCGAGAACGCTACAGTATCGCGAGACCGCGACATCATCAAAGGTCTTGCAAGGCATTACTGGGAACGGGAGCATCGCTGAGGCCCGGGAACGCTGCGCGGGACGCCGGAAGGTGAATATAACCTGATTTTTTAAATTATTTTTAACATTAGATCTTTTTACTACTGATGCCGCATAGGCAGCCTCAATAGTAAAAAGTTGGTCACACTCGTCAAACACTATGTTTGACGAGTGTGACCAACCTGTCAATCAGTTCTCCAAGCGATGCTCCAGATCGCTTGGAAAATGCTAGCATTCTGCAAGCTAATTACGCTTGCAAATCGCTAGTTTTTCTGAGGGAAAATCGCTGGAATTTAAAATGCGATTTTCCCGTGGAATGGAATTCCAGAATTCCCGCGGAAGTTACCGCGGGAATTCCGCAACGTGTGCACATAGCCTTACCGTCACTTTAATTTTTATTTCATAAATCAATAGTACACATGAAAATAAATATCTTTGTAATATATCTTACCAGAAAAAAATCTTCTTTCTCTGCCAAAATCGATTATTCATTATCAAAAATCTCAATTCTGAGGTAAAATTTGTATTCAGTGAAGACAGACTTTCCCATTAATGAGATAGATTCTATGTAGTTAGAAGGGGGAGGTGCCCTGCCTCTTGCTCCTCCTTCCACACATCTTATTGGCAGCAGCTGCTATCTCCTTTCTCAGTAATAGGAAAGTCTGTCTTCACTTAATACTAATTTTACCTCATAATTGAGATTTTTGATAATGATAACTGATCAATTTTGGCAGAGAATGAAGAATTTTTTTCTGATAAGATATATTACAAAGAAATTTATTTTCATGTGCACTATTAATTTATGAAATAAAAATTAAAACAACGATTACCTTTTAAGCTAAGGATGAATGCTGTTTTACTTTTACATTTTTTTTTATTTTGGGGGCACAGGTGAGGCTTTTATATAAACTTAAGATAAAACTATTTTTTTGTAGAGGAAAATAAAAAAAAATTGGGAAATATTTTTATTTTTCTTTCTTAATTTGACATAAGTATTTGAAACAGACAGTTATGTCACAAGTAATCCATGTTTTCTCCCATATATAGCATTGAAAAATAAGTTTTGTCCCACCTAACTCATTGTATCATGTGGTGTATGTAAATGGATGCCAAGCACTCATGTGCAAAAATATTTATTGCAAGAGCAATGCAAGCTAAAGACGGTGGTATGGAGGCAAGAAGTGACATAATTAATGTAGGTTGGAAATATAATATGATATTTTCTCTTGCAATGTCATTGTTTTAGTGGAGCTGTTGGAAATATTTCAATTCACACACTTTTCATTTTATTTTGTACTAGCTGAAGAGCCCGGCACTGCCCGGGCATAGTAAATAACTGTGGTTAGTTATAACAAATTATAATGATTATCCTCCATCCCACAGCCCAGTGCCCATATACCCATCATACATATCCTCCATCCCATAGTCCAGTGCCCATATACCATCACACATCCTCCATCCCATAGTTCAGTGCCCATATTCGCATCACACATCCTCCATCCCATTGTCCCTTGCCCATATACCCATCATACACATCCTCCATCCTATAGTCCAGTGCCCATGTTCTCATCACACATCCTCCATCCCATAGTCCCATGCCCATATACCCATCATACATATTCTCCATCCCATAGTCCCATGTCCATATACCCATCATACATATCCTCCACCTCATAGTCCAGTGCCCATATACTCATCACAAATCCTCCATCCCATAGTCCCGTGCCCATATACACATCCTCCATCTCATAGTCCAGTGCCCATATAGCCATCATACACATCCTCCATCCCATAGTCTCATGCCCATATATCCATCATACATATCATTCATCCCATAGTCCCATGCCCATATACCCATCACACATATCCTCCATCTCATAGTCCTGTCCCCATATACCCATCCCACATCCTCCATCCCATAGTCCTACGCCCATATACCCATCACACATCCTCCATCCCATAGTCCCATGCCCATATACCCATCAAACATATCCTTCATCCCATAGTCCCATGCCTATACACCCATCACACATCCTCCATCCCATAGTCCCGTTCCCATATACCCATCACACATCCTCCATCCCATAGTACCATGCCCATATACCCATCACACATCCTCCATCCCATAGTCCTGTGGCCATATACCTATCATACATACCCTCCATCCCATAGTCCCATGCCTATATACCTTTCACACATCCTCCATCCCATAGTCCAGTGCCCATATACCCATCATACATCCTCCATCCCATAGTCCTGTGCCCATATACCCATCACACATCCTCCATCCCATAGTCCCGTGCCCAAATACCATCATACACATCCTCCATCCCATAGTCCAGTGCCCATATACCCATCATACATATCCTGAATCCCATAGTCCAGTGCCCATATACCCATCACACTTCCATCCCATAGTCTCGAGCTGGGTGGCGCTGAGCAGGGAGTTCCTGGAGATGTGCTGTTATGTAACCTGGCAGTGCGGCTCTGTGTGCGGCCGCTGATGATGCAATTTTCTACGTCAGTAACAATAGAGCGTTGCAGTAATAGAGGAGGGGGTGATTAATTTCTGTCACGTGCTATCTGCTCCTTTCTGTAGGGCAGACAATGGCTGGGAGCTTATGTTCCCGAGGATGCTAGATTTCTCCCACCCAGTCATTGTCTGCTGAGGTGTTGTGGAGTGGAAAAACTGTTGCTCATAGCAACCAATCACAGCTCAGCTTTCATCTTTTAAACAGCTCTGGTGAAATGAAAGATGCTTAGTGATTGGTTACTATGGGCAACACAGGCAAGTGTAACCTGTTGTGGTCAAGAAGATGTGCCAAAGAAATATATACACTGCTCATAAAAATAAAGGAAACACTTAAACAACAGAACATAACTCCAAGTCAATCAAACTTCTGTGAAATCAAACTGTCCACTTCACTTAGGAAGCAACACTGATTGACAGTCAGTTTGACATGCTATTGTGCAAATGGAATAGACAACAGACGGAAATTATAGGCAATTATCAAGACACCCTCAATAAAGGAGTGGTTCTGCAGATGGAGACCACAGACCACATCTCAGTATCAATGCTTTCTGGCTGATGTTTTGGTCACTTGAATGTTGGTTGTGCTTTCACATTCATGGTAGCATGAGATGGACTCTACAACCCACACAAGTGGCTCAGGTAGTGCAGCTCATCCAGGATGGCACATCAATGTGAGCTGTGGCAAGAAGGTTTGCTGTGTCTGTCAGCGTAGTGTCCAGAGGCTGGAGGCACTACCAGGAGACAGGCCAGTACACCAGGAGATGTGAAGGGGGCCATAGGAGAGCAATAACCTAGTAGCAGGACCGCTACCTCCGCCTTTGTGCAAGGAGGAACAGGAGGAGCACCGCCAGAGCCCTGCAAAATGATCTCCAGCAGGCCACAAATGTGCATGTGTCTGCACAAACAGTTAGAAACCGACGTAAACAGATGGGGGTTGTGCTCACAGCCCAACACCGTGCAGGACACTTTGCATTTGCCACAGAATAAAAGGATTAGCAAATTCGCCACTGGTGCCCTGTGCTCTTCACAGATGAAAGTAGGTTCACACTGAGCACATGTGACAGACGTGACAGAGTTTGGAGATGCCGTGGAGAGCAATCTGCTGCCTGCAACATCCTTCAGCATGACCGGTTTGGCAGTGGGTCAGTAATGGTGTGGGGTGGCATTTCTTTGGAGGGCCGCACGGTGTTGGGCTGTGAGCACAACCCCCATCTGTGGATGTTGGACACTCAGACAATCCTCATGAAGTCGGTTTCTAACTGTTTGTGCAGACACATGCACATTTGTGGCCTGCTGGAGGTCATTTTGCAGGGCTCTGGCAGTGCTCCTCCTGTTCCTCCTTGCACAAAGGCTGAGGTAACGGTCTTGCTGCTGGGTTGTTGCCCTCCTAAGGCCCCCTCCATGTCTCCTGGTGTACTGACCTGTCTCCTGATAGCGCCTCCAGCCTCTGGACACTACGCTGACAGACAAAGCAAACCTTCTTGCCACAGCTCGCATTGATGTGCCATCCTGGATGAGCTGCACTACCTGAGCCACTTGTGTGGGTTGTAGAGTCCGTCTCATGCTACCACAAGTGTGAAAGCACAACCAACATTCAAAAGTGACCAAAACATAAGCCAGAAAGCATTGGTACTGAGATGTGGTCTGTGGTCCCCACCTGCAGAACCACTCCTTTATTGAGTGTGTCTTGATAATTGCCAATAATTTCCATCTGTTGTCTATTCCATTTGCACAACAGCATGTGAAATTGATTGTCAATCAGTGTTGCTTCCTAAGTGGGCAGTTTGATTTCACAGAAGTTTGATTAACTTGGAGTTATATTCTGTTGTTTACGTGTTAACTTTATTTTTTGAGCAGTGTATATTAGATATTAATTTTATATATAATATTTTATATATATATATATATATTAGATATTTATTATATATATACACTAGATATTATATGGGGCTTTGCGTGTGGAGTGAGTGTGGCTAAGTGGAGTGGGCAGGGCTATATGGAGTGGGCGTGGCTGGATACACACATACATACACTCATTTATATATATATATATATAGATTTATTATTTTTACTTTTACTATTTTGTGGAGGAATCATTTTGAGTACAACACTTTGTAGAGTAACAGTTCTTACTTTTATTTAGACACTGTTGGTATTTTCCACCATGACTTCATTTAATTACCTTATTTTTTTCTAAAAACTGAGTTTCTTAGTATATTCATATTAATATAAAATACTCCAATTTCAAGGTACTTTTTATCATATTATTTGTGCAACCTATTAATCAAATTCTTTGTCACTGGCTTAATAATTCAGTGTATAATTCAGTGTAAAAAATACAATAATTCAGTTTGCAAAAAACTGCAGAATCTGGAAACCTGTGGGTCATGAGATGCGTCTCATTATTAGCATTAAAATATAAATATTCATTATTATATCTAAAAGTTGCCACCCTCACAAATCCATAATAAATTAGTATTAATTTCCCCACTATATCTGTAAAGTGATCATTCACTTGGGATGCAAATTGCGTCTTCAGAAAGGAAGAGGACTTGAACTCTACAGCACCACCTGTTGAAGCAGCAATCCTACAAGTCACTATCGATACTTTATTGGGCCTTGAAATGTGGCCAAATCAGAAACTCATTTGCAGACACTGTGTTTCAGGGTATTTCCCATCATCATTGCAAAGTAGGAGAGCTGATTTGGCTAGGTGAGAGGCTCTGGACTGAGGTCTAAGGGTAACGTTTCTCCTTGCGGATAGTGACATACCGGTTCTGACATGTCAAGGTAAGGAGACTTATTCAGTGTGCAATGCTCCTCTGAGATATTTAATATGCAAACTGTCTCTTCAGAGAGAATGAGGACTTGGACTCTATCGCGCCTCTGTAGTAAGCAGCAATCCTACAAGTCATTATCAACCCTTTAACGGGCCATTCTAAACAACTCATTGAATTTGAGAAGGCCTGTAGTAGAATGCCACCATTATAGCAAGTCAGTTCACAGAATTTCTTTCTTCCTAAATATTCTATGATCAAACCTCATCAGCACTCTGGTAACTCAATAACTGTGGTTTTCCTGCGAGGGTCATCTCTTAAGTGATTGCCTGTCCCTGACCTAATAAATATGAGCCGGTTGCATGCTTAGAAGATGGACATCGAATACAGAATCAGATGTGTGCTCAGGAGGTCGGTTAGAGAATTGCGCAACACACAACGGGATGGAAAAGCTTAAATCTGAGCCTGTCCCTGCACTCCCCTAATGCTATAAGTGTGTCATTTCCTCCACCGCCATCAGGAACCTCGTCCCTTGCTGTCACCTATCACTGCCCTGGCTAGTGCACTCACTGGCAAGGGACGCTAGCCTCACCACTGTAGATAATACAACACAGGGGAGAGTGACAAACACAAAAAGGGACAAGGAGTTAACACAATACATGGATCGTGACATCTGAGCTGTCTGCTGGAATGGTAATGCTAAGCCTTTACCCCCTTGGTACAGTCTTTACACATGTGAAAGTCAGATGTATTTATCCCCATCTAATATGGTAAATCGAATTGAACTTTAGGGGTTTTCTTGGAGAATCATGGCCATCACCCTATTATGTTACAGGCACCAAACCCATATGTTGTCACCACTGCGCTCGAAGAGATGTACCAGAAAGTGATGGTTCCCCTTTCCTATACATAACAGTGTTAAGTAGATAATGAGAAGGATATGTATTACTCCGGTGGTTGGTCCACTTTTTGTAATGTGAGGCGTGGATCCATTTTGGTCTCCCTTCGAGTTTTACCGAGGTAGGTGTTGTCAGGAGAACTTGGAATGGTCAATCAAATCAAGGCTCGAGTGCTCTGCAGACATGTCTTTTACCACCACCCAGTCCCCAGGCTGCAGAGGGTGGCTCCGTTCTATAGAATCTGGAAGGGAAGAGTAAACTCGAGAGCATATGTTAGGCAAGCATTTTGTAAGTGCAATAACATAAGAAAACTACCTATCATGTTGCATGTTGTAGCTGCTGTAAAAATACAACCTTAGCCTAGGGGCTGACCCAAATAACATCTCATATGGGCTGAGGACTATATTTTTGTTGGGAGTATACCTGATTGAGAAGAGTGCAAGGGGCAACAATTCTGTCCATTGTATGCCCATTTCAGAGATGGCTTTCTGGATTTTCAGTTTCAGGGTCCCATTCAATTTCTCTACTCTACCCTTACTTTGTGGATGGTACACAGCATAAAGGCCGCTCCACTCTCAGGGCAGACATTATTTCCTGCATTACTTCTCCTGTAAAATGGGTGCCTCTGTCAGTCTCTGTGGTCTTAGGCACCCTGTATCTGCAGATGACTTCTGAGATCAGTTTCTTCACTGTAGCCTTGGCGGTGGCTTTATACACATGGGGCTACGCCTCTGTCCATGCTGAGATCAAAACACACAAGATCATCCTTGGGAAGTTAAATGTACCCTTTCTGAAGGTGCTGGAATGGGCACAGGGACCTTGTTTTGCGTCTCATAGACGTATTGGTGGTGCATCCCACGTTGTTGACTGCACAGGCCAGATGGGCTTGGACATGTTTGGCTGCAGTATCACTGAAACCAGGAGCATACCAATGGTGGTGGACGAGGTCTGTCATGGCAGCCTTTGATTGGTAGGTATTGCTGTGGGAGGCTTGAGCCATCATGGGATACAGAACCCGGTGAAGGCAAACTTCTCTTGCCATCTGGCAAATTCTTCAACGACATCCTGTTATAGATTCTGGAGGGTTGTCTCTTGTTGGTAAGCAGCATATTTGGTTGGTCAGGTGATTGCCTTTAACTGTAATTGAGTTGTCCTTTACATGGCCGTTGACTCTCATAATGGCAACTTTCTCGGGTAAAAGTAGGGCCTCCATCAGATGTTGGATGGATTTATCATTTTTGATAGGCTGAACCACCGTTGTGAGGAATGAACAAGCTCTCCATAAAGATCCATAGTTGTGAAAGTATAGCGGCTGTCTGTATAAATTGTGGCAGTTTGGTCTTTAGCATGTCTGCAGGTTTCTTCTAGTTCAGGAATTCAGCTTCCTGGACAGACATATGTGGGGGCAGCGGTTCCACATTTATGGTTTAATGGACCAACAGTATATCCAGTGTAGAATAGGTTATCCACACCATACCGTGATCCACCCACAAAGAGCTCATGGTCTGGGTTATCTAGTGGGACATCGGCAACATGACTGAAACCAAACCCCCTCCGTGGGACATTATTTGTACACAGTAATGTTCCTGTTGTGGCTCAACTAGCAGTTCATCCAGGTTCCCACTACCACCCAATCCCCCCCTTCCAGAGGCAACAAGATGGCTGGAATCAGTAGTGCAACATGAATGCTAATGTTATCAGGCATGAGGATGCACATTGAAACCTGAGATGTCAAGCAGTACTAAAAGAAAATGGCTGTAACATCACGAGAGACAAACAGTGAGGGAGAAGTTTAAGACAATTACAGAAGCACATCATTTATGACCCTGGCACTCACCACCCCCCAAAAGAGACTGGAGAAGGGAAAAGGCGGGGACTTATCATGCTGTGCTCTGCTGCAGCATCTGTGTGCATACTTTAGATACCATATGACATTTCTTTGCCCTTGCCTGGTCTACATAAGTAGGGCTCTGGACCAGATTTTTGCATTATCAGAGCTGGGAATATGACTTTGATACTGTTAGTGGGACATTGTTAGTGGCTCTATAATCACAGGCTTTAAACCTTAATTTTGCCGGAGCCAGGTATAATATTTCTCTACTGATTCAGTAGCTTCCTGTTGGATATTATGAATTATCATAGTATCTGTGGGTGGGGCACCTACTGACCCTGTCACAAGGGGGTAGAAGGTATCACCTTCCTCTACTAATACCAGGTCCTCTACATCTCACCAGCAACAGCAGAAAGCATTACTATTTTTTATTAACCTCTGTAACAAATGACATGGGAAACATTTCAGGGTCTGGCATTCTACTCATCATGGCCAGCATTTCACTAGGATCCCAGGGACGCCATACACCCTCCTCGGGCTCTACAATCACTGGTCCCCTAGGCTGGGATGTAAGGTCTGGTGGCTATAATCCGGGTGAGCACTGCGGCACAGCAGCAGGGGTTGAGGTGGGCTGTCCACCCTGGCTGAGCAATTGTCCAAGTACTGCTGTATCACAGGAGCGTTCTTGGGCAACGCAGCTGCAGAAGCCAGCGTTAGTGGACGAGTGGGAGACGCTGGCACATTAAGTGTCTAAGCGTGGGGGAGCTCCCCCACGCTTAGACACTTAATGTGCCCCCGTCTCCCACTCGTCCACTAATGCCGGCTTCTGCAGCTGCGTCGTCCAAGAACGCTCCTGTGATACAGCAGTACCTGCACCTAAATCTGTGCTACCACCATTGGATCCTATACTACAGCGGTGACCAGATTATCTGAACCTGGCTTAATACATGCCAGCACCCCCATAACAGCCACTGATGTCTGCTTCTACTACAGTGCCATCCAGCTGTTTCCATGACACAATTTAGGTTGCATGCACAACCTTATCAATTTAAGAATTACCTCATTCAAAAATTACATACAACGAGTCTGGCATCACCTTTTGACCCCTATACACCATTCCCCCTATTGTGGAATTTTCTGTCTACTTCTACATCAACCGTCTCCATTGATCGCTTGTATTGTAAGCTAGAGAGATATTTTCAAAGGTGGCATTGTGATCAAGGCTATTAACTGGCCGAAATGTTAATTTTTGCCTGTCAGTTCACCTATCACCTGTAATAAACGATTCACTTGAAGCAAACCTCTTCAACTTCTATGAGTGCAGTGATTATATATTCTACTATTTATGGGACCACTGGCTCCGTTCACTAGCACCATCATATCCACAAGAGTCGAGTGCTAGCCTTCTGCTCTTCTACAGTAAACACAAAAACAGAGCATCCTCTGTAACTGGGATTTCCGTCTCAAACCTCGTGCGCAGTGCTAGGTTTCAAAGAGATGCCTGCTCATTCCTTGTGCCCTCGTGGTTCGACCATGCTATGCTCTGCACTCGAGACTTGCGCTCAACTTACCACAGATCACCTCCTCTCCCCCCATGCTTGTTACTACACAGGCAAAACTCAGATAGCCCAGAACAGTGATGACACTCTCAAGACACGTACATACAACAGGTTACAGGAACTCAACCACAGTTTGCGTTCCTCACATCCAGTAGCTGTGGGTTCCTTAGAGCCACCCGGGGTACATATCCCACAGCCTACCCTGTCAGGGGACTCAAACAAGTGGCACATGCAACACTACAGATTCACAAGGAAATCAGCAGACTTACCGTGTTCGCATGGGGGTGATCAGTCTCCTAGTCAAGCCACCCTGGACGTTCCCCCTCGATCCAAGCCGGGTGTTGATGTCTGGTTAGCATACCCCCTCAGTGTCCCTATGTTGTTGCGCCAAGAATGTGAGGGTGATCTCTTAAGGTGAGATCATAAATGATTGCCTGTCCCTGACCAAATAAATATGAGCTAGGTGCATGCTTAGAAGATTAGAAGATGGACATTGGATATAGAAGCAGATGTGTGCTCTTCTCCCGGCAAGAGCTGGCACGCAACTGAACTTTATTAGTAGAATTAAGAGATCATGTAACAGGCAGGAGGTGGGTGCTGCACATCTTCCGAACAGCCAGTGTCAGTCTATGATAGGTCCTTCCAACTCCACTCCATATATGGTCTTCAGTGTGTCTCCACTTTCACATTCCAGGGATTCCTTCCAGGGCGTTGTTCCAAGATATAGATGCCATTTTGCCACATCATATCTGAACTGGTTTATGTAAGGTAAATAATTGATTTAATTAGCCATTTTCTCCTTCACATTCCAAATCTCCTCTGGAATTAGAATCAGCACAAAAACTGCATCATGAGTCTGATGGGATGAGCTTCCATGGCCAAGCAGTTGCCTTGCAACCTTACATGACCTAGCAGAATACTGGATTGACTGGCGTAAAGCACACCACCACTGGTCTCTGGAAACATTCTGAGGAGTGATAAATCATGCTTTTCTATCTGAATGAATGCTTTGTGCCAACTGTAAAATGTAGTGAAGAAGTAAAAATGCTAAGAAGTATATTTACGGGTCGGGCTAGGCCCCTTAATTCCAGTGTAGAGATATATTGAGCAATTGCATGCTTCCAACTTTGTGGGTACAGTCTAGGAAAAGTTCTTTTTTGTTTCAGAATGATTATTCCGCTGTTCGCAAAGCAAGGTCCATAAAGACATGATTGGGCGACTTTGGTGTGGAAGAACTTGACTGGCCACAGCTTGACTGAACACTGACCTCAACTGCCATCAATAAAGTTTGAGATGAAATAGAAGGTCCAGGCTTTCATCATCAGTGTCTGACCTCACAATTGCTCTTTCGGTTCCATATTAATAATTCCAACATATACATTTGAAAATATTGTACAAAGTCTTTTAAGAAGAGTGGGGGCTATAATAACTCCAAAGCAGGGACTATCTCCAAAGTAATGACTATATATTTAGGATGAGATGTCATAAAACCTCTTGTTTGGGTATTGTGTAGGTGTCTCTAGACTTTTGTCTATATACTGTATAACGCAAGGCGTTTAATCATGAGCTCATCATAAGCTTGCAAATGTTGTACCTGGAAAAGTAATTCCCGTATTGCTATTTCCGAGAAGATCATAAGAACCATTTTCTGTTAAATTTTATGTAGAAATCAGATACTGGAAACAGCACAAAAGAATCAATTCACAAACACCTATTACACTTAATCAATACATACATATAACACAATGCCGCATAGTGGAAACTGCTTAAGTGATTGTACATGTAGTCTGTGAAGACTGCAAGAGAGCACAAAACTTTTGGGTTTATGTACCAAATATACAGGATAATTGAATAGCACATTTTCTGTCTTTTATGGGCTTATCAAAGCTGAGAAATCAGTAAAGCAAGGTATTTAAATCAACAGGCCATCCAAATAGAATACTGAAGCCAAAAGTATTCGCCTCCAGTTATGTATATGTGTGCTACACTGTTCTGTTCTTGTTACAAGCCCTGTAAGAGTCCAAAGAGACCAGTGAGGAAGTAACTAGGCCAAATACAAGTTAAAGACTTTAATTTTACATGAAAAGGAATGTAATGTTTATAAATAAATTACACATTAAAGCCTCCCATGGCAATTTCCCAATGCATTTGTACATACCTGCATTACAACAGCAGGCTTGAATTAACAGGTACATGCTTATGCTAATGTGAACAAGGTGGATGGGCTGATTGAAGATTTTCTATCCACCAGGGGTTATATGTTAACCAAATGTTAATTTATCAACAGTTTCCGAGTCTACCCAGTGTACAGTTAACCTGAATACAGTATTGAGTGGTTTGAAAAATAGTCTGTTTGACACAATTACATTTGTTTATGTCAAATACATAGTGCGTCTTGCTGGAATCCGCTGTTATACTTACAGTACTGGTCAATAAAATAACTAATTTCTTTCTTTCTTGAAAGCCAATTACCGGAAAAATGGTGATATTTTGAATTGCAATGTCAGAAAGATTGTGGAATAGATTTGTGTATAGTAGTAGGGCTTAGATTAAAGCTTAATGGTCTGTCTGAACTATTAAAAATTGGCACTCTAAAAGGTTCAAAAGTAAATACAATAATAATAAAAGTATTGTAAAAGACACATTCAATAAATGATAGAAAAACAATTGTTTGCCTTTACCGTACTTCAGCATCTGTCTTCAGTTGACACTGATAGTTATATTGTAAGGCAGCCAGGGTGGTAGTTGTGACAATGGGCTGTACTGTTCCCACACCCTGGCGCCCCAGAGATAGAATACAGTGTCCCTTCTGCTGCATGTGCAGCGTGCACAATAGTACACTTACATTCACTGTCAGAGTCCTCTCAGGTACTGTCACTCCAGCTCTGGGTTCCCAAGCTCTGCAAAACATCTCTGAGGCAAAGTTCTTTTTCAACAGTTTAACTTTACTAAGTAGTAGGGTATCCATCACACTTGCAGCACAGGTTACACAAAGGGACATCTTCTGAGCTTTCCCTGCCTTCCGGGCAGCTTCTATTCTTCCTGTCAACTCTGACTCTCTTCTTCTGGAAATCCCTGCATTATCTTTAGACAATCTCTGTACCATCCATGCCTTCAGTCCTACCAGCTCCCTGCTATACCCTCATTCAGTTCAACTAGGGAAAGGTGCCAGGATCACCATCTCAGCTACTCCTGCCCCAGTTGTAGACCACAGATCCTTCCTAGGACGGTCCTCCTTGAGCCAGTGCCCGCCTGCACGATCCTCAGCCTTAGGCCCCTTCCTGCCATAGCAGCATTATCACCACAGCTGGCAGACTGTCTTCTTCACTGCTTCCTACACCTTGCCCTGGGCAAGGATGCCCGGGCTCTGCCTCTAATCAGGAAGTGACTTTCCTATACCTCCCTGCTTTGTGCTGCTCTGCTGTGTGACTCATCCCATCTACTTAACCCCTATGCTGCCTGTATCTAACTACTCCTACATCTATCCTATGCTCTATCTCTACTGTGCCCCCTCTATTCTAATCCCCATATGGTCTTGCACTACTTACTAATCTATCTCTAAGCTAAAGCACAATACATCACATTACAGTACATGACAAATACATTACAACGCACACAATAGCAAAACATTAATAAAACATCAGGATGCCGCATGTAACACATGTGAACAGCATGAAGGAGAGAGAAGGTACATGAGGGTCCCTGCCACCTTCTTACAATGTCACATAGGCTCATATGGGGTAACATAATAGAAAAAGAATACAACAAAGCCCTAGCATATATACAGATGTGCCTCAATATGTATGGTATGAGATCATAACTAGGCAAAGCATGAAAAAAGTGTACATCTGGTGGTTTCTTCATCAGACACCTGTCAGCTCGCCATCATCTATAAGCTTGCATGCTAAAAATGTATGGTATATGCTTAAGTTATTACTTTTTTTTTTATTAGTGGACTGTGACAGATGTTTTTTAGAGTTGCAACATGATTTCAAGTAAAAGAAAAAGTTCAATACCTATCATATCATATCATATGGTTTTGCCTTAGTCATACTTTTGGTTTTTCAATAATTGTCTGGCTGGGTACTTCTAGGACAGTTCATCTTAAGTTTGAAGTCTACCTACTACTTTTATGCTCTTTCTGACATTGGACATGAAGAAGTCCAGATGCAAGCTATGCAGAACATTTGCCAAATCCACCATACCATTCCAGAAAGCATTGTGCACCATTCTAATTGATGGAACCAGTACAGGATTATTACATCCCTGCACACCCAAAGTCAGATTGGGTGGGAGAGTTTTCTTTAAGGTCAGATGACTGTACATGCTAATTGAGAATTTTGTAGTGTAGAACTCATCACCAATGTCAAGTTTACCAAATTCTGTTAGAAGAAACTATCAGCATACGATCTCCCCATCTCCACCGCATATGATAGTATAATTGTACTGTTCATGAGGAAGATGATATATTTGCATTATGTCATTCCTCTGCTGACTTCTTACACACACACAGCCAAGTGAATTCACCTTGATCGGAAGGTGTCCTACTTCTTTTCTTACTAACACTTCACTGACTTCACTGTAACTATCCTACAATACCCAATCCCTCCTCCCCACTATGGGCCAGCTGTTATGAATGAGTCACCGTAGGAGGCAAAAGCAGAAATACAAGCTAAGTCCAGAAAACCAGAGAAGTTGGCAACTATCAGATTGCAGACCCCTGAACCTATCAACACAACTAGCAGTAGCCGTGGGGGGTTCCTACGATGCCCTAGACCCCTCGATCACAGCCGGAGAAATACATAGGCCTAAAGAAAGAAAAGGGGAAATCTAAACTGCCCCAGAGCAGACCCCAAAGCAATAGGCAGCCCCCAACATATAATGACGGTGAAGCAAGATGAAAATACTAACACAGACAGAAAGATAGACTGAGCAAAGACGGGGCCCCAAAACTACCTAGATAGGAAAGGACAGGAAGGCTGCTGTCTGCAATCAGCCAAAACCCTATCAAAGACATAAGCCAACCAGCTGATATGAAAAAGGCCCTGAAGCAGCTAGGCTTCAAAAACTGAATCAGCACTCAGGTATTTTCAGAAGACAGAGCTAAATGAATTCAGCACACCCCAGCAGGGAATGGCAGATCAGGGTGACCCCGATGAAAGGCACGCACCAATCGTTTGGCATGAATATCAGAGGCGGAGACCCAGGAATTATCCTCCTGACCATAACCCTTCCACTTAACCAAATACTGGAGTCTCCGTCTAGCCAGACGGGAATTCAGTACTTTCTCTACCTCATACTCCATGTTACCTTCAACCAATACAGGGTCTGGAGGTGCCACCCCCGGAACAACAGGTTCAACAAACCTCTTCAACAAAGATTTATGGAACACATTATGGATTTTAAATGTGACAGGAAGAGCCAAATGAAAAGAGACCGGATTAATAATCTCCACAATCTTGTAAGGTCCAATAAATCTAGGCTTAAACTTAGGAGAAGCCACCTTCATAGCAATATTTTTTGATGATAACCACACCATATCACCAACCTTAAACTGGGGACCAATGGTCCTATGTCGGTTGGAAAACCGCTGGGCCTTCTCCTGGGAGAGAGATAACTTATCCACCACTTGGTCCCAGATCTGGTGCATTCTCTCCACCACAGTGTCAACACCTGGTTAGGCAGAGGGCTCCACCTTCCCTGAAGAAAATCGAGGATGAAACCCAAAGTTACAAAAAAAAGGTGACATCAAAGTGGCAGAACTAGCTCTATTATTCAAAGCAAATTCGGCCAAGGGCAAAAATGAAACCCAATCATCCTGATCAGCAGAAATAAAACATCTCAAATATGACTCCAAGGTCTGGTTTGTTCTCTCTGTCTGCCCATTGGTCTGAGGGTGAAAAGCAGAGGAGAAGGACAACTGAATTCCCAGCCTGGAACAGAAAGTTCTCCAAAATCTAGACACAAACTGCACTCCTCTGTCAGATACAATGTTCTCAGGAATCCCGTGCAAACGAGCCACCTGTTGTAAAAACAGGGGCACCAACTCAGAGGAAGACGGCAACTTAGGGAGTGGTACAAGATGAACCATCTTAGAGAACCTATCACAAATCACCCAAATAACAGTCATCCTCTGAGAGACAGGCATATCAGAGATGAAATCCATTGAAATATGGGTCCATGGCCTCTTGGGGACAGGCAAAGGCATCAACAACCCACTAGAGCGAGAACACGATTTAGACCGGGAGCACGTCCCACAGGACTGCACAAAATTCCTGACATCACGAGACAAGGAGGGCCACCAAAAAGACCGACTCACCAGATCTCTAGTACCAAAAATACCTGGATGACCAGCCAAAGCAGAGCAATGAACTTCAGACATCACTCTCTTCTTCCACTGGTCAGGAACATACAACTTTCCACTGGGACAACGCTCAGGTTTGTCCTCCTGGAACTCTTCCAGAGCACGTCTCAAATCGGGCGAGATGGCAGAAAGAACTACCCCTTCGCCTAAGATGGTAGCAGGCTTGGTCACCACAGGAGAATCAGCAAGGAAGCTCCTAGAGAGGGCGTCTGCCTTGACATTCTTCGTTCCAGGAAGAAAAGAAACCACAAAATCAAAACGTGTAAAAAACAAGGCCCACCTAGCCTGTCGAGGGTTCAAGCGCTTAGCCGACTCTAGGTAAATCAAATTCTTGTGGTCAGTGAGGACCACGACTTGATGCTTAGCTCCCTCCAACCAATGTCTCCACTCCTCAAATGCCCATTTCATGGCCAACAGTTCCCTATTCCCCACATCATAGTTACGTTCAGATGGAGAGAACTTTCGGGAAAAGAAAGCACAGGGATTCATTTTAGATGTTACAGGATCCTTTTGGGACAAAACAGCTCCTGCACCAATCTCAGAAGCATCCACCTCTACCTGGAATGGAAGTGAGACATCAGGTTGCCGCAAAACCGGGGCGGAGGTGAATCTTCGCTTCAACTCCTGAAAGGAAGAAACAGCCTCCGGAGACCAATTTAACACATCAGCACCCTTTTTAGTCAAATCAGTCAATGGCTTGGCAATACTAGAAAATTTTGCTATAAATTTCCGATAAAAATTAGCAAAACCCAAAAACTTCTGGAGGGCCTTCAAAGAAGTGGGCTGAACCCAATCGTGAATGGCCTGTACCTTGGCCGGGTCCATTTCAATAGTTGACGGGGACAAAATAAATCCCAAAAAAGAAATCCTCTGTACTCCAAAAAGGCATTTAGATCCCTTGACATACAGGGAATTCTCCCTCAAGATCCGGAACACAGTCCGAATATGTTCCACATGAGAATCCCAATCCTTGGAGAAGATCAAAATATCATCCAGATAGATAATCAAAAATTTATCGACAAAATCTCGGAAAATATCGTTCATGAAGCACTGGAAGACAGAAAGGGCATTAGTGAGCCCAAAAGGCATCACCAGGTACTCAAAATGTCCCTCCGGAGTATTAAACGCCGTCTTCCATTCATCCCCATGCTTAATGCGAATAAGATTATACGCCCCCCTGAGGTCAAGCTTGGTAAACCAGCAAGCACCTTTAACTCTGGAGAATAGATCAGAAATCAGGGGTAACGGATACTGATATTTAACAGTAATTTTGTTGAGGGCACGATAATCAATACAAGGTCTTAATGATCCATCCTTTTTGGCTACAAAAAAAAAACCGGCACCCAAGGGTGACGAGGATGGTCTAATATGACCCTTCTCCAACGCCTCCTTAATATAGGATCGCATAGCCTCGTGCTCGGGTACAGATAAATTGAAGAGCCGACCCTTGGGAAATTTACACCCCGGGCTCAGTTCAATTGCACAGTCATAACTCCTATGAGGAGGCAGAGACGCAGACTCATTCTCACTAAATACATCATAAAAGTCCACCAAATAATCAGGAACATCATGCGACTGAGGAGAGGTGGAAAACACCGGAGCCTCACTAAAGGCACACCGACAACCCCAACTCACCACAGACACAGATTTCCAATCCAAAACTGGATTATGAATCTGTAACCAGGGAAACCCCAGAACAACAGTATCATGCAGATTATGCAACACCAGAAATCTGCAATTTTCTTGATGGTCTGGGGCGACCCGCATTACCACCTGGGTCCAAAACTGGGGTTTATTTTTAGCCAATGGAGTAGCATCAATTCCCCTCAAAGGGATAGGCGTCTGCAGAGGTGTCATCGGAAATCCACAACGTTTAGCAAAATCCAAGTCCATTAGGTTTAGGGCTGCTCCCGAATCCACAAACGCCTTGGCGGAAAATGTGGACAGGGAGCAGATCAGAGTAATAGCCAGAAGAAACTTAGGTTGAACACCCCCAACAGAAAACGTGTGTGCAAAGCGTTTCTCTCGTTTGGGACAGACAGAAATAATATGCGAGGCATCTCCACAGAAAAAACACAACTTATTACGCCTTCTGAACTCCTGACGCTGCTCTCTGGAAAAAACACTATCACATTGCATAGGTTCAGACATTTGTTCAACAGGTGGCAACACCTCTCGTGCAGCTTTGCGTTCGCGCAAACGCCGATCAACCTGAATGGCTAATGACATAGAATCGTCAAGACCAGAGGGAACAGGAAATCCCACCATAGTATCTTTTATGGCTTCTGACAACCCCTTCCGAAAGAGAGCAGCCAAGGCATTATCATTCCAGGTAGTAAGTACTGCCCACTTTTGGAATTTTTGACAGTACAATTCTGCAGAATCACGACCCTGGCTCAATGCCAGCAGGGTCTTTTCAGCCTGATCAATAGCATTAGGTTCATCATACAACAACCCCAAAGCTTGAAAGAATGCGTTCACATTAGTCAGAATAGGATCATCTGGTTTCAAAGAAAACGCCCAATCCTGGGGATCGCCACGCAGCAAAGAGATGACAATTTTAACCTGCTGCGCGGAGCTCCCTGACGAGTTAGGCTTCAAGGCAAAAAATAATTTACAATTATTTTTGAAATTCAAAAATTTAGACCGATTCCCAAAAAATACATCAGGTGTAGGAATCTTTGGTTCAGCAGCATGTGAATGAGCAAGGTAGGTGGAAATTCCCTGCACTTCCGCAGCGAGCTGCTCCACACGATCAGATAATTGCTTTATCTCCATTGAGAGAAAAAAAAATTCCCCCTATGGCCTCAGAGATATAGAGGAAAAAATATACACACTTTTTTTTTTATACAATTCTTTCCTGCTATTGAGTACCCTAGAATCTGCGGTATGGCGGGTGATTCTGTTATGAATGAGTCACCGTAGGAGGCAAAAGCAGAAATACAAGCTAAGTCCAGAAAACCAGAGAAGTTGGCAACTATCAGATTGCAGACCCCTGAACCTATCAACACAACTAGCAGTAGCCGTGGGGGGTTCCTACGATGCCCTAGACCCCTCGATCACAGCCGGAGAAATACATAGGCCTAAAGAAAGAAAAGGGGAAATCTAAACTGCCCCAGAGCAGACCCCAAAGCAATAGGCAGCCCCCAACATATAATGACGGTGAAGCAAGATGAAAATACTAACACAGACAGAAAGATAGACTGAGCAAAGACGGGGCCCCAAAACTACCTAGATAGGAAAGGACAGGAAGGCTGCTGTCTGCAATCTGCCAAAACCCTATCAAAGACATAAGCCAACCAGCTGATATGAAAAAGGCCCTGAAGCAGCTAGGCTTCAAAAACTGAATCAGCACTCAGGTATTTTCAGAAGACAGAGCTAAATGAATTCAGCACACCCCAGCAGGGAATGGCAGAAATCCAGAAAAACAAAGCAAAAACAAAGTCAAAGCACAAAAGCAAAAGGCCGAGCAGCAAACTTAGCTTTGGAGGAGCAGGAATTCAGACTGGTCTCCAAGGATCCCACAGAGAAATCACCCGCAGGGCAGAAGGGCGTCGGCAGCATTATATCCAGTCCGTAACTCCACTCAGCCAGTCACAATCATCAGCCTCAGGTGTTTGACAAGCAGGCTCACTACCTTTCTTTACCAGAAGAGGGAGTTCCTCGGGCCTCAGTAATGAAGGGGAAAATGAACTCACAACAGCCAGCCTTATAGTTAACCTCGTCATCCCTACCACAGGAACTGCAGCTACAGAAGGAGAACTGTTTAAAACAATACAGTAAAATAATTGTAAAAATACATTTTCACATATATATTACAGTATTTGTCCAAGGAGGGCAAAGCCATCCTCACCACCGTCACACTTCTCTTCTCAACATCACATGTCGGAAAGAGTCATCATGCCTCCCTACTAGAGTTGAGCGAAACGGGTCCGCCAAATTCAGAATCCGCCGACTTTTGCTAAAGTCGGGTTTGGCCGATCGAAACCCAACCATAGCGTGAGGTCGGCCATGAGGTCGCCGACTTGAGCGCCAAATTCGCATTTCCCACAATCCTTCCAGTGCCTATTTTCAGCCAATCATGAAGGACGCACACTGTGGGCAACGCGATTACGTCGGCAGCGGCCCCCACCATGCTATAGAAGGGCATGCAAGTGATTGACTGGCTTTGTGTGGCGTCACAGTGCCTATAAAAGGCCGTGACTGCCGACCGCCATCTTACTTCTGCCGATCTTAACATATGGAGAGGTTGCTGCTGATCGTTCTCAATAGGGACAGTGTTTAGGCAGGGAAAAAGTCAAAAAAATTGCTTGTGCTGATAGGGAATGTCACTGTAAAACACAACTGTATAGTGTGCAGTGACAGGGGAGGATATATTTGTGTGCAGCAGCTCTGTTGGTGATTCTGTTGGTGATTAGGCTGTCTTATAAGGCTCCGTGATAGATGCATTGCTGTTTGCACACTGCTGTGCAGAGTGCTTTTTTAAAAGTAAAAATATTTGTATTCCTTTTTTTCTGCACAGTTACCAATCCTTCATTTTTTCACACTTTTTTGTGCAGTAGCTCTGTTGGTGATTAGGTTGCCTTATAGGCTCACTGATAGCTGCATTGCTGTTTGCACACTGCTGTGCAGACTGCTTTTTTAAAAGCAAAAATCCTTTTATTCCTTTTTTCTGCACAGTAGATACTGAGCGTACATTTTTTCATACACCGTATAGAGGTGTACGCTCCTCACACAATACCGTGTACCGGCTGGTATCACGGACAAATACAGTTGTGGCCAAAAGTCTTGACACCCCTGCAATTCTGTCAGATAATACTCAGTTTCTTCCTGAAAATGATTGCAAACACAAATTCTTTTGTATTATTATCTTCATTTTATTTGTCTTAAATGAAAAAACACAAAAGAGAATGAAGCAAAAAGCAAAACATTGATCATTTCACACAAAACTCTAAAAATGGGCCTGACAAAAGTATTCGCACCCTCAGCCTAATACTTGGTTGCACAACCTTTAGCCAAAATAACTGCGACCAACCGCTTCCGGTAACCATCAATGAGTTTCTTACAATGCTCTGCTGGAATTTTAGACCATTCTTCTCTGGCAAACTGCTCCAGGTCCCTGATATTAGAAGGGTGCCTTCTCCAAACTGCCATTTTTAGATCTCTCCACAGGAGTTCTATGGGATTCAGGTCTGGACTCATTGCTGGCCACCTTAGAAGTCTCCAGTGCTTTCTCTCAAACCATTTTCTAGTCCTTTTTGAAGTGTATTTTGGGTCTTTGTCCTGCTGGAAGACCCATGACCTCTGAGGGAGACCCAGCTTCTCACACTGGGTCCTACATTATGCTGCAAAATTTGTTGGTAGTCTTCAGACTTCATAATGCCATGCACACGGTCAAGCAGTCCAGTGCCAGAGGCAGCATAGCAACCCCAAAACATCAGGGAACCTCCGCCATGTTTGACTGTAGGGACCATGTTCTTTTCTTTGAATGCCTCTTTTTTTCTCCTGTAAACTCTATGTTGATGCCTTTGCCGAAAAAGCTCTACTTTTGTCTCATCTGATCAGAGAACATTCTTCCAAAACGTTTTAGGCTTTTTCAGGTAATTTTTGGCAAACTCCAGCCTGGCTTTTTTATGTCTCAGGGTAAGAAGTGGGGTCTTCCTGGGTCTCCTACCATACAGTCCATTTTCATTCAGACACCGACGGATAGTACGGGTTGACACTGTTGTACCCTCGGACTGCAGGGCAGCTTGAACTTGTTTGGATGTTAGTCGAGGTTCTTTATCCAACATCTGCACAATCTTGCGTTGAAATCTCTTGTCAATTTTTCTTTTCCGTCCACATCTAGGGAGGTTAGCCACAGTGCCATGGGCTTTAAACTTCTTGATGACACTGCGCATGGTAGACACAGGAACATTCAGATCTTTGGACATGGACTTGTAGCCTTGAGATTGCTCATGCTTCCTCACAATTTGGTTTCTCAAGTCCTCAGACAGTTCTTTGGTCTTCTTTCTTTTCTCCATGCTCAATGTGGTACACACAAGGACACAGGACAGAGGTTGAGTGTACTTTAATCCATGTCAACTGGCTGCAAGTGTGATTTAGTTATTGCCAACACCTGTTAGGTGCCACAGGTAAGTTACAGGTGCTGTTAATTACACAAATTAGAGAAGCATCCCATGATTTTTCGAACAGTGCCAATACTTTTGTCCACCCTCTTTTTTATGTTTGGTGTGGAATTATATCCAATTTGGGTTTAGGACAATTCTTTTTGTGTTTTTTCATTTAAGACAAATTAAATGAAGCTAATAATACCAAAGAATTTGTGTTTGCAATCTTTTTCAGGAAGAAACTGAGTATTATCTGACAGAATTGCAGGGGTGTCAATACTTTTGGCCACAGCTGTACATGCTATATGTGTGTGACTCCGTAAAAAAATACACGAAGATTAACATTTTTCCATACATAAACCATATAGAGGTGTCCGATTATCAAACAGTATCGGATATCTGGTGTTCTTATGATTGTCACATCTACAGAGTCAGCGTGTGTGTGTGACACTCCATAAATACATATACGGACATCTCCATTTCTTTATACACCGTATTGAGCAGTCCGATTATCAAACAGTATCGGATATCTGGTGTTCCTTTTACTGTCACATCTACACAGAGTCAGCGTGTGTGTGTGTGACACTCCATAAATACATATACAGACATCTCCATTTCTTTATACACCATATTGAGCAGTCCGATTGTCAAAAAGTATCGGATATCTGGTGTTCTTATTACTGTCACATCTACACAGAGTCAGCGTGTGTGTGACACTCCGTAAATACATATACGGAGATTGACAGTTTCACCAACAACGTATACAGCTGTTCACCTCTGATACAGTACCGTATATCTGCTTGTTCGATTACGGTGAAATATATACTGGGTGAGCGTCTGTGACTCACAAAATATATACGGAGATTTCACTTCTTACATACACCTTACATAGCTGTACGCTACTCATACAGTACCATTTCTCTGCTGGTATTTTTGGTACATTTTCCCAAACATGAGGAAGTCTGGTGGAAGAGTCCGCGGACGTGGGCGGGGGGCACAACTGGTGGTGGTGGTGGTGCATCAGCTGGTTCTGGCAAAAGCACAATAGCAGCTAAGGCAGGAGGTGTTGAGCCTGCGTCATCGTCTGGCACAAGAAGGCCTTTAAGGTTCCCTTTTCTGGGTGTAGGTAAACCGCTTTTAAAGCCAGAGCATCAGGAACAGGTTTTGGCTTACATTGCCGAAACAGCCTCCAGCTCTATCGCCTCCTCTTCTGAAGTTACAAAAATTGCAAGCACAGAGTCGTCAGTGCAGGCCTCTGGTCAGGAACAACACCTTTCGTTGTGTCCTTCACCCTCACCAAAAGTGAAGGATGCTGCAGCACACACTTCAGATTACTCCATGGAGCTCTTTTCACATACCATTTCTGGGTTATCAAGTCAAATCCTGAATTCCCCAATCCAAGATGAATCTGACATGGAGTGCACTGATGTACAGCCACTGCTAGACGAATCTGCTGGTACATTCACCCACAGCACTACATTGCCATCGCAGTCTACTGAGCCCGAATCAGACCCTGATGAAACTCAGGTACCCCTTCCCGCATACTATACCACCTTACACGGTGACACAGAGGAAAGTACAGGTAAGGTGCAGATGACATTGAAGATGAGGTCATGGAAGACCCAGTTGTTGACTCGGATTGGCATCCATTAGGGGAAGAGGGTGCTGGTGACAATAGGTCAGAACAGGAGAAGGATCCGCAGCAGGCATCGTCATCACAGCAGCGGTTATTCGGCAGGCCCGTAGCTGTCAAAAAACTTGGCAAGAAAACTAAAAGAGTTGCAGGACAGCTTGGCCAGATGGTAAAATTAGCACAACGTGCAAGCCCTGAAAATTTGTACCATAGTAGGAAGACTGCAGTGTGGCACTTTTTTTTAACAAAATCCTACTGATGACGCAAAGGTTATCTGTAAGAATTGCCGAAGGACCTTTAGCAGAGGGAGAAATCTAAGAAATTTGAATACCAGTTGCATGCTTAGACATTTAACCAACATGCACTTGCAAGCGTGGATGGACTACAAAAGCTCAGGTAGCACATGTGCACCTGCTCCAACTCAAGTTAGCCGGCAACGCTCCATCGCTTCCCCCACTGTAAGGCCATTGCTAAGCACACCACCATCAAGTAATGTTGAGGTGTCATCGCTAGGCCAAATCAGTCATGCAAACGCAATATTTTCACGAGGAAACACTGAATCTAGGCCATCAACACCCTCACCATCACCAACTTCTTCTCAGTCCGTCATGTCCAATGCTAGTTCTCCCATATGCAGCTCTCAAGTCCAGCTCACCCTACCAAACACTCTGAGTAGGACAAGAAAGTACTCATCCTCTCATCGGCGTACACTGGCTTTGAACACCTGCATTGCCAAACTGATCTCATTAGAGTTGATGCCCTTCCGTATGGTAGAAAGCGAAGCTTTCCGAGAGCTCATGGCCTACGCTGTCCCACGCTATGACCTACCCAGTCAGTACTTCTTTTCTCGAAAACCATCCCTGCCCTCCACCGGCATGTGAAAGAACGCATTGTCCATGCACTAAAACAATCAATGTGTGGAAAGGTGCACCTCACAACAGATGCATGGACCAGTAGGCATGGCCAGGGCCATTACGTGTCCATCACTGCGCACTGGGTTAATGTAGTGGATGCAGGCTCCACAGGGGACAGCGGTGGTGGAACAGTGCTGCCTAGCCCATGGTATAGGAAACAGTTGGGTGTAGGCGTTCAACCCTCCTCCTCCAGAAGCGAAAGCTCGTTGACAGAGCGCAGTTGCACGAGCACTCCATCCACATCTGTCAGTGTTGCACACGAGGTTTCCCACTATCGAACAGCTAGTGGTAAGCGGCAGCAGGCTGTTTTAAAAATGATGTCTTTGGGCGACAGTAGACACACAGTGGAGGTACCGGCTGAGTACTTGCATCAACAAACTGAGTCATGGCTGGGCAGTCTACATCTTGAGCCAGGCAAGGTAGTCAGTGATAATGGGCGTAATTTTGTGGCAGCCATAGCCCTTTCAAAACTCATACACATACCTTGCCTGGCTCAATCCTTGAACCTGGTGGTGCAGTGCTTCCTAAATAATTATCCGAAGTTAACAGCCCAGCTCTATAAGATGCAAAGACTGTGCTCGCACATCCATCACTCAAACGTCCACTCCAGTCATATGCAGAAGCTGCAGTGATCACTCAACCTCCCCAAGCACCGCCTAATCATAGATGTTGCTACAAGATGAAACTCCACCATGCACATGGTTGAGAGGCTGTGCGAACAGAGGCAGGCTGTAATGCATTTGTGAAAGGATACACGGGCTGGCAGTTTGAGGGCAGACATGGAATTGTCGGGTGTGCAGTGGTCAAAGCTGAAAGACCTCTGTAAAGTCCTTCAGTGTTTTGAGGAATGCACACGGCTGGTAAGCGCAGATGACGCATCATAAGCGTGAGCATACGACTTATGCGTCTGCTCATGCAAACTTTGACGCACATCAAGGATCAGGCGTCTGCAGCTGAAGAGCAACAGGAGGAGGAGGAGGGAAGCCTTGATGACAGTCAGCCATTGTCTGGTCAGGGAACTGGCGTGGACGAGGTGGAGGAAGAAGAGGAAGATGAGGAGGAGAAGGAGGATGAGGGGGTTGATTATTTTGGGGAGGAGGATGCTTCTCAGGGGGCAAGAGAACATGTGGGTGTGCCAAGGTCAGGTACAGGGTTTTTGCGTGACTGGAGAGATGTGGATTTGCCAGAAAGTGCTCCTCCACCCACCACTGGCAGTGCAGCATTGACACCTGGAACATTAGCCCACATGTGTGACTATGCCTTGCGGATCCTAAAAAGGGACCCCCGCATTGCCAAAATGATGAGAGATGACGACTACTGGTTGGCCTGCATCCTCGATCCACGCTATAAAGGCAAATTACACAACATCATGCCACAGGAGAACCTAGAGCTAATATTGGCTAACAAACAAGCAACTCTGGTAAACTGGTTGTTTGAGGCATTCCCAGCACACAGCAGCGGAGCTGGTTCTCCTACGAGCCGTAGTGGGAAAAATGGAAGAGGTGTTCGTGGTGCACACAGCCGAACTGGCGTTGGAGACAAGGGTTTCCTGACCATGTTGTGGTATGATTTCTCAAGTCCCGCACACATGACAGCTAATACAGAATTGATTGCAAGAGACAGCAGTTGTCAACTATGGTTGCAAACGACTTCTCTCATATCGAGGTTCTCCCTCACAGGTCATTCCCCTTTGATTATTGGGCCTCAAAACTGGACACATGGCCTGAATTGACACAATATGCCTTACAGGAGCTCGCTTGCCCTGCTGCTAGTGTGCTATCTGAAAGAGTCTTCAGTGCTGCTGGATCAATCCTGACAGAAAAAAGGACCCGTCTGTCGACCCAAAATGTTGATGATCTAACCTTTATTAAAATGAACCATGCATGGGTTTCAAAAGATTTAGTCCCACCCTCCCCTGATAACACATAGGTTGCCAGAAAAAAGGCTCGCTTTTGTCCTCCTCTTCCTCTGACTTCTCCAATTCCTCCATTTGCAGCAGCTGAAAGTCCAGCCTACACATCAACATATGCCATTTTTTAAACCACCCGAAATGGGCTACCCCCCCACCCCAGGCCCGGGGTCAACACCTGCCGCACCCGGGCAAGTGCTGTTGCCCTGAACAGGTGTGTGGCCCAACCCTTGGGCGACGGCACTGGCACAGGGCCTCTCATAGTACAATAAAGTGTCTCTGACGGTGAGGGGGCCCACTCGCCGTCAGACACACTGGCGTACTATGAGGGGCCCTGTGCCTGTACCATCACCCACGAGTGGGTCCCCCCTGCTTGCTCAGGGACACAGCACTTGCAATACTTACCTCTCCGTGCTCCATCGCTGTGTAGTCTGGTCAGTTAAATCTGTCACAGGGACAGACACTACAAATTTGGTGTACTGATCGATGATGATTAAGATGTAGCTATGTCCTGTCCTGCTGGCCTCTACCTTCAGATTACCAATGGCTACCATTTGTAATGGACGTCTACTCCCAATCGGATGCAATGGTGCTTTATGATCACCTTTCACATTTTTCATAGTCACAGACGTGTGACATTCCTGCCACCATTTTCAATGTGTCCTGTCATGGCAATCCAATAGAATCCCCTACGGCCTGTGGCATGTGTGTTTTGCACTCCAAAGTGACCAGACAGATCATGATAGGCAGTGAGGACCATGTCTACAGCTCTTCCTGTGATCACAATTTGATGGAGACGAGTTACGGTGATGGGATCGACGTAACTGCGATACAGCAACCCTTTCTTCACTAATTTGCATTTTAACTGTATCCACAGTTAAAGTTATTGAGGGTCAGCATCGCCTCTGCGAATTCTCCCGGGAGGTTTTCCCGTGATTACAAATTCAAAAACATCTAAAATCACTCGACTTTACGTCTGTACTTTTATCCATCTACCTTCCTCTAGCGGAGAGTCTGGACTGGCAGACTGACACTGAAATATAAATGAAGATTTCAAAGTACTCCAACACTATACACTGGTGTACGTTTCGAATACATTTCCCTTTTTCTCATTTTTATATTCAGGTGTAATCCATACTGAGCCTGTGAGAGTTTGTGTCTTACTCTGGTAAAATATAAGGAGATTTAAAATGACACCAACACTGTATGCAGCTGACCGATTGTAAAACATTACCCTTTTTCAAGTTTTTACATTCTTGTGTAATCCATACTGAGCCTGTGAACATCTGTCTGTAACTCCAGAAATATATTTGTAGATTTAAGATTAACCCAACACTGTATACAGCTGTACGCTTGTGATGCCTTACCCATTTACTGCTTTTTATATAGTGGTCTAATCCATACTGGGCCAGTGAGAGTCTGTTTCTGACTCTGGAAATATCTACTGAGATTTACATTTACCCCAACACTACATGCAGTTGTACGCTTCTGATCCATTACCCTTTTACTGCTTTTTATATTGTGTAATCCATACTGACACTGAGAGCGTCTGTGTCTGCCTCCTGAAAAAAATAAGGAGATTTATAATGTTTAAACAATACTATATGTACCTTGTAATTGGTGATACAGTAACCTTTTTATACTTTTTATATTCTTGGCTAATGCATACTGGGACTGAGAGCGTCTGTGTCTGCCTCATGAAATGTCTACGGAGATTTAGAATGTTTAAACTATACTATATATACCTTGTATCTGGTCATACTGTACCCTTTTTCAACTTGTTACATTATTGTCAAATCCATACTGAGCGTGTGAGCATATGTGTCTGCCTCCTGAAATACATACGGAAATTTTTTTGTATTTTAAGTAGACTATATATACCTTGTATCTGTTGATCCAGTACCCTTTGTACCCCAACACTGTATACAGCAGTACGTTTGGGATCCATTCCCCTTTTACTGCTTTTTATATTGTTGTGTAATCCATACTGGGCCTCAGAGCATCTGTGTCTGACTCCTGAAATAAATACGGAGATTTTGAATGTTGAAACTCTACTATATATACCTTTGATCTGGTGATACTGTACCCTTTTTCTACTTTTTAGTTTGTTGTGTTGTCGATTCCATACTGGCCATGACAGCGTCTGTGTCTGCCTCCTCAAATATATACATAGATTTATAATGTTGAAACTATACAATATATTCCTGTTATCTGGTGTTAAAATGCATGTCGGGGGTTACTCAGTACCAGGCCTTTCAGGCTCTTTTAAGGGGGAAGTATGTCACGGTGGTGATTGGGACCCGGTCCGTGACCCTGGGTGTCCATTAAAGAAGATGACAGTTCAGATGAGGGGGAAGATGGTATGATAATTAATTTGGAAAAGGGGGATCGTGACGCCACCCGTGGTACTCGGCTAGGGTAGCCGACGCTGTAATGCAGATCCTCTGTGCCAATGTTAAAGCAGACAAGATGATGAAGCTCTCCAGGGGCAGAGCTGTATTCTAGGGCAGCTGAGATGGTGTTTGTGAGCCGTTGACGGTGATGGTGAGTGTAGCGTGTGTAGCAGGCGAGTTGTAAAAGCCACCAAGGACGCAGTTGAGTGCAGTTTCTGAGTTTTTTCTCAAAAGTTTTGTGCACAAGATTACCCGATTGGTACTGTGTCATCCGAGGGAGGGGTCCAGCAAACTCAAAGGTAGATCAGGAACACCTGTTCAAGACTACTCCTTGTGTATCCTTTCTAGGCCGTGTCTCTGTGCTGATCTCTCCCTTCCTTTCTGCTGTGGGCCTTCGCAAACAGTGTCCCAAGCCAGCAGCCACGGATCACACCGGGCGACGTGGGTCAGGCTCTGGGGTCCTTTATTCCAACTGCTGCCTTTTTGAGTGTTGAATGCGGCTGTGACTGAGGCACTTAAAGTTACCTCAGCCTCCGTCTTTCTAGCTGAGCCCTGTATTTCTCCACTACCTTCAGGAGAAATCTTCCCCAACGAGGCCTGGTCCTTCCTTCTCCAGAAATGGGCTTCACAGGTGGCTTATTGCACTTCCCGTGCCCCAAGGACCCCTTCCTTCCAGTCTAGGAGCTTGGACAAGATTTTTCTCTCTTCTCTGACCCTTAGTCCTCTCACAGCAATCCTGCTCTTACTCTGTCCTGTCATCGACTGACAACTCTCTAGAAAGATCCATTTACCTCAGACTAGCTCCACCCATCAACTGTCAGCTTGCTCTCTCTGATTGGATGCCCACAATCACTCCACTACCTAAGCTCCTCCCACTGTACCTACCTTCCACACTAACCCCCAACACCCTTTCCTATTCAGTCTGGGATGAGGCCATCCTCCCGCCGGGTACACCCAGAAAGCACTGACTAACATGTGTGTGTGTTGAGTGCAGGGTTAGGAGTCCTGAGTGGTGATCCCTCCTTACCTCAGGGTGGGATACCACACCTTTGGATGAGGTGCAGTACCTCTGTGGCGACCGTACCCTCAGGGGCACCATAGTACCCTTTGTCAACTTTCTATATTGTTGTTGGATCCACACTGGGCCTGAGAGCGTCTGTATTTGCCTCCTGAAATGTATACGGAGATTCAGTATGTTTAAACTATACTATATATACCTTGTATCTAGTGACACTGTACCCTTTTGCAAATTTTTATGTTATTGTCTAATCCATACTGAGCCTGTGACCATCTGTGTCTGACTCATGAAATATATATGGAGATTTACAATAATCCCTAGACTGTATACAGCTGTCCGCTTCTTAAACAGTACCATATATCTACCATATAATATAAAATTATTACGTATGGTGGAAGAGGCCGTAGACGTGGGTGTGGGGGGGCCAGCTGGTACTGATGGTGGTGGTGGTGCATCTGCTGGTATTGCCAAAAGCACAAAAGCAGCTAAGGCAGGAGGTGTTGAGCCTGCGTCATCAGCTGGCACAAGAAGGCCTTTAAGGCTCCCTTTTCTGGGAGTAGGTAAGCTGCTTTTAAAGCCGGAGCATCAGGAACTGGTTTTGCCTTACATTGCCGAAAAAGCCTCCAGCTCTATCGCCTCCTCTTCTGAAGTTTAAAAAAATGAGTCGCCAGTGCAAGCTTCTGGTCAGGAACCACCCCTTTCCTTGTCTCCTTCACCCCCACTAAAAGTGAAGGATGCGGCAGCCCACACTTCAGATTACTCCATGGAGCTCTTTTCACAGACTATGCCTGTGTTATCAAGTGAAATTCTGATTTCCCCAGTCCAACATGAATTGGAGATGGAGTGCACTGATGCACAGCCCCTGCTAAATGATTCTGCTGGTACATTGACCCACAGCACTACATTCCCCTCGCACTCTACAGAGCCAGAATGTGACACTGATGAAACTCAGGTGCCCCTTCCCGCATACTATACCATCTTACACGGTGACACAGAGGAAGGTGCAGATGAAAGTGCCGGTTCCCTTAGCAGGTGGGGGGTCCTACTCGTGGGCGACGGCAGTGGCACAGGGCTCCTCATAGTACACAAAGTGTTGTCAGGAACACCGCACTGCACTTGCTCACTGAGCCAGTGCGCGTGTCCTGAGTACGAAGACTGTGCACAAAGATATCTACGGAGTGGGCAGCAGTGGTGACAATGAATGCTCCAGGACCTGAAGCACGTGACTGCTGGGGGCGTGGCCTAAGCTCCACAGAGCTAGGAGCCGCAGGGAAACTCCTAGAAAGGTAACTACAGGACAATGTTACCAAGGGGCATAGACAGAGACAGAAACCAGGTCAAGCCGAGGTCAAAGCACGAGATAGCAATACAGTACCAAAGGATTAGACAGAATGGATAGTCAGGACGTAGCAATAGATCAGAAAACCAGAACGGGCATTTGACGGTACAATAGGGATAAACTGTAATGGAGTAACGATAGCCAAGCCAGGAGGTCAGAACCAGAAAAGACTATAGTACAAAAACGAGAGCCGGAGTACAGAGTGAAGGAACAAGCCAGGTCATACACTGGAAGCAAACAAACAACGCAGAGTACACGCACACCAGGGGGCAGACACACCAGAACAGCAGTATAACTGACAGAGAATGCTAGTTTGGATTGAGTATAAATACCCCTCCCAGATCCAAAGAGAGGCCGGCAAAAGTTAACCCTGTGAGAACAGGACATTAACCATGTCCTAACCATGACAGTACCCCCCTCTTAATGGGGGGCCACTGGACCCCCAGGTTTCTCAGGGTACCTGGCATGAAAAGCCCGCACCAGTCGATCAGCATGCACCGAACTGGCCGGAACCCACGACCGATCCTCAACGGAATATCCCTTCCAATGGATAAGGTACTGAAGTCTCCGGCGCACCCACCGCGAATCAACAATGCGCCCTACCTCATACTCCAGTTGACCCTCTACCAACACTGGTGGAGCCACAGATGAGGGATCTTCTCTAACTGTCCCCACAGGTTTTAATAGGGACCTGTGGAAGACGTTGGAGATTTTGAAGGAGGTGGGCAACTGTAATCTGTATGCCACCGGGTTGATCACCTCTACAATCTTGTATGGGCCAATAAATTTGGGGCCCAACTTAATAGAGGGTATTTTAAGTTTGATGTTACGGGTGGACAACCAGACTTTTTCCCCCCACTGTCAATGCAGGAACCACCCCCCTCCTCCTGTCTGCAAAATGTTTGAACTTCTTCTGGGCTTTGGAGATGTTCCCCTGTACCTCCTTCCAGAGGGTTTTTAATTGTTGCACCATCCCCTCGGCACCAGGGCAATCCGAATCCATACGAGAAAATTCCCCAAACTGCGGAACAAACCCATAATTGACCAGAAAGGGAGACTTTACGGTAGACTGATTAATCCGACAGTTGAATGCAAATTCTGCCATGGGTAATACCTCACACCAGTCTTCCTGTCTGGATGAGGCCAGGCATCTCAGAATCTTCTCCAATGACTGGTTGGTGCGTACCATTTGTCCGTTGGACTCCGGGTGATAGGCAGAGAAGAATGACAACGTGACCCCCAACTTCATACAAAACGCTCTCCAAAACCTGGCCACAAATTGCACACCCCTGTCTGACATCACATTCACAGGCACTCCATGCAGTCGAACAATGTGCTGTATAAACAAGGTTTCAGCGGATGGTAATGCAGGTAATGGCACAAGGTGGGCTTGCTTAGAAAATCTATCAACCACTACCCATACCACTGAGTTGCCCTTGGAAGATGGAAGGTTAGTGATAAAGTCCATGGACAGGTGTGTCCATGGTTTATCCGGAATTGGCAAAGGCACCAATTCCCCGGCCGGCCGGACCTGAGAGCTTTTACAGCGCACGCACACCCCACAAGTATTCACAAACCTTTTTATATCAGTACCCATAGAGGGCCACCAAAAACCCCTAGCCCCCCGGGTAGCTGCAATACCAGGGAGTGCACTTAACACAGAGTCATGAAATTCTTGAAGGAGTGTGGGACGGAATTGTTCGGGTACAAACAATTTACCTGGAGGTTTATTCCTGGGAGCTTGTGCTTGTGCTTCCAGAATCTCTCTCTGTAACTCAGAGGAGATTTCGTCTACAACCACTCCCGGTTGAAGAATGGAGGAAGGAGGTTCTGGAGGGGACACAGAATCAAAACTTCGGGATAAGGCATCAGCCTTTCCATTTTTAGACCCTGGTCGGAACGTTATGGTAAAATGAAATCGAGAAAAAAAAAGTGCCCACCGAGCCTGTCTGGGGATCAATCTCTTAGCAGACTCGATATAGGCCAGGTTTTAATGATCAGTGATGACCGTAATGGGATGAGCGTCCCCCTCCAAAAAATGCCTCCATTCTTTGAAGGCCAATTTAACTGCTAACAATTCCCTGTTACCGACATCATAGTTTCTCTCGGCTGAAGAGGACTTCTTAGAGAAAAAGGCATAGGGTTTGAGGTTAGTCAGGGTAGAGGGGCCCTGTGACAATATTGCCCCCACCCCCACCTCCGAAGCGTCGACCTCGACGATAAAAGGTCTTGACAAATCGGGTTGTACCAACACAGGGGCTGTAGTAAAACACTTCTTTAATGCAAGGAAGGAATTTTTTGCGGCCACGGACCAATTTTTTACATCTGCCCCTTTAAGAGTGAGGTCCATCAAGGGTTTTACCACCTGCGAGAACCCTTTAATGAACTTCCTATAATAACTAGCGAAGGCCAGAAATCGCTGCAACCCCTTCAGGTCATGAGGCTGCACCCAATCTGTAATGGCCTGAACCTTCCCTCTATCCATTCGGAATCCCTCCCCAGATACAATTACACCCAGAAAAGACAGCTCTTGCATAAAAAATGAGCACTTCTCCAGCTTAGCATACAAATGGTTCTCCCGGAGTCTCATAAGCACCATACGCAGATGATGCAAGTGTGACTGACTGTCCTCAGAGTAAATCAAGATATCATCCAGGTAAATGACTACGTAACGTCCGATCAAGTCAGAAAAAACAATATTAATAAAATTCTGAAAAACCGCAGGAGCGTTAGTGAGGCCAAAGGGCATAACCAGGTTTTCAAACAGCCACTCAGTTGTCAGGAACGCTGTTTTCCATTCGTCCCCCTCCCGGATCCTTATAAGGTTATAAGCACATCGTAGATCGAGCTTAGAAAACCATTTGGCCCCCGTGAGTTGATTGCATAGATCAGGAATCAACGGGAGAGGGTACGTGCTCTTAACAGTAATTTTGTTCAGTTCTCGAAAGTCGAGGCACGGTTGCAACCCACCATCTTTTTTCTTTACAAAGAAAAACCCCGCTGCCACAGGTGAGACCGAGGGCTGAATATGCCCCTTGCAAAGACTTTCTTTAATGTACTCTTTCATAGCTTGGTGCTCAGGCCCGGACAAATTAAACAAACGAGCCTTGGGTAATTTGGCTCCAGGTGCTAAATCGATAGCACAATCATATGGTCTATGTGGTGGGAGCGCCTCAGCCTTGCTTTCGGAAAACACATCTTTAAAGTCTCTCAGGTACTCTGGAATACCCTCCAGACCAACAGATGACACCGATACGGATTTTATCGGATTGACAAAAGGAACCGGGTTACAACAGAGACCATTATCATTACATCCCCATCGGGTGATCTCCCCCTTCACCCAATCAATAAGAGGATTGTGACATTGCAGCCAGGGCATTCCCAATACCAGTCCTGCAGGCAGATTATTCGTAATGAAACAACTTAAATTTTCCACATGAGTGGAACCCACTTTCATAGAAAAAACTTCAGACATAAAACAAATTCCATCCCGGGTAAGAGGGGATGTATCCACAGCCACAATTTTAACAGGGTCTTTCAACCTGACTGTCCCTATCTTATTAATAGTCACAACTTGGGCATCAATCAGATTAATGGAGGAACCACAGTCAACAAAGGCGGTGGTCATAACAGGACCGCCAGCAATTTCCAATTCAACCTGGAGCACCATTTTTGTAAGTGAGAAAAAATGTACCTGGGAGTCTGGACAACCTCCTTGATTGTTGCCCAGACTCAGTCGTTTCTCTGATGGTTTCTCTGAAGAAGGGCAGGAGGGGCAATTCCTTTTCCAATGTCCAGAGGCTCCACAGTAAAAGCATAGTAGATTGTCTCTACGTTG
The DNA here is from genome assembly GCF_039654945.1 of Dendrobates tinctorius. NCBI lineage: Eukaryota > Metazoa > Chordata > Amphibia > Anura > Dendrobatidae > Dendrobates > Dendrobates tinctorius. The sequence goes on from NW_027361732.1 coordinate 53,932,198, forward strand.
CCTTCTCTCTTTCTCCTTAACCGAGACTGACCCAACCTTCATGGGCTCAGATACAGGTGCAGAGTCACACAGTTTGGGGTTCAAGGGAGACTCATTCCTCTAGCACAGAGTCTCCGGTCCATACGGACCGCCTGCATCATGGCATCCTCCAGGGTATCAGGAGGCAGATGTAATGCCAGAGCGTCCTGCAGACGGTAAGAAAGGCCGCTGCGAAACAACCCCCTCAGGGCGGCGTCATTCCAGGATACTTCGGAGGTCCAACGCCTAAACTCTGAGCAGAACCATTCAGCAGAGTGCCTCCCCTGTGTCACACTCATCACCATATCCTCAGCCAGATGCACTCTATCAGGCTCGTCATAGATGTGCCCCAGAGCCTCAAAGAACAAGTTCACTGACATACGTTCAGGAGCAGAGGAAGACAGAGAGAAAGCCCATGCTTGCGGAGCCCCCCGAAGTAGGGAAATAATGACCCCCACCCTCTGGAACTCATCCCCAGAGGAGAGGGGCCTTAGAGAAAAAAAAAGCTTGCATCCTTCTCTGAAAGACCTGAACTCCTTTTTATCCCCTGAGAAAGGGTCGGGCAATTTGACCGGAGATTCGGGGGACGCTAATGACACATCTCTACCCCCAGAACTAGAAGCCCCTGCATCGACAGCCCCCTGCACAGTAACCACCAACTGTTGCTGGGTATGGGCCATTGTGCGCTGTTCCACATTGAGTTTATGGAACATTTGGGTCAGGTGCTTGACCTGATCAGCCAAAGCTTGTATGGGATCCATGAGGATAACACACACTGAGCCAGTTCGCGTGTCCTGAGTACAAAAACAGTGCACAAAGATACCTGTGGAGAGGGCAGCAGTGGTGACAATGCATGCTCCAGGACCTGAAGCACGTGACTGCTGGGGGTATGGCCTAAGCACCACAGAGGTAGAAGCTGCAGGGAAACTCCTAGAAAGGTAACTACAGGACAATGTTACCAAGGGGCATAGACAGAGACAGAAACCAGATCAAGCCGAGGTCAAAGCACGAGATAGCAATACAGTACCAAAGGATTAGACAGAATGGATAGTCAGGAAGTAGCAATAGATCAGAAAACCAGAACAGGCATTAGATGGTACAATAGGGGTAAACTGTAGCGGAGTAACGATAGCCAAGACAGGAGGTCAGAACCAGAAAAGACAATAGTACAAAAATGAGAGACGGAGTACAGAGTGAAGGAACAAGCCGGGTCATACACTGGAAGCAAACAAACAACGCAGAGTACACGCACACCAGGGGTCAGAAACACCAGAACAGCAGTATAACTGACAGAGAATGCTAGTTTGGATTGAGTATAAATACCCCTCCCAGATCCAAAGAGAGGCCGGCAAAAGTTAACCATGTGAGAACAAGACATTAACCATGTCCTAACCATGACAAGTGTCTCTGCCGGTGGGAGGGCCCACTCGCTGTCAGACATACCGTCGTACTATGATGGGCCCTGTGCCAGTGCCGTCGCCCTTGAGTGGGCCCCCCATGCTTGCTCAGGGCCACAGCACTTGCAATATTTACCTCTCCCTGCTCCACCGCCGTGACGTCTACCGCCTTTCCTGACAGTGACATTCAGGTTACAGAGTGCGATGACATCATGTCTGTATGAGCTCTAACGAAACAGTACAAGTGCAGAGAGCTTTAAAATGGCAATACTGAGGAGTCCAGAATAGAGCAGTGCCCAGCGAGGAGAGGTATTTAATTTTTTTAAATTTTGAAATCATTTTTTGGGGAGCAATATACACTGGAGAATGATATATGGGCCCATCATACACTGGAGCATCATCCATTTGGCCCATCATATACTGGAGCATTCCAAATGGGGGACATCAGACACTGGAGCAGCATTTATGGGGCCCATTATACACTGGAGCATTAGAAATGGGGCCCATTATATATGAGCATTATTTGGGCCCATAACACACTGGAGCATCGTCCATGGGGACCAACATATAGTGGAGCATTCCAAATGGGGGATATGAGACACTGGAGCAGCATTTACGAGGCCCATTATACACTGGAGCATTAGAAATGGGGTCCATTATATATGGAGCATTATTTGGGCCCATAACACACTGGAGCATTGTCCATGGGGACCATTATATACTGTAGCATTATGTGGAGCTCATCATATGCTGTATGGAACATTATATGGGACCAATTATTCTGTATGGAGAAATATATGGGGCTCATTATTCTGTATGGCGCACTAGGTGGTGGCCATAATACTGTATGGAGTAATATACTGTCCATTTTTTGAGCTATTGTATCATTTAAAATAGATATCAGTCATGTCATGTAAGCAGTGAAGTATTTTTCATTGCACTATACCTATATTTCTGTGCCGTATCGGAGCATTATGAATTGTGGTATGTGTTAAAAGGGCGCACTGACACTCTTTGGCCCAGGGCACACGAAAACCTGGCACCAGCCCTACCCCCCCCACAACTTTAGCCAAATAGCCCCCAGTTTTCAATGCGCAACTACTATTATAAAGTAAATTAAGGTTGCCAAGCTTAAGTAATAAGAATTGATGTCGTTGGCATTGAAATGGGCACTGTAGGTGTGTTTACTGTCCTCCACTCCCTGCCGACTTTGCTTCCCCATTGACTTGCATTGGGTTTCGCGTTTCAGTCGGACCCCGACTTTTCCCTATAGTCGGCCGATTTCGTTCGACCCGAAAAAAGGAAAAGTCGCTCATCTCTACTCCCTACACATTAGACTTTGGCCAATTCCACTAATATTAACAGGTATGGATGATATTTGTCTAAACTATATGGGGGCCTTAAGTTGCTTACTGTGTTTTTCTTGGTGGTGTAACCTTTTTAAATTAATGGATGATCCTCCCTCATACATAATATTTTCTGTAGCTTTCTTAGACTGAAGTCATCAACATTAAACTTAGTGTACATTAGGAATGTTGCAGGGTTAAAGATAATCTCCAGGATATTTGTGATTTTATGAGGAGCTAATGCTGCATCTTGGGGAAATATTCTCCATGCAGGTCATTCATGGGAAATATTTTTTATATGCCTATACTAAAATATTTCTAAAACTTTTTTTCTCATCTTTCTTAGTAACATAGTAACAAAGTTATTAAGGTTGAAGGAAGACTTTAAGTCCATCTAGTTCAACCCATATCCTATCCTCACTTGCCCTAACATGTTGATCCAGAGGAAGGCAAAAAAAACCCATGTGGCAAACAGTAAGCTTCACATTGGGGAAAAAAATTCCTTCCCAACTCCACATACGGCAATCAGACTAGCTCCCTGGATCAACGCAATATTAAGGAAACTAATGTATATACCCTGTAATATTATACTTTTCAAAAAAGGCATCCTGTTATGATGAGTCACCGAAGGAGGAAAAAACAAAATACCAGCTAAGTCCAGAAAAACCAGAGAGGTTGGCAGCTATCGGATTGCAGACCCCTGAACCTATCCACAACAACTAGCAGTAGCCGTGGGGGGTTCCTACGGTGCCCTAGACCCCTCGATCACAGCCAGAGAACTATATAGCCTAAAGACAGAAAGGGGGAAAACTAAACTGCCCCAGAGCAGACCCCAAAGCAATAGGAAGCCCCCAACATATAATGACGGTGAAGCAAGATGAAAACACTAACACAGATAGAAAGATAGGTTGAGCAAATGATGGGGCCCAAGCTAACTACATAGGACAGGATAGGAAAGCTGCTGTCTGCCAACCGCAAAAACCCTATAAAAATGAGCCAACCGACTGATAGGAAAAACAGGCCCTGAAGTCGCTAGGCTTCAAAAGACTATATAAGCACTCAGGTATATTCTGAAGACAGAGCAAAATATCAACAGATCAGAGACAAAAATGGAATTCTGCTCACCCCCGGCCGGGGATGGCAGAACTCCCAAAAAACAAGGCAAAACAAAAACAAAACTGAAGAGTACAAAGCAGAGCAGAAAAACTTAGCTTTGAGATGCAGGAATCAGACTGGTCTCCAAGAATCCAGCAGGAAAATCACCAGCCAGGAAGAAGGGCGTCGGCAGCCTTATATCCAGTCCTCAATTCCAGCCACCCAGTCATCATCTAGCTGCCCAGGTGTTTTGTAATCAGTCTCACTACCTTCCTTCACTAGAGGAGGGAGTTCATCAGACCTCAATGGTGAAGGGAAAAATGAACTCACAACAGTACCTCCCCCTTGAGGAGGGGTCACCGAACCCTCATCCATGCCACCAGGGCGATCCGGGTGAGCCCGATGAAAGGCAGGCACCAATCTTTCGGCATGAATATCAGAGGCAGAGACCCAGGAATTATCCTCCTGACCATAACCCTTCCACTTAACCAAATACTGGAGTCTCCGTCTAGCCAGACGGGAATCCAGTATCTTCTCTACCTCATATTCCATGTTACCTTCAACCAATATAGGGTCAGGAGGTGCCACCACAGGAACTACTGGTTCAACAAATCTCTTCAACAAGGACTTATGAAACACATTATGAATTTTAAATGTGACAGGAAGAGCCAACCGAAAAGAGACCGGATTAATGATCTCCAAAATCTTGTAAGGTCCAATAAATCTAGGCTTAAACTTAGGAGAAGCCACCTTCATAGCGATATTTTTTGATGACAACCAAACCATATCACCCACCTTAAACTGGGGACCAATGATCCTACGCCGGTTGGAAAACCGCTGGGCCTTTTCCTGGGAGAGAGACAACTTATCCACTACTTGGTCCCAGATCTAGTGCATTCTCTCCACCACAGTGTCAACACCTGGGCAGGCAGAAGGCTCCACCTGCCCTGAAGAAAATCGAGGGTGAAAACGAAAGTTACAAAAAAAAGGTGACATCAAAGTAGCAGAACTAGCTCTATTATATAAAGCAAATTCGGCCAAGGGCAAAAATGAAACCCAATCATCCTGATCGGCAGAAATAAAACATCTCAAATACGACACCAAAGTCTGGTTTGTTCTCTCCGTCTGCCCATTGGTCTGAGGGTGAAAAGCAGAGGAGAAGGACAACTGAATTCCCAGCTTGGAACAGAAAGTCCTCCAAAATCTAGACACAAACTGAACTCCTCTGTCAGATACAATGTTCTCAGGAATCCCGTGCAAGCGAACCACCTGTTGCAAAAACAAGGGCACCAACTCAGAGGAAGATGGCAACTTAGGGAGTGGTACAAGATAGACCATCTTAGAGAATCTATCACAAATCACCCAAATAACAGTCATTCTCTGAGAGACAGGCATATCAGAGATAAAATCCATTGAAATATGGGTCCATGGCCTCCTGGGCACCGGCAAAGGCATCAACAAGCCACTAGAGCGAGAACAAGGTTTAGACCGGGAGCAAGTCCCACAGGACTGCACAAAATTCCTGACATCACGAGACAAGGCGGGCCACCAAAAAGATCGACTCACCAGATCTCTAGTACCAAAAATACCTGGATGACCAGCCAATGCAGAGCAATGAACTTCAGACATCACTCTCTTCCTCCACTGGTCAGGAACATACAACTTTCCACTGGGACAACGCTCAGGTTTGACGTCCTGAAACTCTTCCAGAGCACGTCTCAAATCGGGCGAGATGGCAGAAAGAACTACCCCCTCGCCTAAGATGATAGCAGGCTTAGTCACAACAGGAGAATCAGCAAGGAAACTCCTAGAGAGGGCGTCTGCCTTGACATTCTTAGTGCCCGGAAGAAAAGAGACCACAAAATCAAAACGTGTGAAAAACAAGGCCCACCTAGCCTGTCTAGGATTCAAGCGCTTGGCCGACTCCAGGTAAATCAAATTCTTGTGGTCAGTAAGGACCACGACTTGGTGTTTGGCTCCCTCCAACCAATGTCTCCACTCCTCAAATGCCCATTTCATGGCCAACATTTCCCGATTCCCCACATCATAGTTACGTTCGGATGGGGAGAACTTTCGGGAAAAGAAAGCACAAGGATTCATTTTAGATGTCACAGGATCTTTTTGGGACAGCACCGCTCCTGCACCAATCTCAGAGGCGTCCACCTCCACCAGAAACGGGAGTGAGACATCAGGTTGCCGCAAAACCGGAGCAGAAGTGAATCTTCGCTTCAGCTCCTGAAAGGAAGAAACAGCCTCCGAAGACTAATTCAGCACATCAGCACCCTTCCTAGTCAAATCCGTCAATGGCTTGGCAATACCAGAAAAATTAGCTATAAATTTCCGATAAAAATTAGCAAAACCCAAAAACTTCTGGAGGGCCTTCAAAGAAGTGGGCTGAACCCAATCATAAATGGCCTGTACCTTGGCCGGGTCCATTTCAATAGTTGACGGAGACAAAATAAATCCCAAAAATGAAATCCTCTGTACCCCAAAAAGGCATTTCGATCCCTTGACATACAGGGAATTCTCCCTCAAAATCCGGAACACAGTCCGAACATGTTCCACATGAGAGTCCCAATTCTTGGAGAAGATCAAAATATCATCCAGATAGATAATCAAAAATTTATCCACAAAGTCTCGGAATATATCGTTCATGAAGCACTGGAAGACAGAAGGGGCATTAGTGAGAACAAAAGGCATCACCAGGTACTCAAAATGTCCCTCCGGAGTATTAAACGCCGTCTTCCATTCATCCCCATGCTTAATGCGAATAAGATTATACGCCCCCCTGAGGTCAAGCTTGGTAACCAGCAAGCACCTTTAACTCTGGAGAATAGATCAGAAATCAGGGGTAACAGATACTGATATTTAACAGTAATTTTGTTGAGGGCACGATAGTCAATACAAGGCCTTAATGAACCATCCTTTTTAGCCACGAAAAAAAAAAACAGCACCTAAGGGTGAAGAGGATGGTCTAATATAACCCTTCTCCAATGCCTCCTTAATATAGGATCGCATAGCCTCGTGCTCGGGTACAGATAAATTGAAAAGCCGACCCTTGGGGAATTTACACCCCGGGTTCAGCTCAATAGCACAGTCATAACTCCTATGAGGAGGCAAAGACGCAGACTCATTCTCACTAAATACATCATAAAAGTCAGCCAAATAGTCAGGAACATCATGTGACTGGGGAGAGGTGGAGAAAACAGGAGCATCACTAAGGGCACACCGACAACCCCAACTCACCACAGACAAAGATTTCCAATCCAGAACTGGATTATGGATTTGCAACCAGGAAAACCCCAGAACAATGGTATCATGCAAATTATGCAACACCAAAAATCTGCAATTTTCTTGATGGTCTGGGGCGACCCGCATTACCACCTGGGTCCAAAACTGAGGTTTATTCTTCGCCAAAGGAGTAGCATCAATACCCCTCAAAGGGATAGGCGTCCGCAGAGGTGTCATAGGATATCCACAATGTTTAGCAAAATCCAAGTCCATCAGGTTCAGAGCTGCTCCTGAATCCACAAAAGCCTTGGCGGAAAATGTGGACAGGGAGCAGATCAGAGTAATTGCCAGAAGAAACTTAGGTTGAACACCACCCACAGAAAACGTGTGTGCACAACGTTTCTCTCGTTTAGGGAAGACAGAAATAATATGCGAGGCATCTCCACCGAAAAAACACAGCTTATTACGCCTTCTGAACTCCTGACGTTGCGCCCTAGACAAAACTCTATCACATTGCATACGTTCAGACATTTGTTCAACAGGTGGTAACATCTCTCGTGTAGTTTTGCGTTCACGTAAACGCCGATCCACCTGAATGGCTAATGACATAGAATCGTCAAGACCATTCCGAAAGAGGGCTGCCAAGGCACCATCATTCCAGGTAGTAAGGACCGCCCACTTTTGGAATTTTTGACAGTACAACTCTGCAGAATCCCGACCCTGGCTTAATGCCAACAGGGTCTTTTCAGCCTGATCAATAGCATTAGGTTCATCATACAACAACCCCAAGGCTGGAAAAAATGCGTTCACATTATTCAGAATAGGATCATCAGGTTTCAATGAAAATGCCCAATCCTGGGGATCGCCGCGCAGCAAAGAGATGACAATTTTAACCTGCTGCGCAGAGTTCCCCAACGAGTTAGGCTTCAAAAAATAATTTACAATTATTCTTGAAATTCAAGAATTTAGACCGATCCTCCACAAATACATCAGGAGAAGGAATCTTTGGTTCAGCAGCATGTGAATGAGCCAGATAGGCGGAAATTCCCCGCACTTCAGGAGTGAGCTGCTCCACACGATCAGACAATTGCTTCATCTCCATTGAGAGAAAAATTCCCCCTACGGCCTCAGAGATATAGAGGAAAAAATATGCACACAAAAAAAGATAAAAAAATTCTGACACTTTTTTTTTTTTTTTACAATTCTCTCCTGCTATTGAGTACCCTAGGATCTGCGGTATGGCTGGTGATTCTGTTATGATGAGTCACCGAACGAGGAAAAAACAAACTACCAGCTAAGTCCAGAAAAACCAGAGAGGTTGGCAGCTATCGGATTGCAGACCCCTAAACCTATCCACAACAACTAGCAGTAGCCGTGGGGGGTTCCTATGGTGCCCTAGACCCCTCGATCACAGCTGGAGAACTATATAGCCTAAAGACAGAAAGGGGGAAAACTAAACTGCCCCAGAGCAGACCCCAAAGCAATAGGAAGCCCCCAACATATAATGACGGTGAAGCAAGATGAAAATACTAACACAGGCCGGGGATGGCAGAACTCCCAAAAAACAAGGCAACACAAAAACAAAGCTGAAGAGTACAAAGCAGAGCAGAAAAACTTAGCTTTGAGACGCAGGAATCAGACTGGTCTCCAAGAATCCAGCAGGAAAATCACCAGCCAGGAAGAAGGGCGTCGGCAGCTTTATATCCAGTCCTCAATTCCAGCCACCCAGTCATCATCTAGCTGCCCAGGTGTTTTGTAATCAGTCTCACAACCTTCCTTCACTAGAAGAGGGAGTTCATCAGACCTCAATGGTGAAGGGAAAAATGAACTCACAACAGCATCCAGTCACTTCTTAAATTTTAGTAGGGAATCACTTATTACAACATCATATGGCAGAGAGTTCCATAGTCTCACTGCTCTTACAGTAAAGAATCCGCATCTGTGATTATGCTTAAACCTTCTTTCCTCCAGACGTAGAGGATGCCCCCTTGTCCCCGTCACAGGTCTAAGAGTAAAAAGATCATTAGAAAGGTCTTTGTATTGTCCCCGCATATATTTATACATTGTAATAAGATCACCCCTAAGCCTTCGATTTTCCAAACTAAATAACCCCAAGTGTAATAACCTGTCTTGGCATTGCAGACCTTGGTCGCTCTTCTCTGCACCCACTCCAGTTCAGCTATGTCTTTCTTATACACCGGAGACCAGAACTGTACACAGTATTCTAAGTGTGGTCACACTAGTGACTTATTTAGAGGTAAAATTATGATCTCCTCATGAGCATCTATGCCTCTTTTAATGCATCCCATTATTTTATTTGCCTATGCAGCAGCAGTGCCTTGGCAGACACTGGCCACTAAATGTGAGTTTGTCATCCACCCATACACCCAGGTCTTTTTCAGTGACAGTTTTGTCCAGTGCTTTACAATTAAGCACATAATTATGCATCTTGCTTGTTCTACCCAAGTGCATGACCTTACATTTATCCCTATTAAAGCTCATTTGCCATTTATCAGCCCAAGCTTCTAGTTTACATAAATCCTCCTGTAATATAAAATTGTCCTCCTCTGTATTGATTACCCTGCAGAGTTTAGTGTCATCTGCAAATATTGAAATTCTACTCTCTATGCCACCTACAAGGTCATTAATAAATATGTTAAAAAGAAGCGGGCCCAAAACTGACCCCTGTGGTACCCCACTGCTAACCGTGACCCTGTCCGAGTGTGCTCCATTAATAACCACCCTTTGTTTCCAATCCCTGAGCCAGCGCTTAACCCACTTACACATATTTTCCCCTATCTCCATTGTTCTCATTTTATGTATCAACCTTTTTGTGTGGCACCATATCAAAAGCTTTTGAAAAGTCCATGTACACCATGTCCACTGCATTCCCTTGGTCCAGTCTGGAACATACCTCTTCATAAAAGCTTATCAGATTAGTCTGACAGGAACGGTCCCTTGTAAACCCATGTTGATATTGGGTCATGAGGTTATTCTTCTTCAGATACTCCAGTATAGTATCTCTTAGAAAACCCTCCAGGATTTTACCCACAGTTGAGGTTAAACTTACTGGCCTTTAATTTCCAAGTTCAGTTTTTGTCCCCTTTTGAATATTGGCACCACATTTGCCATACGCCAGTCCTGTGGTACAGACCCTGCTAATATGGATTTTTTAAAGATTAAAAATAATGGTCTATCAATGACTGTACATAATTCCTGCAGTACTCGGGGGTGTATCCCATCCGGGCCCGGGGATTTGTCAATTTTAGTGATTTTTAGATGTCGCCATACTTCCTGCTGGGTTAAGCAGGTGACATTTAATGGAGAATTTTTATCACTGATCATGTTATCCGTCATGGGATTTTGTTGTGTAATACTGTTAAAAAAAAGTCAGTTAGGATATTGGCTTTTTCCTCATCCTCATCCACCATTTCACCCAGACTATTTTTAAGGGGGCCAATACTATCATTTTTTAGTTTCTTACTATTTATGTAGTTAAAGAATATTTTGGGGTTATTTTTACTTTCTCTGGCTATGAGTCTCTCTGTCTCAATCTTTGCTGTCTTGATTTGCTTTTTACAGAATTTATTCAATTTTTTGTATTTATTTAATGCCTCATCACTACCTACTTCCTTCAATTCTCTAAATGCTTTCTTTTTGTCACTTTTTGCACCCCTTACAGCTCTATGTAACCATAGTGGTTTCCTCCTATTTCTAACATGTTTATTCCCATACGGTATATATTGTCCACAGGTCCTATTCAGGATGCTAACAGACGTCTCCCATTTTCTTTGTGTATTTTTACGTCTCAGGATATCGTCCCAGTTAATTGCACCAAGATCATCTCTCATCCGTTGGAAATTTGCTTTCCTGAAGTTTAGTGTCCTTGTAACCCCTCTACTACACATCTTAATAAAGGACACATGAAAACTTATTATTTTGTGATTACTATTACCCAAGTGACCCTCAACCCTTATATTTGATATGCGGCCTGGCCTGTTGGTTAATATTAGGTCTAGCAGTGCCCCCCCCCTCTTGTTGGGTCCTGAACCAGTTGTGAAAGGTAATTGTCTATCAAACCCTAGACATGCAGTGTGTTTAGTAACTCATTTGAAAGCTGTATTTTATAGTATTTCGTTGTACTTATGACAACATATTCACCATCTCTGTCATTTCTACAAGCCAGTGTCAGATACAAATGACAGGCTAGGTCATACCAACATCCCCTTCTACAATCCAGATTGATGAAGTGCCCCAACACAAATGTTATGGATGCCACTATTTTTTGGTCATTATAAAAAACCCAAACATATCCCACAGCTGACACTACTGACAGATGACTAGACAGTACATATAGTAAGTAATATAACCCTGAGCCATATGTGGAACCATGATCACTTGCATTTCTTTGGCTGGAGCTATAAACAGTATCTTTTTAATAAGTTTTGCCAATAATCTAATCTACATTAGATCTCGAAGTGTTCAGTCGTTTTCTCCATTTTCTTGCAGTCAGTTCCGTACAATAGCGGAGCAGCCTGCCCTTATTACCACAATCTAATTGGTTTCTAATGTAAGCAGAAAGCATACATGATACCAGCCCCTCATTACTTCATACTACGCCGTATGCAAATCAGGCAGGAATAAATGTTTGGCGCCAGCTGGCCCAAATGTACAATTTAGAAATCTTTTTTTTATTCTTTGTTCTTTGATGCTCAGTAAATGAGCTGCAGAACTCCTCTCTACACACAATTCAATTTTACAGGCCTATTATCTGAGATATAATGTGGAGGTTAAATATATCAGGGCAGCCATTATGTGAAAATAATTAACAGTAATGAATAATGCACTAATTCTACTGATGAGAGATGGTTATATGTGTAATGAAGTGTTGGGGCACCACTGACAAATGAAATTACACATATTTAAACACTGTTTTATGATATTACTTTGCTGTTATAATTTCCTTTACCTACAATGAGCCACTTTGATTATGACCATTATCTTGACAGCGCTAAAGAATGAAATAGTGGAAGTTAATGTGACAGCGATTAGTCAGCCGGAAGATCCATCATAGACGCTGGAGCGGAGTGAAAGAGGAAGCCGGCAGAAGGGCCTGCTGTACTTTTCAGCTTCAGACTTTAGAAGAATGATACCATCAACATCAGCTCAATATTAAATGGGTAGAATTATCTTGTCATGCAGTTCTAGCCCCTGAAGTACTACTTATTTGTACCTTCCAGGGAAAGGTCAGCCCTTCTTAACCATTCATAACAACGTGTTGATAGATTCCTTGAATCAGTAATAATGGCAAGGAGATGGGAAGGAGCCTGCAAAGAATCAAGAGAGTTTAACTGTTTAACTACTTTACTTGAATAATCCAAGGATATGTTTAGTCCCGTTCAACACATTGACGCAATTATGTTTGTTTTTATCTTATTACTTATACTTTTTTTTATTTTGTTAGTAAAAAAAATTAATTTATATTTTTATGCTTTGCTTATATAGCAGTATCATATATTACATACATAATCATTACTGTCCCTATTGAGGTCTCATAACCTAAATTTTCTGTCTTTGGGAGGAAACCAGAGTACCCAGAAAAACCACATAAACACGGGGACAACAGCCCCTTGCAGATGATGTCCTTGGTGGGAATTGAACCCAGAATCACAGCACTGCAAAACAACAGTGCTAACCATTGAGCCACCGTACCTCCTAACAAACTTGGCGTTGGGTCCTTCCACCCCTGTGCTCTGTCTCCTTCATCTGGGCTCTCCAGCATGGAACCTTGGTGACACGCTCCTTTACATGTGAGGTGCATCCCTCATGAGCCCCACAGACTACCTCACATCATCTCCATAAGCACTACTGTGCTTTTACTTTCCATCTTTGTCTACCATATTACCCTTGATGCATGCAGGTTGTATCATGTCTTATATGTTCAGCACTTTTTTTTTTCCTTGTGCTGTTGTTGTCACCATGTTAGTATACTCTTGACATGGTATTACATGGGTATTATTGGCACTATTTAGTGCACATATTTTCTGTATACATGGCACTTCTTGCCACACTACGAGGCTGTGTTGGTTCTTCCAGGAGCGCTCAATTACTGCAGACAGCATGTGCGGTATATTGTATTCTTGGGTCTACTGCAATGTAATTAATTTGCTTGACTATTGTACTTATATATACAATTTTTTGTATATCCAGGTTATCTCAGGGTTTCTCTGGTTTAGACTCTCTTCCTATTGTGGGTATATATAAGAACTTCTAGCACATGTTGTTTTCTTGCAGGTTGCTAGTCTATACAGGGCTGTTGCGTATTTTGTGTCTTATCTATTGTATATAGGAGCAGGGCACATGCGGTTTGTTCTTTACCACTGTTTTTAGATGTTTTTATGCAGTGTTGTCAATAAAGCTTTATCTATCCACAAATTACAATTTTGGTGTGCATTCATTATAGTGGTCTTCTTTTTCCTTGTTCTGACTGGAAATAATGCTAACGCAAAATTCAAATTTTACATTTTTTGTGCATTTTGGTAAATGCAACTTACTTTATACGTCGGCTTTAAAATCATTATAGACACTGTCCAGACTTCAAAATTAATCATACCCCAGTCAAAAACCCACAATGAATAAAGTCCCTAGAGGAGACCCCAAATTAATTTTAGGCCTCAGATCAGTTATAACAAAATATTCTGACCTGAAGACATATAAATATTACCCATTTGTGTTTTTATCTTCTTCTGCACTGGGCATCAACACACATCACCTGACATCAGCATGCGGAAAAGTATATATGCACATGTACAGTGGGTACGGAAAGTAATCAGACCCCTTTAAATTTTTCACTCTTTGTTTCATTGCAGCCATTTGGTAAATTCAAAAAAAGTTGATTTTTTTTTCTCATTAATGTACACTCTGCACCCATCTTGACCAAAAAAAAAACAGAAATGTAAAAATTTTTGCAAATTTATTAAAAAAGAAAAACTGAAATATCACATGGTCATAAGTATTCAGACCCTTTGCAAAGTATTGAGTAGAAGAACCCTTTTGAGCTAGTACAGCCATGAGTCTTCTTGGGAATGATGCAACAAGTTTTTCACACCTGGATTTGGGGATTCTCTGCCATTCTTCCTTGCAGATCTTCACCAGTTCTGTCAGATTGGATGATGAATTTGGTGGACAGCCATTTTTAGGTCTCTTCAAAGATGCTCAATTGGGTTTAGGTCAGGTCTCTGGCTGTGTCAGTCAAGAATGGTCACAGAGTTGTTCTGAAGCCACTCCTTTGCTATTCTAGCTGTGTGCTTAGGGTCATTGACTTGTTGGAAGGTGAACCTTCAGCCAAGTCTGAAGTCCAGATCACTCTGGAAAAGGTTTCATCCAGGACATCTCTGTACTTGGCTGCATTCATTTTCCTTCAACTGCAACCAGTCATCCTGTCCATGCAGCTGAAAAACAATCCCATAGCATGATGCTGCCACCACCATGTTTCACTGTTGGGATTGTATTGGGCAGGTGATGAGCAGTGCCTGGTTTTCTCCACACATACCGCTTATAATTATCACCAAAAAGTTCTATTTTTGTCCCATTAGACCAGAGAATCTTATTTCTCATAGTCTGGAAGTCCTTCATGTGGTTTTTAGCAAACTCTATGCGGGCTTTCATGTGTTTGACACTGAGGAGAGGCTTCCATCGGGCCACTCTGCCATAAAGGCCCGACTGGTGGAGGGCTGCAGTGATAGTTGACTTTGTGGAACTTTCCCCCATCTCCCTACTGCATCTCTAGAGCTCAGCCACAGTGATCTTGTAGTTCTTCTTTACCTCTCTCACCAAGGCTCTTCTCCCACGATTGCTCAGTTTTGCTGGATGGCTAGGTCTAGGAAGACTTCTGGTGGTCCCAAACTTCTTCCATTTAAGGATTATGGAGGCCACTGTGCTCTTAGAAACCTTGAGCACTGCAGAAATTCTTTTGTAACCTTGGCCAGATCTGTGCCTTGCCACAATTCTGTCTCTGAGCTCCTTGGCCAGTTCCTTTGACCTCATGATTCTCATTTGGTCTGACATGCACTGTGAGCTATAAGGTCTTATATAGACAGATGTGGGCCTTTACAAATCAAGTCCTATCAGTTTAGTTAAACACAGCTGGACTCCAATGAAGGAGTAGAACCATCTCCAGGAGGATCACAAGGAAATGGAGAGGATGTGACTTAAATATGAGTGTTTGAGCAAAGTGTCTGAATACTTAAGACCATGTGATATTTCAGTTTTTCTTTTTTAATAAATTTGCAAAAATTTCTACAATTCTGGGGGTTTTTCAGTCAAGATGGGATGCAGAGTGTACATTATTAATGAAAAAGATGAACTTTTTTGAATGTATCAAATGGCTGCAATGAAGCAAAGAGTGAAAAATTTAAAGGGGTCTGAATACTTTCCGTACCCACTGTATGTTCTGAGGCCTGAATATTTTTTTTTCTGGTCTGGCATATGATTAAATTTTGTTATCTGGCGTGAGGCTCTTCTTTCCTCATTTTGAATGATAGAAGCACTACTTGGTTAACGAGAACTTTTATCCATTGTGGAAGGAGGTGCTCATTGGATAACATTCTTCTGCCAGTTAATGGGGGAGGTGTAAGGAAACTATAAGATTGCACGTTAGGAGATACAGCACTTAAATATGTTTGTTTTAGTAAGACATACAGTTGTGGCCAAAAGTATTGACACCCCTGCAATTCTGTCAGATAATACTCAGTTTCTTCCTGAAAAAGATTGCAAACACAAATTCTTTGGTATTATTATCTTCATTTAATCTGTCTTAAATGAAAAAACACAAAAGAGAATGAAGCAAAAAGCAAAACATTGATCATTTCACACAAAACTCCAAAAATGGGCCAGACAAAAGTATTGGCACCCTCAGCCTAATACTTGGTTGCACAACCTTTTGCCAAAATAACTGCGACCAACCGCTTCCGGTAACCATCAATGAGTTTCTTACAATGTTCTGCTGGAATTTTAGACCATTCTTCTTTGGCAAACTGCTCCAGGTCCCTGATATTTGAAGGGTGCCTTCTCCAAACTGCCATTTTTAGATCTCTCCACAGGTGTTCTACGGGATTCAGGTCTGGACTCATTGCTGGCCACCTTAGAAGTCTCCAGTGCTTTCTCTCAAACCATTTTGTAGTGCTTTTTGAAGTGTGTTTTGGGTCATTGACCTGCTGGAAGACCCATGACCTCTGAGGGAGACCAAGCTTTCTCACACTGGGCCCTACATTATGCTGCAAAATTTGTTGGTAGTCTTCACACTTCATAATGCCATGCACACGGTCAAGCAGTCCAGTGCCAGAGGCAGCAAAGCATCCTCAAAACATCAGGGAACCTCCGCCATGTTTGACTGTAGGGACCGTGTTCTTTTCTTTGAATGCCTCTTTTTTTCTCCTGTAAACTCTATGTTGATGCCTTTGCCCAAAAAGCTCTACTTTTGTCTCATCTGACTAGAGAACATTCTTCCAAAACGTTTTAGGCTTTTTCAGATAAGTTTTGGCAAACTCCAGCCTGGCTTTTTTATGTCTCGGGGTAAGAAGTGGGGTCTTCCTGGGTCTCCTACCATACAGTCCATTTTCATTCAGACACCGACGGATAGTACGGGTTGACACTGTTGTACCCTCGGACTGCAGGGCAGCTTGAACTTGTTTGGATGTTAGTCGAGGTTCTTTATCCAACATCTGCACAATCTTGCGTTGAAATCTCTTGTCAATTTTTCTTTTCCGTCCACATCAAGGGAGGTTAACCACATTGCCAAGGGCTTTAAACTTCTTGATGACACTGCGCACGATAGACACAGGAACATTCAGGTCTTTGGAGATGGACTTGTAGCCTTGAGATTGCTCATGCTTCCTCACAATTTGGTTTCTCAAGTCCTCAGACAGTTCTTTGGTATTCTTTCTTTTCTCCATACTCAATGTGGTACACACAAGGACACAGGACAGAGGTTGAGTCAACTTTAATCCATGTCAACTGGCTGCAAGTGTGATTTAGTTATTGCCAACACCTGTTAGGTGCCACAGGTAAGTTACAGGTGCTGTTAATTACACAAATTAGAGAAGCATCACATAGAAAATCATAGAAAATCATAGAATTGTAGAGTTGGAAGGAACCTCCTGGGCCATCTGGTCCAGCCCCCTGCTCAAAGCAGGATTCGCTAAATCATCCCAGTCAGATGTCTGTCCAGCCTCTGTTTGAAGACTTCCATTGAAGGAGACCTCACCACTTCTCGTGGCAGCTTGTTCCACTCATTGATCACTCTAACTGTCAAAAAAAAATTTCTAATATCTAATCTGTGTCTCCTCCCATTCAGTTTCATCCCATTGCTTCTAGTCTTTCCTTGTGCAAATGAGAATAAAGTTGATCCTTCTACAATGTGACAGCCCTTTAGATATTTGTAGACAGCTATTAAGTCTCCTCTCAGTCTTCTCTTTTGCAAGCTAAACATTCCCAAATCATGCAACCTTTCCTCATAAGACAGGGTTTGCAGACCGGTCACCATTCTGGTCGCTCTTTTCTGAACTTGCTCCAGTTTGTTGATGTCTTTTTTAAAATGTGGTGCCCAAAACTGGACACAATATTCCAGATGAGGTCTGACCAAAGAGGAATAGAGGGAAATAATGACTTCACGTGATCTAGACTGTATGCTTCTGTTAATACATCCTAGAATTGCATTGCCTTTTTTGCTGCTGCATCACACTGTTGACTCATATTCAGTCTGTGATCTATTAGTATACCCAAGTCTTTTTCACATGTGCTGTTGCTTTGCCCTTTTCCTCCCATTCTGTATATGCTTTTTTCATTTTTATTGCCCAGATGTAGTACTTTGCATTTTTCCCTGTTAAAAACCATTCTATTAGTTGCTGCCCACTTCTCCAGTTTATTTATATCTTTTTGAATCCTCTCTCTTCTCTAGTATTAGCTATCCCTCCTAGCTTTGTGTCAGCAAATTTAATCAGTTTACCCTCAATTCCTTCATCTAAATCGTTGATAAAGATGTTGACCAATACAGGGCCCAGGACAGAGCCCTGTGGTACCCCACTTGAGACATTCTTCCAACTGGATGTGAAGCCATTTACGACCACTCTTTGGGTCCGATCACAAAGCCAGTTATGAATCCACCTAACAGTTGCCTTGTCCATTCCATACTTAGTCATACTTAGTCATTTTTTCAATAAGGATTGTATGAGATACTTTGTCAAATGCTTTGCTGAAGTCAAGATATACTGTACTATATCTACAGCATTTCCTTGATCCACCCAATCAGTGATTCCGTCATAGAAGGAAATTAAGTTAGTCTGATATGACTTATTAGTTACAAACCCATGCTGACTCTGTTTAGTCACGTCATTCTTATCCAGGTACTGACATACATGTTGTTTAATAATTTGTTCAAAGATCTTTCCTGGTATAGAAGTCAGACTCTCCGGCCTATAGTTGCCTGGATCCACCTTCTTCCCCTTTTTGAAGATAGGAACAACACTTGCTCTTCTTCAGTCTTCTGGGACTTCTCCTGTTCTCCAAGAATTTTCAAAGATTATGGAGAGAGGTTCAAAAATTTCTTCTGCTATCTCCTTCAGTACTCTTGGGTGTAATTCATCTGGACCTGGAGACTTGAATTCATTTAGGTTAGCTAAGTGTTTCCTCACTATCTTTCTGTTTATAGATATCCTGGATTCTTCTATTCCCTTAATAGGACAGTGAAGAACAGTTGATGTTACATTTCCTTTCTGAGAGAAAACAGATGCAAAATAGGAATTTAAAAGTTCGGCCTTCTCAACATCCTGTCTTACCATTTCATCATTTTCATCCTGTAAAAATCCTATAGCATCTTTGACTTTTCTTTTACTTTTGACATATCCCCAAAATCCTTTATTATTGCTTTTGACATCTCTTGCAAGCCTCAATTCATTGTCGGCTTTAGATAATCTGATTTGTGCCCTGCAGGTTCTGCAGACATCATTATATTCTTCTTTAGATATGCCTCCCTCTTTCCATTTTATAAACATTTTTTTCTTCCTTTTTAGCATGTGCTTAAGTTCTGTGTTCATCCATCCTGGTTTCCTTAAATGCTTCCTATTCTTCCCTCTTTTCGGAATTGTTAACAATTGTGCTTTGAGAATTTCTCTTTTCAAGATTTCCCATCCTTCCTGGAGATTTTTGTCTTTAAGGATATCCAGCCATTGGATCCCTCCAATTCTCTTTCTGAATCCCTTAAAATCTGCCTTTCTGAAATCTAACCTTGACGTCCGAGTCTTCACAGGTCTTCCTCCTCTAGTTATCCAAAATTCTAAAATAGCATGGTCGCTACCTCCTAGGGTCCCAGCCACTTTTACCTCCTCAACCATTTCCTCCCTGTTTATAAGGATTAGATCCAAGGTAGCAGTTCCCCTTGTTTTCTCCCCTACCTTTTGGAAGATAAAGTTGTCAGCAAGAGAGGATAAGAATTTCCTTGACCTGTTAGTTTTGCCTGAGAGAGATTCCCAACAAATGTCTGGATAGTTGAAATCTCCCATGACAACTATGTCATATTTTTTGGAGAACTTGGCCATTTGATGCATAAAGAGTTCATCCATATCTTCAGCTTGCACAGGCGGCCTGTAGTAAATGCCTACAATGGTGTCCTTTCCATTGTTCGGTCCTTGTATTCTTACCCAAACAGTTTCCACAGAACTCCCAGTCTCTGAAGCTTCAGTCTCTGTGCAGATATATGCGTTTCTAACATACAATGCGACACCTCCTCCTCGGTTATCAAGTCTGTTTCTTGCAAATAAGTTGTATCCTTCTAGCCTTGTATTCCATTCATGTGTATCGTCCCACCAAGTTTCAGTGATTCCAATGACATCATATTTATTTTCCTGTGTTAGTAGTTCCAATTCTCCTTGTTTGTTGCCCATGCTTTGTGCATTAGTAGAGAAACATTTTAGTTTGTGATTGGTTTCTCTTTCTCCAATATTTTTATTAATTAGATTCTTTTGTCTTTGTTCTTCCTTTCCACTTCTAATAGCAGAGTTCTCAATAGCATTTGTCAGCATGATTTTTCGAACAGTGCCAATACTTTTGTCCACCCTCTTTTTTATGTTTGGTGTGGAATTATATCCAATTTGGCTTTAGGACAATTCTTTTTGTGTTTTTTCATTTAAGACAAATTAAATGAAGATAATAATACCAAAGAATTTGTGTTTGCAATAATTTTCAGGAAGAAACTTAGTATTATCTGACATAATTGCAGGGGTGTTAATACTTTTGGCCACAACTGTAATTACCGCTCTTTTTACTGTGAAGTAGCACCTTAAAGTGTCAGCTATCTTCCCTGCTGCTCATCCCATTCCTGGACATCCGCAGGTGACCTGCCTCCAGATGGTCCAAGAACTATAAGCCACATTCCTAGCAATTTTCATCGTTCTCATTGAGCTGAAATCATAGCTTTTGTAAAACATAAAACCTATATTACATTGACATATTACTGCATCTGCGATCATGAAGGTTTTTTATAGAATAGTAGCTATTTTTCCATAAATAATGTCTTTGCAACTTTATATTGTTTTGACAGAGTACGTCATTTAATGACAACCAAGAGTCAACTTCAAGATTGATAGAGCAAGAAGTCTAATCAAAAAATTTGATCAACTAGAAGAATCAAAAGTGAAAAATCATGAGAGGGCATTTTACTGCTCACAATATGAGTTCTTTATTTCGTTATATGTCTAACTTTGTGTAAATGTACCTCTAATACATGAGTACAATAGAAAAAGAATTGAACTCTTATAGAGGAACAAAACTGTATCATTTCTAACTATAGATGTTGCCAATGTCAGAGCATGTGTTGTCTGAATCTCTGCTGCTACTTTTTTAAAGTCAATAAAAAAGGAGTAATTATTATTATGCCTTTTATGTTAGGAGGGGTTTAGCCTTCTACTTGTAAGATTTTCATTTTCCATTGCCAAGAGAGAGAGACGTTTTGTTTCAATATGATTTTGAAGATGGAATCTAACTCTGCCGTACAACCTACTAGTCCTATGCCCGGCTGGGCACCACTGAGACCCACTGATCTCTCATAATTCAGGTACTGGTACCTACCATACAAAGTCTGGTAATTCTCTTGATAAACTGGGCTATACCATGTGATAAGATAAATGCCGGGATTTGGGGAAGCCCTGGCAGACACATAAAACATCATTAGCCCAGTCTCTAATTCTTCAGAAGTGTGGGAATTTGTGCTGGACAAGTTTTTGTTTGTGAGCCCTGGTGCAAGATTTAGACTGGTTCCCCTCACCATATACAGCTCTGGCAAAAATTAAGATACCAGTGCAAAATTTTCAGTTTGTCTGATTTTTCTCTTTATAGGTATATTTTTAAGTAAAATGTAAATTGTTCTTTTATTCTATAAACTTCTGAAAACACGTCTCTGAATTTCCAAGCAATAAATCTTGTATTTTTTTCCTAAAAATGAGAAATGGTCAAAATTAATAAAAGAACCAGTGCTTTCAGACCTCAAATAATGCAAAGAAAACAAGTTCATAATCATTTAGAAACAACATTAATATTTTCTGGAATAACCATAATTTTTAATCACAGCTTTCATGAGTCTTGGCATGCTTTCCATCA
The DNA here is from genome assembly GCF_039654945.1 of Dendrobates tinctorius. Classification (NCBI taxonomy): domain Eukaryota; kingdom Metazoa; phylum Chordata; class Amphibia; order Anura; family Dendrobatidae; genus Dendrobates; species Dendrobates tinctorius. The sequence goes on from NW_027361732.1 coordinate 53,953,934, forward strand.
GTCTTTCACACTGCTCTTGGGTGACCTTATGCTACTCCTGGTATAAAAACATTTAAGCAGTTCTTCTTTGTTTGATGGCTTATGACTATCCATCATCCTCTTGATTACACTCCAGAGGTTTTCAATGGGGTTCTGGTCTGGAGATCGTTATGATGTGGTGGTCTCTTAATTTTTGCCAGAGCAAAATTACACTGTCTTCTTTGAGCAGCATATATATATATATATATGCTGTATATATATCACCCATCCTAGTATATATGTCCCTTATCTTGGGTCCCATTCTAGTATATGTATCACCCATACTGGCAATATGTTCCTTATCCTGGGCCCCATGCTGTGAATATGTCCCTTATCCTGGTACATGTAATCTTATCCTGGGGTATATGTCCCCTATCCGCTGCTGTTCTTTAATGCTTACAAAAACATAGACCATAATACTGACCTTCTCTCGCACCCCCCACCGTGGGTTGTCCTCTTCTGAAGCCAGTACATGCCCCGTCACGTGCATGCCAACTTCAGCTGCTTATGATTGGCCAGCAGCGTGTATTGCTGCGCATGTAACCAGCGGATCTGTGCACAGCAATACACTTCAATTGGATACTCGTTCGAGGACACACATCCAGTTGAAGATTCTGCTGGCGTTGGTGGGCCCCTCATTGACCGCGGTCGTTACACCCCTACCCTTTAGTTATATAGTTAAATATAAAGATAAATACATAGAAAGTGCTTAGTTTCTGAACCTATTTGATTTTATTTTTGTATAAAATAAGAATTTAATTAGGCAAAATAACTGATTGTCAAAAGAGAATTCTATCAAATTTTTAGTCTATTTGTGATTATGCATTATACTATTACTACCAAAAAACCATATAGCACCAATTACATTTCCAGGTTGGGAACATACTAATCAATAAAAATGATTTACTGAAAGGTGGAGTCCTGAATCATTGTATACCAAAGAGAACAGCTATTGCAGTAGCCACAAACCACCAAAAAGGGTTAAAATACAAGTAGAAAAATATATATTTTAAATGACACGTATACACATATTGTATTATAATGGTTATGCTGGTCTAATTAGGAAGAAAAAGTGCAAGAGGCAATTCAAAAGTTCATGGTAGATCAAGGTAAGAAACAGATTACATACATAAGATTCATAAAAGTGCACTTGTGGACATAAGACAGGAAATCCTATAATGACATTTCATATATGTCCACATATATCACAATGAAAGTGCATAAATTATTATCCAGTGCATAGCTTACCAATAGTGACCATAGGACAAGTGAACCCTCCACACTGCTCCAACGCACATTTCACATGATGCTTTCTTAAAGGGAATTGCACAGTACCATCTCCTGGTTTAGTTGTATATAGTATGACTAAATGCTGAAATTAGTCCGCGTATAAGAAAGATTGCGCCAAATAATGTGCTTACACCACCAGCCATCACCATATCACATGCATGATGTGTATAAAAAAAAGCGATGATGCCATCATCATGTGGACAACACTATAAAAATGTTCTGGGGGAAGCAACATGGTGTCCGAAGAATTCAACCATCTGTGAAGTGTCAGGATGGTCTGAACTGCCAGGGGGGAAACGGCAGCAAAGGGCAGACTGAATGTAGCAGACAAGCACCAAAGTAAAGTGCTGTACAAATAGGTGAAGCATAATATAACATGTTAAAATAAAAAAGACTTCATTAAATCAATTATGAGACATGATGTGATGTGTACATATTTAGAATGACAATGACAGGCAATATGAAAAAGTACAAATAAAAAAATTAAAATAAAAAAATGAAATAAATTAAAATACAAAATTAAAGGAAAAAAATGGAAAAAAAAGAAAAAGGGAAGAAGAATAGAATAAAAAAGTCCTAACTAAGCAATCAGTTACAGAATGTAAGAAGAAGAAAAACAGCCACATGAAATAAATATAACAGGTTTGTACCAAATGGTACATATCAATCCAATTCGATGAACATGGCAGCTATTTAGGTGACTAAAATGTTATGAAATGTTACTGCGTAAGTTGAAGTTGTGCACTTTATTTTAAAAAATGTGTTTTGGACATAATTTTCTGTCAGATACTAATATGTAACTGAATGGTATTTAACAGGGAAAAATGCAAAGTACTACATCTGGGCAATAAAAATGAAAAAAACATATACAGAATGGGAGGAATAGGGCTAAGCAACAGCACATGTGAAAAAGACTTGGGTATACTAATAGATCACAGACTGAATATGAGTCAACAGTGTGATGCAGCAGCAAAAAAGGCAAATGCAATTCTAGGATGTATTAACAGAAGCATACAGTCTAGATCACGTGAAGTCATTTTTTCCCTCTACTCCTCTTTGGTCAGACCTCATCTGGAATACTGTGTCCAGTTTTGGGCGCCACATTTTAAAAAAGGCATCAACAAACTGGAGCAAGTTCAGAAAAGAGCGACCAGAATGGTGACCGGTCTGCAAACCCTGTCTTATGAGGAAAGGTTGCATGATTTGGGAATGTTTAGCTTGCAAAAGAGAAGACTGAGAGGAGACTTAATAGCCATCTACAAATATCTCAAGGGCTGTCACATTGTAAAAGGATCATCTTTATTCTCATTTGCACAAGGAAAGACTAGAAACAATGGGATGAAACTGAATGGGAGGAGACACAGATTAGATATTAGAAAAAACTTTTTGACAGTTAGAGTGATCAATGAGTGGAACAGGCTGCAACGAGAAGTGGTGCGTTCTCCTTCAATGGAAGTCTTCAAACAGCAGCTGGACAGACATCTGTCTGGGATGATTTAGCGAATCCTGCTTTAAGCAGGGGGTTGGACCAAATGGCCCAGGAGGTCCCTTCCAACTCTACGATTCTATGATTCTATGATTCTATGTAAGTGTGGAGATGGGAGAAACTGTCGTGAAGACGGCAAAAGTCACAAAATGTAGGTGCAAATCCGAGATTCACCTACAATTTTTGACTTTTCAAAGCTTACACATCAGAATTCTGGAGTGAAAGCTTTGATGAAAAGGGCCCATAGTTTGGTACAAGGAAAAGAATCACCGGGGCAGCTTCTCTTTTTCTATGTGATTACTGGTGTCTCTTTAATTCTCCATAATAATGATAGTTCTGCTTCACATCACTTGTATTATCTATTGTATTATTCCTGCAACCTGCTGTGCATAAATATGTGACTCTTCACATTTTGTATTAGTCTTTGCCTGATGAAGAGATCTGAGTAGTCTCGAAAGCTTGCAATGTGTTACTATCTTTTCAGTTAGCCATTAAAAGGTATCAACCACTGAGGACTCTCAAATCTTAATATTTTTCTATTTACTGGCTAACATGGTACGAAGATTTATATCTTTCCTGTCCCTAATTTTCCATAATTTCACTGCGGAAAAATCTGTTCATTAAGTAAAAAAGGGCTGGGAGAAGCTGGAAGGGATCATCCATCATACTTCTTCCCCCCATTCTCAAACCACTGTAAAACAGCAGTTAGTAACAAGGGAGGCCGATTGGTCAGCTTGAATCTCCTTACAAATTCCATTTAATAGGAACCTGTCGGCACATTTTACATTTGACCGTGGAGGTATAACTGTATAGGTACTTGTGCCCCCAATAAAATAATGTCTATTTTGTAGACATCTGATGTGTCAGTTTTGAGAAATCTATTTTAGAAGACATAAGCAAATCGGCCTGAAAATGCATTTGGGGTATGATGGTACACTTGGACTGCTGTTTCCAAGTGCATTGACAAGCCATCAATGTACTTACAGCTTGGTTTGAATATGGCTTCTAACCTAGATTTCTCATGACTGGAAGCTGGGGATGGTGTGCCTGGTGGTTTTGCTAAATTTGCAAGAGCAGCTTATCAGGATCTCAGAGGGAGGGAGTGTGAGATGAATAGCTAAAGGCCCCATCTCACATAGTGAGATCGCTAGCGAGATCGCTGATGTGCCACCGATTTAGTGATGCAACAGCGATCTCGCTACATGTGACACATAGTGGCGACCAGACCCCTGCAGGATATCGCTGATCGTGCTCGAATGTCCTGGGCCATTTTTTCATTGTTGGCGTCCCGCTGGCCAGCATGCATCGATGTGTTTGACGCTGACGAGCGACCTCGTTGGCGACGCAGAACTCAGGACGCAGGCTGGAATAATTCAGAATAGCTGATGTGTGACAGCGCACCAGCGATCCTTACCAGGTCGCATCGTTGTCGGGATTGATGGTGCATCGTTGAAGAGATCTGCCTGTTTGGCAGCTTACTAGCGACCATGTAGCGACGCACCAGCAATCCCTAAAAGGTAGTATCGTTGTCGGGATCGCTGGTGCGTCGCTATGTGAAACGGGATCCTAACTGCTGTATAGAAATCAAAAGTCTGGAAAAAGCTGACTGGGATGTTAGGAGTCAACTCCTGTTCTGGAATGTAACTACTGTGCATGATATTTAAGAGAAAAGAAAGCAGATAGAATGAAAGCAGATAGATAAAGCAGATCAATTGCAAATGTGCTTATTTCTCTGCTGTATAACTAAAGCTATTTAAAAATATAAAACCACTTTAACGATTGGTACTTGTTAGGCATCAGGTTCCTGCAGCTGCACAGCGGGAATCCAGAGCCTGGCATCAGTGGTCTCTCATTCTCCACCGACCGCTCAGGAGCCTGCACAGCAATCTCGGCATCCCAGACGCTCTGCTCAGACCACCTCTGGCTCAGCAATAGCAGCGCAAGCTGTCCTGCAGCAAGCCACTCCAGAGGCTAAGTCCCGCTACTGGGCATGCTCACAAGACGATCTCCCATTGGAGATCGGGAGTCACATGCTCAGGTCCTTCTCCTGATCTGATTGGTCCATCTCAGAGATCTGGAAGGTCCCGGCAGTGCACAGCTATAAAAGGCCGGCATGGCCACTCGGTATAGACTCTTCTTGCTAGATGTGTGAATGGTGATGGATGTATGATTCTGGTGACTGACTTATTAAGATTCCCCTCACTCTGATATTACACATGTGGATAGGGAACTATAGAAAGAGTCAGCACCAGTCAGTGGCAAACCTTAGGCCACTGTGCACACCGCAGCTCTACACTAGCGTCCAGTGGTGTCACGTCTCTCACGGCACTATCGCATAGCGGCTGTGTCTGCGGCCGCGTTGCATTCAGCAGCATTTACCGGCATCCGCAGTAGCGATGCCACACGCACGGTAGTTCTAGATGGACACCGTCCCCTGTCTTGCACCCTTGTCCTGTGACTTGATACCGTGCGTGCAATTTTGCTGAGACCTGTGAGTCTAACAGGCTCAGTGTATATGTTTATGTTGCAGCGCCTCTGTGAATTAACAGAGTCCGCTCTGCGCACATTGGGTGACGTTGAACCCGTGCGTATTATACCGCTATATAGCGCGTCTGCTATTGTCTAGCAACGGTTTTAACACCTACTGCATGGTGGACCCCGGGCGGCGAACGCACTTTTTATTATTTAATATTTAGTGCTTTCCGCCGACCCTAACAGGTATTAGTAGCTTTTATATAATATACACTTATTTAAGCTGCAATTTTTTCTCACAGAAATAAAGATGAATGGTAAATTATATATTTTGTACTAGACAGCCTTTCTATCTACATATTTTACCTTTGTTCCATGTTATTTCAAAAATGAGTTTGTAACATTTTGCTGTGCTACAATGAGCCATGTTGCAAAGAATATTTCATTTTGGAGGGAGTATAATTGAGAAGAATGGCCACTGCAAATTAGGTCATTGTCAAACCTGGCCTGAGAGCGGCTTTACGTTTCAAGCTGCACAGATGGTGTTTGTTAAGAGTGTAGTGCCAGTATGCCATAATACATGTATCCTCGACACCAGGGTTCATTATGCCATTACTTAGAAACTTGAGTTTTTGGCACTGGATCTGTGATGTATGGCGAATAATCCTAACAAGACTGCCAGGACATTCTGCCTATGGTTATACTATACTGAAACTAGCTTAATCTCATCTCATTTTTGTACAACTATTATTATTACGACAATGTTCAGCGATTCAAGAATTTAGGTTAAAGTGTTTTCTGTCCAATTTTAACAACGGTATAGCAGATCTGAAACATGACTGGGATGTCATTTAGTACACAATTTTTTTATCCATTATAAACAAAGTGTATTGTACCATGACAAGCTGATATATGATATCATTAAAAACAAATAATATAGACAGAAAACATAAATGTAAATGGGCACTCAATTACTGGCTAGGACAGGCGCTACCGAATTTCCTTACTGTCCGGGATCCCAGGAACAGCTTATGATTAACCGGGCTAAGGCTACTTTCACACTTGCATTAGGTGGCGTGCAGCTCCTTCCCCTGCTGCGCCCCCTCCGGTCAGCTCCTCCTATGGGCGCATGACGCTGCATGTGACCTGCGTACCCTATCGTTAGCATTGAGTACGCAGGCCGTGCGCTGGTATGGTTTTGACGGCGCATGCGCCCTTTTGACGGTGCGCCAAGCGCACCAAAATGCAATACGGTGTGTTTGGCGCAGGTCGGCGCACCGTCAAAAGGGCGCATGCGCCGTCAAAAGCATACCAGTGCATGGCCTGCGTACCCAATACTAACGATAGGGTACGAAGGTCGCATGCAGCGTCATGCTCCCATAGGAGAAGCTGACCGGAGGGGGCGCGGAAAGGGGAGGAGTTGCACGGCGGCCGTGCTCTGCACCTCCTAACGCAAGTGTGAAAGTAGCCTAAGCTGTTTTTAGCAGTGCACAATAGCTATCTGCACTGATTATTGTGATTTTTTTGTCTTTTTTATACATTTTCCTTTTTTTGGTGCATTTTTACATGCTTCTTTCAGGCTCCCACAGAAAGCTATGGGGAAATACACATAAAAAATGACAAGTTCCACAGAATCAAATCTGTTTGAACTGTAAACTGAGGTAGATTATTTGCAGCAAAAAAGGTGGGTGAAAATTTGTTGTATTTTTGCCACATTTGAACATGACCTAAGAAAAAATGTAAAATGCAACCTGCCTGTCATGGCTCTGAATGGGAATTCCTTTCACCATCCTGGGCTCTATGGAGTTAACTTTTCTGGCCTCCCTTTGGCCTGGGGAGGGCTATATTAACCCGCCCTTCTGTTGGGTTTTTGTCTGTGATAGTTCTGTCCTCAGCTGAGCAGCTGACCTTGCTATACTTGTCTATACCGTTCGTTCTCGTGTGCTTGTCCTGTGTATGATCCGGCTTGTCCCTCGTTTTGTGCCTGCACTCTGACTCTGTACCTATGCTATTCTCTGGTTCTGATCTCTGGCTTACCCTCTGACTACCCTCCTTGTTTGTGCCCTTTGTTACTGCGTTCTTGTCCGGTTTCTGACTTCGGCTTGTGTTTGACCATTCTTTAGTTTGTGCCCTTGGATTCTGTGTTACCCTCTGACTTTGATCTCGGCTTGTCGGACCTCTCTGTCTCCTGCTCCCGCTCTCACTCTCCATCTCCTTTGCATGGAGGTAAGCTCCTCCTCTAGCAACACCCCCGGTGGTCACGTGTCTAAGGTCCTGTTTAGTGCTCTATGCAGCCGCCGCACGCTTCTACTCGTTACTGCTGTCTCCCCACTCACTTCCATAGTGTTCATTTCCTGGACACAAGCAGTGTGTCCCTCACATTGCTGTTTTCTTAGGTTAATAAAGAGTACATACACCCAGCTGATCAATCTAATGTCCACTACAGAAAGCATGGTGCTCTGCTCCTACCATCTAATAGTAATAAATCTCCCCCAGTGTTACTAAATGATAGAGCCATATGCTAGTTGCTAATTTATATGGAATTCTTTGTATCACCCACAATAGAAACTGTGACGCCAATGGCACTTCATGAATGAGATATGAAAAAATTTGTATATAAATGACATTATATAATAACTGTGCCTATAGTATTCTCCAACATCTCGTGATTTGTTTCCCTAATTGATTGACACAGCATTAAATAACATCTGTTTTCTGGAGGTCTTTCATTTTCCTTGTTAAAAATACAATTGACTTCAATTAGCTGACAATGAAATCCCTTAGTAATAAATCTAACATTCAAAAAAATCATTCTGAACAAATTACACCAATAAAATCAATTCCTGCCTTTCTGAACAGTAGAAACAAATAAATTACATATTATTGATACACTCTGTGGGCTCAATTGTTATTTAAAAAGGCTAGAAGCAATATGCAGCGCTATGCTTATGGAGTCAGCTGAAAAAGTGCAGGCAAACCAATACAAGTGCTTAACTGCAAAGCAGAGTGATAAACTGCCATTACAGAACAGGCTTTACATGTCTTTTCTCACAGCTTACAGACATGTCTAACTATTCTTTAAGTATGTCATTTTCTCATCCACTGTATTTCAAGAGGGTCTGTCAATATTCTGACCTGTTTCAAGGGGTTGTCCGACCACAAAATTCTATTTTTTTAAGCTAATCTGTGCTGTACTGTAGTATACAACACCACTCTAATTGATGTTTTTTGTTTCTTCCTTTTGTTCCTTCTGAATTTCACTTCATTCCCTGCACCCAGTTTGTTTACCTGCGGCTCTACCAAACTTGACGTCTCCTTCTGCCGTATTATCTAATCTCACAGACAGAGCTGGAGCCGCCCATGTGCAGTGCTTAGCGCCACCTTCTGCACACTCATTGGCTGTCAGTAATCTGCTCCTGCGCTGACCTTGGTCATCACTACAGTATAGGAAATAATAGATCAGTGTCCTATGTCTGTGGAAAGCACCACAATCACTGCATTCCAAACCAAATCCACAGTGGTGGTTGGGTGCCACATGTCTTCACATCACATCCACAGTGGTGATAGTCTCACATGTTCCCATAGCACATCCACAGTGGTGATAGTCTCACATGTTCCCACAGCACATCCACAGTGGTGATAGGCCATCACATGTCCCCACATCACATCCACAGTGGTGATAGTCTCACATGTTCCCACAGCACATCCACAGTGGTTATAGTCTCACATGTTCCCACAGCACATCCACAGTGGTGATAGTCTCACATGTTCCCACATCACATCCACAGTGGTGATAGGGCATCACATGTCCCCACATCACATCCACAGTGGTGATAGTCTCACATGTTCCCACAGCACATCCACAGTGGTGATAGTCTCACATGTTCCAACAGCACATCCACAGTGGTGATAGTCTCACATGTTCCCACATCACATCCACAGTGGTGATAGTCTCACATGTTCCCACATCACATCCACAGCGGTGATAGTCTCACATGTTCCCACAGCACATCCACCGTGGTGATAGTCTCACATGTTCCCACAGCAGATCCACAGTGGTGATAATCTCACATGTTCTCACATCACATCCACAGTGGTGATAGTCTCACATGTTCCCACAGCGAATCCACAGTGGTGATAGGCCATCACATGTCCCCACACTACACCCACAGTGGAGCTAGAGCTTCACATTTCCCCACATCACATCTACAGTGGTGATAGTCTCATATGTCCCGACATCACATCCACATTGGTGATAGTATCACATATCTCCACATCACATCCACAGTGGTGATAGTCTCATATGTCCCCACAGCACATCCACAGTGGTGATAGGGCATCACATGTCCCCACAGCACATCCACAGTGGTGATAGGTCATCACATGTCCCCACAGCACATCCACAGTGGTGATAGGGCATCACATGTCCTTTTGGAAGTGCATTGAGCAGCAGGGTGATGTGCTGGTAAAAGGGAAAAAAAAATCTTTTAAATCTTCTGCCTGTGAAAGAGCTGAGTGTGAGCGTAAGTGCGAACTGTGGTAAGTGTGTGACTTGTGATTCAGTGACTTTGGAGTTTCCAAGGGAGGTATTACTGAATTACTGCTATATTTTATTAATACTTTTTATTTATTTTTGCTTATCTTTTCTGTCTGCTGCAATCCCCATTAGGATGTGCTCCACTATTGCCAATGCCATCCAGTGCACTTCTTGCCGCATTGTATGAAATGCTTGAACAGCCGGTCGAGGGTGCATACTGCTGTGCGAGATGTGAGCATGTTGTGCATTTGGAAGCCCAGATGCTGGATCTAAATGTGCAGCTGGCAACACTGAGATCCATAGACAATATGGAAAGGAGTCTTCTGCTCACTGAGCAGACGCTCAATGACATAGATGAGGGGGGGGGTGCTAGGTTGGAGCTGCAGGACAATGAAGCAGCTAGCTGGGTGACAGTTAGAAGGCGGGGTAGAGGTAAGAGCACCAGGGAGGCTAGTCCTGATCTGGCACACCCCAATAAGTTTGCTAAGTTGGCAGATGAGGAGAGTGTTAGTGCAGGAGTAGCAATGCTGCAGCAAGGCATGTCCTCTGAAAGCCGGAGGAGTGTCTGCTCCAGTAAGGGGGGAAATAGGAGAGCAGGGCAGGCCAGACAGGGGCTGGTAGTGGGGGACTCAATTATTAGGGGAACAGATAGGGCAATCTGTCACAAAGACAGGGATCGTCAAACGGTGTGCTGCCTGTCATGGTCATGTATGACTGGACACACCGCTTCCAGCAGGGCGAATTTATATGACATGCGTGACCCTGGATACACCGCCTCCAGCAGGGCGAATTTAAATAATAGAACGTGCAGCCGGATACACCGCCTCCAGCAGGCGAATTTCAGTAGTACACGTATGTCTGGATACACCGCCTCCAGCAGAGGGAATTTCAGAATAAAGGGGAAAACCAGGAAAACAATTACAATGGTGGCCCTGCGATAGGGAATGGGGACGTGGAGACCTCCTGCACTCCCCTGTGTCAGTGTCTCTACACTCCTAACAATCCCTAGGCTGGTTGTGCACCGGGCGCCGATCAGGATACCTGAAATCCCTAGCTCGCCCTGAATCAATCCCTTACTAGTGAAGTGGACAGTGCAGAAACTAATCCAGCCACTGCACTAAAACACGCATTGAGGAAAGTGACAAACAGGGAAATACCACTTAGCTTTGCTCTGTTGCTAATGCTCCCAGCAACAGAGTCCGACACCTGAGCACATCTTTTCCTCCAACCGGATCCAACACCTGAGTGCAGCTTTCCAGCAACAGAGTCCCGCATCTGAATGCAGCTTTCCAGCAACAGAGTCCAGCATCCGAATGCAGCTTTCAGCAACAGAGTCCCGCATCTGAGTGCAGCTTTCCAGCAACAGAGTCCAGCGTCCGAGTGCAGCTTTCCAGCAACAGAGTCCAGCATCCGAGTGCAGCTTTCCAGCAAAACGGAGTCCAGCATCTGAGTGCAGCTCTCTTCCAGCAACAGAGTCCAGCATCTGAGTGCAGCTTTCACCATAGCTGCCACTCCACCAAGCTTTGCAAGAACTCCTCGCTGACACCATAGCTGCCACTCCACCAAGCTTTGCAAGAACTCCTCGCAGACACCATAGCTGCCACTCCACCAAGAAAGCTTTGCAAGAACTCCTGAGCAAACAGCTCAAAAGAAGAATAAAAAGGTTACTTATTCAAAACCTGTCATATCCAACCTGGATCATGACACTGCCTACCTGGCGCTCGAGTCCGACACATCGCTGATCGGGTTGACAGATTACTGGGAGGGGCTGGTGAGGGTCCAGCGGTCATGGTGCACATTGGCACAAATGACAAAGTTAGAGGTAATTGGAAGGTCCTTAAAGATGATTTCCGGGAATTAAGCTGCAAGCTTAAAGCAAGGACCTCCAAGGTGGTATTTTCAGAAATACTTCCTGTACCACGTGCCACACCAGAGAGGCAACGGGAGATTAGGGAGGTTAATAAGTGGCTCAGGAATTGGTGTAGGAAGGAGGGGTTTGGGTTCCTGGAGAATTGGGCTGACTTCTCAGTTGGATACAGGTTCTACGCTAGGGACGGGCTGCACCTCAATGGGGAGGGTGCAGCTGTGCTGGGGGAGAAAATGGCTAGAAGGTTGGAGGAGTGTTTAAACTAGGGATGGGGGGAGGGTATTCCTTTTATAGGAGGGGAAGACAGTGCAGATAGAGACCTGGGCACAAATAATGAAATTGGGAGTGGGGGTGGGGTTAGAACAGTTAATAATTTAAGAAAGAAAAGAGGTACAGAGAGATACATAAAGTGCATGTATACTAATGCCAGAAGCCTCACCAACAAAATGGAGGAATTGGAGTTAATGTTGTTGGAACATAATTATGACATGGTGGGGATATCTGAGACATGGCTGGATGAGAGCCATGACTGGGCGGTTAATTTACAGGGCTATAGTCTGTTCAGAAATGACCGTACAAATAAGCGAGGGGGAGGCGTGTGTTTATATGTAAAATCATCCTTAAAACCCATCCTGCGTGATAATATATGTGAATCTAATGAAAATGTAGAGTCCCTGTGGGTGGAGATAAGGGGAGGGGGGAAAAATAATAAATTACTGATAGGGGTTTGTTATAAGTCTCCAAAAATAATGGAAGCAACAGAGAATATCCTCATCAAGCAAATAGATGAAGCGGCGACTCAAGGAGAAGTCATTATTATGGGGGACTTCAACTACACTGAAATACATTGGGGAACCGAAAGCTGCAGTTCCAGCAAAGGTAATAGGTTTTTGAAAACTATGAGAGACAATTACCTTTCACAACTGGTTCAAGAGGGGGGGCACTGCTAGACCTAATATTAACCAACAGGCCAGATCGCATATCAAATATAAGGGTTGAGGGTCACTTGGGTAATAGTGATCACTAAATAATACGTTTTCATGTATCCTTTAATAAGATGTGTAGTAGAGAGGTTACAAGGACAACACTAAACTTCAGGAAGGCAAATTTCCAACGGATGAGAGATGATCTTGGTGCAATTAACTGGGACGATATCCTGAGACATAAAAATACACAAAGAAAATGGGAGACGTTTATTAGCATCCTGAATAGGACCTGTGCACAATATATACCGTATGGGAATAAACATGCTAGAAATAGGAGGAAACCACTATGGTTAAATAGAGCTGTAAGGGGAGCAATAAGTGACAAAAATAAAGCATTTAGAGAAATAAAGCAAGTAGGTAGTGATGAGGCATTAAATAAATACAGAAAATTAAATAAATTCTGTAAAAAGCAAATCAAGACAGCAAAGATTGAAACAGAGAGACTCACTGCCAGAGAGAGTAAAAATAATCCCAAAATATTCTTTAACTACATAAATAGTAAGAAGCTAAAAAATGATAGTGTTGGTCCCCTTAAAAAATAGTCTAGGTGAAATGGTGGATGAGGATGAGGAAAAAGCCAATATGCTAAATGACTTTTTTTCAACAGTATTTACACAAGAAAATCTCATGATGGATAACATGATCAGTGATAAAAATTCTCCATTAAATGTCACCTGCTTAACCCAGCAGGAAGTACGGCGGCATCTAAAATTCCTTAAAATTGTCAAATCCCTGAGCCTGGAAGGGATACACCCCCGAGTACTGCAGGAATTAAGTACAGTCATAGATAGACCATTATTTTTAATCTTTAAAGATTCCATAATAACAGGGTCTGTACCACAGGACTGGCGTATAGCAAATGTGGTGCCAATATTCAAAAAGGGGACAAAAACTGAACTTGGAAATTATAGGCCAGTAAGTTTAACCTCAACTGTGGGTGAAATCCTGGAGGGTTTTCTAAGAGATACTATAATGGAGTATCTGAAGAAGAATAACCTCATGACCCAATATCAACATGGGTTTACAAGGGACCGTCTACGACACTACATCTACAATGGTGATAGAGTATCACATGTCCCCACATCACATCCACAGTGGTGATGGAGTGTCACATGTCCCCACATCACATCCACAGTGGTGATAGAGCATCACATGTCCCCACAGCACATCCACATTGGTGATAGAGCGTCACATGTCCCCACAGCACATCCACAGTGGTGATAGAGCATCACATGTCCCCACATTACATCCACAGTGGAGATAGAGCATCACATGTCCCCACATTACATCCACAGTGGTGATAGAGCATCACATGTCCCCACATTACATCCACAGTGGAGATAGAGCATCACATGTCCCCACATTACATCCACAGTGGTGATAGAGCATCACATGTCCCTACAGCACATTCACAGTGGTGATAGAGCCTCACATGTCCTCACACTACATCCACAATGGTGATAGAGCATCACATGTCCCCACATTACATCCACAGTAGTGATAGAGCATCACATGTCCCCACAGCACATCCACAGTGGTGATAGAGCATCACATGTCCCCACATCACATCCACAGTGGTGATAGAGCATCACATGTCCCCACAGCACATTCACAGTGGTGATAAAGCATCACATGTCCCCACAGCACATCCACAGTGGTGATAGAGCCTCACATGTCCTCACGCTACATCCACAATGGTGATAGAGCATCACATGTCCTCACATCACATCCACAGTGGTGATAGAACATCACATGTCCCCACAGCACATTCATTTTGGTGATAGATCTTCACATGTCCCCACATCACATCCACAGTGGTGATAATCTCATATGTGCCCACATCGCATCCACATTGGTGATAGCATCACATATCTCCACTCTATATCCACACTGGTGATAGGGTATCACATGTCCCCACATCACATCCACAGTGGTGATAGAGCAACACATGTCCCCACAGCACATCCACAGTGGTGATAGAGCCTCACATGTCCCCACATTACATCCACAGTGGAGATAGAGCATCACATGTCCCCACATTACATCCACAGTGGTGATAGGGCATCATATCTCCCCACATCACATCCACAGTGGTGATAGGGCATCACATGTCCCCACATCACATCCACAGTGGTGATAGAGCATCACATGTCCCTCCAGCACATTCACAGTGGTGATAGAGCCTCACATGTCCTCACACTACATCTACAATGGTGATAGAGTATCACATGTCCCCACATCACATCCACAGTGGTGATGGAGTGTCACATGTCCCCACATCACATCCACAGTGGTGATAGAGCATCACATGTCCTCACATCACATCCACAGTGGTGATAGAGCATCACATGTCCCCACAGCACATTCACTTTGGTGATAGATCCTCACATGTCCCCACATCACATCCACAGTGGTGATAGTATCACATATTTCCACATTATATCCACACTGGTGATAGGGCATCACATGTCCCCACAGCACATCCACAGTGGTGATAGAGCATCACATGTCCCTACAGCACATTCACAGTGGTGATAGAGCCTCACATGTCTTCACACTACATCCACAATGGTGATAGAGCATCACATGTCCCCACATTACATCCACAGTGTTGATGGAGTGTTACATGTCCCCACATCACATCCACAGTGGTGATAGAGCATCACATGTCCCCACAGCACATCCACAGTGGTGATAGAGCGTCACATGTCCCCACAGCACATCCACAGTGGTGATAGAGCGTCACATGTCCTCACATTACATCCACAGTGGAGATAGAGCGTCACATGTCCCCACATTACATCCACAGTGGTGATAGAGCATCACATGTCCCTACAGCACATTCACAGTGGTGATAGAGCCTCACATGTCCTCACACTACATCCACAATGGTGATAGAGCATCACATGTCCCCACATTACATCCACAGTGGTGATGGAGTGTTACATGTCCCCACATCACATCCACAGTGGTGATAGAGCATCACATGTCCCCACAGCACATCCACAGTGGTGATAGAGCGTCACATGTCCCCACAGCACATCCACAGTGGTGATAGAGTGTCACATGTCCCCACATTACATCCACAGTGGAGATAGAGCATCACATGTCCCCACATTACATCCACAGTGGTGATAGAGCATCACATGTCCCCACAGCACATCCACAGTGGTGATAGAGCGTCACATGTCCCCACAGCACATCCACAGTGGTGATAGAGCGTCACATGTCCTCACATTACATCCACAGTGGAGATAGAGCGTCACATGTCCCCACATTACATCCACAGTGGTGATAGAGCATCACATGTCCCTACAGCACATTCACAGTGGTGATAGAGCCTCACATGTCCTCACACTACATCCACAATGGTGATAGAGCATCACATGTCCCCACATTACATCCACAGTGGTGATGGAGTGTTACATGTCCCCACATCACATCCACAGTGGTGATAGAGCATCACATGTCCCCACAGCACATCCACAGTGGTGATAGAGCGTCACATGTCCCCACAGCACATCCACAGTGGTGATAGAGTGTCACATGTCCCCACATTACATCCACAGTGGAGATAGAGCATCACATGTCCCCACATTACATCCACAGTGGTGATAGAGCATCACATGTCCCTACAGCACATTCACAGTGGTGATAGAGCCTCACATGTCCTCACACTACATCTACAATGGTGATAGAGCATCACATATCCCCACATTACATCCACAGTGGTGATGGAGTGTTACATGTCCCCACATCACATCCACAGTGGTGATAGAGCATCACATGTCCCCACAGCACATCCACAGTGGTGATAGAGCGTCACATGTCCCCACAGCACATCCACAGTGGTGATAGAGTGTCACATGTCCCCACATTACATCCACAGTGGTGATAGAGCATCACATGTCCCCACAGCACATCCACAGTGGTGATAGAGCGTCACATGTCCCCACAGCACATCCACAGTGGTGATAGAGTGTCACATGTCCCCACATTACATCCACAGTGGAGATAGAGCATCACATGTCCCCACATTACATCCACAGTGGTGATAGAGCATCACATGTCCCTACAGCACATTCACAGTGGTGATAGAGCCTCACATGTCCTCACACTACATCTACAATGGTGATAGAGCATCACATATCCCCATATTACATCCACAGTGGTGATGGAGTGTTACATGTCCCCACATCACATCCACAGTGGTGATAGAGCATCACATGTCCCCACATTACATCCACAGTGGTGATAGGGCATCACATCTCCCCACAGCACATCCACAGTGGTGATAGGGCATCACATGTCCCCACATCACATCCACAGCACTTGGTGATAGAACATCACATGTCCCTACAGCACATTCACAGTCGTGATAGAGTCTCACATGTCCCCACGTCACATCCACAGTGGTCATAGTCTCACATGTGCCCAAATTGCATCAACAGTAGTGATAGTCTCAAATATCTCCACATGACCCCTGACATAGTACTGTGAAGAGAAGTCTATAGTGATGTGTGTATGCAAGAGTGTAAGCATGTATAAATACATCTATACCATATAATACATCTCTGTCTAGAGTGATGTGTGTGTGTGGATCAACTGATATTTGTGTGAATGGATGGATGGAGGGATAGATGGCTGGATGGCTGGATGAGGGAAGGAGGGAGGGATGAATGAATGGATGGATGAGGGAGGGAGAGACAAAGGGATGCATGGACGAGGGAGGAAATGATGCAGAGCACATTATAAACACCTATGTAGAAGCCTTTTCCTTCCTGGTTTTTCCAATCAGCTCAGTCATTCTCCTGCAGCTTCACACTTTGTGCTGCACTGGAGGCTGAAGCAGGAGACAGGAGCAAGAGGGTCTGGCAGAGACTTGGGGCAGTGTCTGTTGTGACATCACCAACCAGTTTCTGCCAGACAGGAAAACTGTAGTAGTGAAGTGAGCAGCTCCTCTAGAACGGGGGAGAGCTGCTCATTTGACTAGGTGTGATAACTAGGCAGCCATGCAGAATGCTGACTGGTAGTAAATTGCTAACTGTCAGCATTCTGCAGTCTTGATAAACACACAAAGCATACAAAGAGGCTGGACAACACCTTTGAGGACAACATAATGTGGGAGGAAGTCAACTCTACTAATAGCCAAATAGGCCCAAAAAATAGTTACTTTTGACTAATAGGCCATAATAAAGAATACAATGTTGGTGTTAACCAAAAGTGCAATTATCAGAAAAGCCTTATGAAACAAAAACAGAGACTGGACATAATGTATTTCATGTGGTGGAGCTTAACAAGGGTTTTAGTACTGGCTAATTCAGAAAATCTGAATTAGAGACTAAGTCAGACCTCAGTCTCTCAGCAATTCTTACTGTAGAGTACAATGCTGGTCATCACATTGTATAGGGCAGGTGTTCTAGAAAGTATTAGTAAAGTGCTCATATTAGATTGCCTATACAGTTTATTTTGGAAAACAATGATTATATTACAAAGGTCAATTTAACATCTTTACATCTTTGTGAAAGAAAGCACCACACTATATTCTGTATCAATAACTCTTCTCAGGCTATCTACCAAGGAGTAATTTTAGCAGATCTTGTCTCACAATACAGACAGGGACACAGCTTTAAAAGTCTTTGAATGACTTAATCACTACAACCTCCTAACTGCTGAGGGTTCCATGGTCTCACTGCTCTTACAGTGTACAAATCCTGTCCATACTTTTTTTCTTTTAGTGCAGAGGTCCCCAACCCGAGGCTTTGGAATCACACAACGCCTGTAGGCCCCTGACATGGCTCACGGTTCTCTCCTGTGAGAAGTGAAAATTGCTTTTAAAGTGCTGAGAATGAGGAAGAAGAACTTTGAAAACGTATAGTAGTGCTGGGCTCCCTCCTCCTCCTTACCAATAATATGACACTTCTCTTAGCACCACCCTCCTCCTGGCTGGTTATGGCACCGTTCTCTCCTTTGCGCCTCCCTCCTCTCCTTGCTGATGATGGCACCGTTCTATCCTCTTCGGCTCCCTCCTCCTCACTGCTGATTGCACACTTTACTTGGCTCCCTTCTCTTCCTGGTTGGTGATGGCATACTATTCTCCTCTGTGGTCCCCTTGCTGCCTCATCTGCCACTGCCTATTCCCCCTAATTTGTTCCAACACTACTGATTCCTGTACTGCTTTTTCTTTTTCTGCTTGTGCCTGATACTTTAGTAATCATGTCCTGGCAGCCTGCTTCCTGCCCGGTATAGGTACTTACATATCAGCCCCAATTTTCCTCTAGTGTGGCACTAAGTATAAAAGGCTGTAAATGTCCACACAGGCTTAAAGTACAAGCAGTACAATGTAATGAGACTTATCACCAGTTATATTATATCAAAATTACCATGATGTGCACACACTGCTATCATAGAACAACAATTGTATGCAGGATATGTTAATTTTGGAGATACAGGGATAACGACACATAAAGCCCCATAACAAGCATACATAGTTGCAGATAAAGGATACATAAATCACATAGTCAATGAAATATAAATGGTAATCAAAAAAGCATTGACTATGTGATTTGTGTATCTTTTATCAGCAACTATGTATGCTTGCTATGAGGTTTTAAGTGTTGGATCATGACATGGCTCTTTCATTGATATGATGCCATTTAACTCTTTATAGGTCTGATATGACCATTATTTTGCACTAGCACTTTATATAAAAAAGTTTTTTCTTCATGTATCACTATTAAATGAAAGAGGTCTGACATGGATCCCATTTATATAATGGTCTGACATTGAAATTCTCGTTGCATAAGAGTAATTATTGTTTTTTGATATATTTGCTGAATACACTTATCTATTGATGCAACAACCTATCTAGACGTGGCACTCAGGTGTCGCTGTAGTCTCTATCCCCTGTTGTTTTATTAATTTTGATTTTTTTTTTTTATAATGTAATTGTCTTTTTATTCATTTATTTGTTAAGAAAAATTGGATATATTCATTTTTTCAAATATTTTTTCTTATGTCCATTTTTTGGGGGGTAGTTATTAATATATGGACGAGCTTATTATTAGCCTAATTTTGGGAATATGATAAAATACTATGCAGTATTGTGGCAGTATGGTGGCATGAACTACAGTGTAGTGTGTGCCATAGTCCAAGACGGAGCACATGTCTACTGAAGAATATTGCCCAATAACTAAACACTGACATTTAACCAATTTCATCTTTTCTGACACGTTATTCCTAAATGGTGAAAATTTTTGCAAAAAGGGTTGCAGTATTTGTGTAGTAGTAAAGTCACTGTCCAGATAATATAGATCATTCCTCAAATGCCTTTTGGCTACCTAAATAATATATTAAAAAAATAAAAGAATCAATACTCATCATCATCAACATTGCCTGCACTCACATGTTCCCTACTTGTCGGCACCTACTTCTCCTGTCCTCAACAGACCGGAATTGGGCAGCAATGCCTGCTTAGGCAATCACTGACAGGTGAGCAATCTATGGTGTCTCAAAGATGGGACCAAAAAGTACAGACTACCCGTGAGCAGGGGGTAAGAGCTTGAATGAGATGTGAGGGGGAAGAGTGAGAGTGAGGAGTGGTTCTTTGATTTTATTTTTAGGTATTCTGAGAAACCAGTGTGAGGCAGGACATGGCACTCTTGCCTAGGGGGTTCTTTTTTTCCATTTTCAGCTTTGTGATTATGTAAATAATGAGAAGAATATGTATTATTTATAATTAAATATTCAGATCAATTTTCATTACTAAGGTTCTTCTACTACAGCCTTTCCACATCGCCCAGAGAGGCAGGTGCCAACATTCTTTGTAGGAACATCTGATAACACAACACCCTGTGACTCTGTGAAGATTCATTGGCATTACCATGCCACCACAATTAAAACTAATGTATGGTATGTGACCCAAATTTTTCTACTCCATGCACGAGAGAGAACTTTGAAAATGCGGAAATTACCAACCCAAAAACTGATTATTGCTACAGAAGACCTAAACTATGCTCAGTGCCAATAGACATATACCAGGTAGTGACATTCTGGAGCATGAATACGCATTTCATATAAAGCAGGATGTAGCTAAGAATTGTGGATGCTAGCGCTTATTAATGACTGCAGTGAAAGCTGCCATTTTATCCATATATTTTTGCTTTGAAGCTTTTTACGACACCTACACAGAGCGAGGGGCCCACACCTGCCCTACCTCATATTCCACACCAGGCTTCAAGCTTATTTGGCGCAGGGTTGCTGGTAGCGTTACCGTGATTAAGGCTCAAAATGTAAAGAGCAAATTACTATGAATGTATGAAACAATTTGCACTTAATGTTTCAGTCATATCTATGAAAAATATGACTTAAATATAGTTTTATTAATAATACATATTTTAATTAAACGGGTAGAGGTGCATCTAGCAGGAAAAAATTGAATCTTCACTCGATTTCACATACTGGTATGATTCATGGGCAGTAAATATGCAAAGCTTTATGCCCATAAGGCAATCAAACTGCAAAGCTGATATGCATGTTTTTATCTAAAAGAAGGAAGTCTAGAAAGGCACAAAGACATAATAAAAAGCTGCCGGGATAAAAAAAAAAATCAAACTAATGAATCTCTTTTAGCTAATACAGATCTGTGTCACAGGAAATCATTAGTACAATAAACAAAGTAGCCTCATAATTATTCATTGTTATCTCATAAATGTAATTGCATAAGCTACATAGTAATAAAGTGGCTAATCAGTTATTACTTAGATGAAGAATGGGAAAAATGTGGCACACAAAATGATAGATAGATAGATAGATAGATAGATAGATAGATAGAGAGCTAGAATATAGATAGATAGATAGATAGATAGATAGATAGATAGATAGGAAGTAGATAGATAAATAGATAATAGATAGATAGAACATTTGCAGTTGTTGTCAATAAATCTTGCAGAGTTTGCTCATTATAGTATTGTATAATATTGATTTCTTTGTGTTTCAGGAAAAAAAACTTGTAAATTTAGAAACTTTTGATTCTTTTGTGAAAAATCCAAGAACAAAGAAAATGTAATTTTATAGTCGTGTCAAATTACTGGTTACAACCCATGTTGTCTCATCCTGCAGCCAAGTGAATGTCTATTATGTAGCTAGTCACCTTACTTAAATACATAGATTAGGTATATACAAAAAAAATCACATCCTTATGAAACAATAAATAATATATATATATATATATATAAAACATATAAAGCTCAATGTGGGTGTGTATGTATGTATGTATGTATGTATGTGTGTATGTGCGGGATTGGCATCCGCACTGTCGCAGCTACAGCCACAAAATTTTGCACAGTCACACGTCTGGACCCCGAGAGCGTCATAGGCTATGTTGTGAGGCGAAATTTTAACCCCGCGTGTTCCAATTCACCAAACAATTTTGCCCCTATCTACATAATGGGGCAAAAGTGAAAGGAAAAGTGTTGGAGGCAAATTGACAGCTGCCAGATGTGAACAAGGGGGACTTAAAGAATGAGAGCGATGGCGCCAAAGAGTATATACCGTACAGTTGCTAAGGTGGGGCCCTGACATGGGATACTCACCACACACGGTGATATGAACACACACACACAAAATGCGCCACACACTACCACGTGCTTCAACACATATACCACCCTCAGCACACATTTCACCACACATACACCAACCTCGCCACATAAAAGTCAAAACACAAAAGTCGCCACACTGTCCCAGAGCTGTTTAAAAGATGAAAAATGAGCTGTGATTGGTTGCTATCAGCAACAGTTTTCTTTGTAGACAGTTGTGGTAACTGAGGCCTATTATTCTTATCATTTCTATGGTGTTATCGTCCTTCTGTAAAGCTGGAAATAACACAATTTATTACCATGCCAACACAGACCACCCTCTGACACAGACTGCAGGGGGAGCCCAGTATCACACAGGATAGGATCAGATACACAGCTCAGCAGTCAGTATCACACAGGATAAGATTAGATACACAGCTCAGCAGTCAGTATCACACAGGAGAGGATTAGACACATGGCTCAGCAGGCAGTATCACACAGGACAGGATTAGATACACGGCTCAGCAGTGAGTATCACACAGGATAGGATTAGATACACAGCTCAGCAGTCAGTATCACACAGGATAAGATTAGATACACAGCTCAGCAGTCAGTATCACACAGGAGAGGATTAGACACATGGCTCAGCAGGCAGTATCACACAGGATAGGATTAGATACACAGCTCAGCAGTCGGTATCACACAGGAGAGGATTAGATACACAGCTCAGCAGTCAGTATCACACAGGAGAGGATTAGACACATGGCTCAGCAGTCAGTATCACACAGGATAGGATTAGCTACACAGCTCAGCAGTCAGTATCACACAAGATAGGATTAGATACACAGCTCAGCAGTCAGTATCACACAGGATAGGATTAGATACACAGCTCAGCAGTCAGTATCACACAGGATAGGATTAGATACATGGCTCAGCAGACAGTATCACACAGGATAGGATTAGATACACCGCTCAGCAGTCAGTATCACACAGGATAGGATTAGATACACCACTCAGCAGTCAGTATCACACAGGAGAGGAATAGACACATGGCTCAGCAGTCAGTATCACACAGGAGAGGATTAGATACACGGCTGAGCAGTCAATAACACACATGATAAGATTAGGTACACGGCTCAGCAGTCAGTATCACACAGGATAGGGTTAGATACACGGCTCAGCAGTCAGTATCACACAGGATAGAATCATAGAATCGTAGAGTTGGAAGGGATTTCCTGGGCTATCTGGTCCAACCCCCTGCTCAAATCAGGATTCGCTAAATCATCCCAGTCAGATGTCTGTCCAGCCTCTGTTTGAAGACTTCCATTGAAGGAGAACTCACCACTTCTCGTGGCAGCCTGTTCCACTCATTGATCACTCTAACTGTCAAAAAGTTTTTTCTAATATCTAATCTGTGTCTCCTCCCATTCAGTTTCATCCCATTGCTTCTAGTCTTTCCTTGTGCAAATGAGAATAAAGATGATCCTTCTGCAATGTGACAGCCCTTTAGATATTTGTAGACAGCTATAGAATCATAGAATAGGATTAGATACACAGCTCAGCAGTCAGTATCACACAGGAGAGGATTAGATACACCACTCAGCAGTCAGTATCACACAGGATAGGATTAGATACACAGCTCAGCAGTCAGTGTCACACAGGAGAGGATTAGACACATGGCTCAGCAGGCAGTATCACACAGGATAGGATTAGATACACAGCTCAGCAGTCAGTATCACACAGGATAGGATTAAATACACAGCTCAGCAGTCAGTATCACACAGGATAGGACTAGAGACACGGCTCAGCAGTCAGTATCACACAGGATAGGACTAGAGACAAGGCTCAGCAGTCAGTATCACACAGGATAGGATTAGATACACGGCTCAGCAGTCAGTATCACACAGGATAGGGTTAGATACACGGCTCAGGAGACAGTATCACACAAGATAGGATTAGATACATGGCTGAGCAGTCGGTATCACACGATAGGATTAGATGCACAGCTCAGCAGAAAGTATAACACAGGAGAGGATACTTGGGTTATCATTTAGTTAAGTTGTGTTGCAAATCTGTAGTGTTGAATATATGATGTGAAATGTTTTTATGTGCAATATAATCATTGTAATTTGTTATACAGTTGTGGCCAAAAGTATTGACACCCCTGCAATTCTGTCAGATAATACTCAGTTTCTTCCTGAAAATGATTGCAAGCACAAATTCTTTGGTATTATCTTCATTTAATTTGTCTTAAATGAAAAAACACAAAAGAGAATGAAGCAAAAAGCAAAACATTGATCATTTCACACAAAACTCCAAAAATGAGCCAGACAAAAGTATTGGCACCCTCAGCCTAATACTTGGTTGCACAACCTTTAGCCAAAATAACTGCGACCAACCGCTTCTGGTAACCATCAATGAGTTTCTTACAATGCTCTGCTGGAATTTTAGACCATTCTTCTCTGGCAAACTGCTCCAGGTCCCTGATATTTGAAGGGTGCCTTCTCCAAACTGCCATTTTAGATCTATGGGATTCAGGTCTGGACTCATTGCTGGCCACCTTAGAAGTCTCCAGTGCTTTCTCTCAAACCATTTTCTAGTGCTTTTTGAAGTGTGTTTTGGGTCATTGTCCTGCTGGAAGACCCATGACCTCTGAGGGAGACCCAGCTTTCTCACACTGGGCCCTACATTATGCTGCAAAATTTGTTGGTAGTCTTCTGACTTCATAATGTCATGCACACGGTCAAGCAGTCCAGTACCAGAGGCAGCAAAGCAACTCCAAAACATCAGGGAACCTCCACCATGTTTGACTGTAGGGACCGTGTTCTTTTCTTTGAATGCCTCTTTTTTTCTCCTGTTAACTCTATGTTGATGCCTTTGCCCAAAAAGCTCTACTTTTGTCTCATCTGACCAGAGAACATTCTTCCAAAACGTTTTAGGCTTTTTCAGGTAAGTTTTGGCAAACTCCAGCCTTGCTTTTTTATGTCTCGGGGTAAGAAGTGGGGTCTTCCTGGGTCTCCTACCATACAGTCCCTTTTCATTCAGACGCCTATGGATAGTACGGGTTGACACTGTTGTACCCTCGGACTGCAGGGCAGCTTAACTTGTTTGGATGTTAGTCGAGGTTCTTTATCCAACATCCGCACAATCTTGCATTGAAATCTCTTGTCAATTTTTGCCACAGGTAAATTACAGGTGCTGTTAATTAAACAAATTAGAGAAGCATCACATGATTTTTCGAACAGTGCCAATACTTTTGTCCACCCTCTTTTTTATGTTTGGTGTGGAATTATATCCAGTTTGGCTTTAGGACAATTTTTTTTGTGTCTTTTTCATTTAAGACAAATTAAATGAAGATAATAATACCAAAGAATTTGTGTTTGCAACCATTTTCAGGAAGAAACTGAGTATTATCTGACAGAATTGCAGGGGTGTCAATACTTTTGGCCACAACTGTAACTAACCACAGTTGGCTACTATGCCCAGGCAACGCCAGGCTCTTCAGCTAGTATATATATATATATATATATATAAAAACAAAACTATAACAACATTTACCTTCCTATACTCCAAAATCTACAAAGATAGAGGGAAAAAAAGACAACAAATTGAGCAACCAACATGCTAATTGCAATAAGTATGTGTCATGCTTGATAATATCAAGAAACATAAAATGCAGTCATGAAAAAAACATAGCACATCCTTTTTGAATTTTAATGTTTGGTTTTAGTTATCAGGACATAATGAAAAAAAATTGGTCTCTAAAAGGTCTTAAAATTAAATAAATATAACATCAGATGAATAATAGAACCTGGGTGGTGGTGCCACTCGATGTGCTGCTGCTGCTGACAATTGTATTTCCTTAAAAGAATGTTTATTTTATATAGAATTTATTAGAGTTGAGCGAAACGGGTCGAAAAAATTCAAAAGTCACCGACTTTTGGCAAAGTCGGGTTTCATGAAACGAAACCCGACCCTAGGATGAGGTCGGCCACGAGGTCGGCGACTTACGCGCCAAAGTCGCATTTCAAAAGTTTGTTTTGCGCTCTTTTTCAGCCAATCAGGATCCACGGACACTGTGGGCAACGTGACGACATAGGCACGGGTCACCACCATCTTTCAGAAGGGCATGCAAGTGATTGGCTTGCTTTGGTGGGCGTCACAGGGGGTATAAAAGGGCGTGCACGCCGACCGCCATCTTACTTCTGCCGATCTTAGTATAGGGAGAGGTTGCTGCTGATTCTGTAGGGAGAGCGTTAGGCAGGGAAGAAGACAAAAAAACTGCTTCTGCTGCTAGCGATTTGGCCTGCACAACACACCAGTCACTGTGTGTGCAGTGCAAGGGGAGGCTATATAGTGGTGTATCAGTGGTGTTGGTTGTTGGGCTGCCTTTTAAGGCTTCCTGACAGGCTGGCATTGCTGTTTACCCACTGCTCCGCAAACTGCTTTTTTAAAAGCAATACCAATTTTTTTTTTTTTGTCCAGCTGAGAAGAAAAAAAAACTGCTTCTGCTGCTAGCAATTTGGCCTGCACAACACACCAGTCACTGTGTGTGCAGTGCAAGGGGAGGCTATATAGTGGTGTATCAGTGGTGTTGGTTGTTGGGCTGCCTTCTAAGGCTTCCTGACAGGCTGGCATTGCTGTTTACCCACTGCTCCGCAAACTGCTTTTTTAAAAGCAATCCAATCTCCCTTATCCTCTAGTCACTTTTGTCACAGCTGTGCCATCGAGCCTGTCACATAGCGCTCAGTTATTCATTGGGCCTCACACAATCCAAAAGTGTCCAGTGTCCAAAAGTGTGTGCAGAGATTCAAAATCTCCCTTATCCTCTAGTCACTTTTGTCACAGCTGTGCCATCGAGCCTGTCACATAGCGCTCAGATATCAGTGGGCCTCACACAATCCAAAAGTGTCCACTGTCCACAAGTGTGTGCAGAAATTCAAAATCTCCCTTATCCTCTAGTCACTTTTGTCACAGCTGTGCCATCGAGCCTGTCACATAGCGCTCAGATATCAGTGGGCCTCACACAATCCAAAAGTGTCCACTGTCCACAAGTGTGTGCAGAAATTCAAAATCTCCCTTATCCTCTAGTCACTTTTGTCACAGCTGTGCCATCGAGCCTGTCACATAGCGCTCAGATATCAATGGGCCTCACACAATCCAAAAGTGTCCACTGTCCACAAGTGTGTGCAGAAATTCAAAATCTCCCTTATCCTCTAGTCACTTTTGTCACAGCAGTGCCATCGAGCCTGTCACATAGCGCTCAGATATCAGTGGGCCTCACACAATCCAAAAGTGTCCAGTGTCCAAAAGTGTGTGCAGATATTCAAAATCTCCCTTATCCTCTAGTCACTTTTGTCACAGCAGTGCCATCGAGCCTGTCACATAGCGCTCAGATATTCATTGGGCCTCACACAATCCAAAAGTGTCCAGTATCCAAAAGTGTGTGCAGAGATTCAAAATCTCCCTTATCCTCTAGTCACTTTTGTCACAGCTGTGCCATCGAGCCTGTCACATAGCGCTCAGATATCAGTGGGCCTCACACAATCCAAAAGTGTCCACTGTCCACAAGTGTGTGCAGAAATTCAAAATCTCCCTTATCCTCTAGTCACTTTTGTCACAGCAGTGCCATCGAGCCTGTCACATAGCGCTCAGATATCAGTGGGCCTCACACAATCCAAAAGTGTCCACTGTCCAAAAGTGTGTGCAGATATTCAAAATCTCCCTTATCCTCTAGTCACTTTTGTCACAGCTGTGCCATCGAGCCTGTCACATAGCGCTCAGATATCAGTGGGCCTCACACAATCCAAAAGTGTCCAGTGTCCAAAAGTGTGTGCAGATATTCAAAATCTCCCTTATCCTCTAGTCACTTTTGTCACAGCAGTGCCATCGAGCCTGTCACATAGCGCTCAGATATCAGTGGGCCTCACACAATCCAAAAGTGTCCAGTGTCCAAAAGTGTGTGCAGATATTCAAAATCTCCCTTATCCTCTAGTCACTTTTGTCACAGCACTGCCATCGAGCCTGTCACATAGCGCTCAGATATCAGTGGGCCTCACACAATCCAAAAGTGTCCAGTGTCTAAAAGTGTGTGCAGATATTCAAAATCTCCCTTATCCTCTAGTCACTTTTGTCACAGCTGTGCCATCGAGCCTGTCACATAGCGCTCAGATATCAGTGGGCCTCACACAATCCAAAAGTGTCCACTGTCCACAAGTGTGTGCAGAAATTCAAAATCTCCCTTATCCTCTAGTCACTTTTGTCACAGCTGTGCCATCGAGCCTGTCACATAGCGCTCAGATATCAGTGGGCCTCACACAATCCAAAAGTGTCCACTGTCCACAAGTGTGTGCAGAAATTCAAAATCTCCCTTATCCTCTAGTCACTTTTGTCACAGCTGTGCCATCGAGCCTGTCACATAGCGCTCAGATATCAGTGGGCCTCACACAATCCAAAAGTGTCCACTGTCCACAAGTGTGTGCAGAAATTCAAAATCTCCCTTATCCTCTAGTCACTTTTGTCACAGCAGTGCCATCGAGCCTGTCACATAGCGCTCAGATATCAGTGGGCCTCACACAATCCAAAAGTGTCCAGTGTCCAAAAGTGTGTGCAGATATTCAAAATCTCCCTTATCCTCTAGTCACTTTTGTCACAGCAGTGCCATCGAGCCTGTCACATAGCGCTCAGATATCAGTGGGCCTCACACAATCCAAAAGTGTCCACTGTCCACAAGTGTGTGCAGAAATTCAAAATCTCCCCTGTCCTATAGACACCTTGTACCTTGTTTTACATTACTATATAGTTTGTTGGATTTTGTCTACATTTCTACCAAAAATGAGGAAGGCTGGTGGAAGAGGCCGTGGAATTGGGCGGGGGTTGGCAGCTGGTAATGATGGTGTTGGTGGTGGATCTGATGGTAGTGGCAAGAGCAAAATAGGACCGAATGCAGGAGGTGCTGACCCTGCGTCATCGTCTGGCTACATAAGGCCTCGAACGCTTAGTTTTCTAGGAGTTGGCAAACCGCTTTTAAAGCCAGAGCATCAGGAAAAAGTTTTGTCTTACATTGCTGACTCCAGCTCTATCGCCTCCTCTTCTTCAGTTGTAAAAAGTAAAAGCACTGAGTCATCATTGGAGGCTCATGTTCATGAACCACACCTTTCCTTGTGTCCTTCACCCCAACCAAGATTGAAGGATGACGCAGGCCATACTACTGATTACTCCATGGAGCTGTTTTCACATACCATGCCTGGATTATCAAATCAAATGGTGAATTACCCAGGCCAAGATGAATCTGACATGGAGTGCACTGATGCACAGCCGCTGATGGATGATTCTGCTGGTACATTCACTCAGAGCACTACATTGTCCTCGCAGTGTACAGAGCCAGATTCTGACCCTGATGAGACTCAGGTGCCCCTTCCCGCACACTATACCACCATACACGGTGACACAGAGGAAGGTGCACATGACATAGAAGAGGAGGTGATGGATGACCCAGTTGTTGACCCAGATTGGCATCCATTGGGGGAAGAGGGTGCTGCTTCCAATAGCTCAGATGAGGAGCATACACAGCAGACATCGACATCGCAACAGCTGTTATCTGGCAGGCCCGGAGCACTCCAAAGACAGGTTCCAAACATCAAAAGAGTTGCTGGACAGCTTGTCCAGAGGGTCAAAAGATCACAGCGTGCTAGGCCGCAAAATGTCTGCCAAAGTAGGAAGAGTGCAGTGTGGCACTTTTTTGAACAAAATCCTCATGATCAGGCCAAGGTTATCTGTAAGAAGTGCGCAAAGACCTTTAGCCGAGGGAAAAATCTGAAAAATTTGAATACCAGTTGCATGCTTAGACATTTAACCAGCATGCACTTGCAAGCGTGGACACAACACCAAACCTCAAGTGCCACATGTGCATCTGATCACAACGAAGGTAGTCAGCAACGCTACATTGTCTCCCCCACTGTAAGCCCACCGGTTAGCACAGCAGCAAATGTTGAGGTGTCGTTGCAAGACCACAGCAGTCAGGGAATCCCACTGTTATATCAACGAAATACTGATTCTAGGCCATCAGAAAGAACACCAACTCCATCACCATCATCAACCCTCTCTCAGTCCGCCCTGTCCACCGCTACTTCCACCATATGCAGCTCTCAAGTCCAGCTCACCCTCCCAGACACTATGAGTAGGTCAAGAAAGTACTCAGTCTCTCATCCGCGTACACTGGGTTTGAACGCCCACATTGCCAAACTAATCTCGTTTGAGATGATGCCCTTTCGGTTGGTGGAAAGCACAGCTTTCCGCGAACTCATGGCCTATGCAGTACCACGGTATGACCTACCCAGTCGCCACTTCTTCTCTCGCAAAGCCATCCCAGCCCTCCACCATCATGTGAAAGACCGCATTGTCCATGCACTCAAGCAGTCAGTGAGCGGAAAGGTGCACCTCACAACTGATGCATGGTCCAGTCGGCATGGCCAGGGCCGTTACGTGTCCATCACTGCGCACTGGGTTAATGTGGTGGATGCAGGGTCCACAGGGGACAGTGGTGGTGGGACAGTGCTGCCTAGCCCACGGTATAGGAAACAGTTGGCTGTAGGCGTTCGACCCTCCTCCTCCTCCACCTCCTCCAGAAGCGAAAGCTCGTCCACAGAGCGCAGTCGTACGAGCACTCCATCTGCAGCTGCCACTGTTGCACACGATGTGTCCCCCTATCGAGCAGCTAGTGGAAAGCGTCAGCAGGCTGTGTTGCAGATGATGTGTTTGGGCGACAGACACACCGCCGAGGTGCTGGCCGAGTACTTGAAGCGACAAACTGAGTCATGGCTGGGCAGTGTACATCTTGAGGCAGGCAAGGTAGTTAGTGATAACGGCCGTAATTTTGTGGCAGCCATAGCCCTTTCAAAACTCAGCCACATACCTTGCTTGGCTCACACCTTGAACCTGGTGGTTCAGTGCTTCCTCAAAAATTATCCGGAGTTAACAGCCCTGCTCCAGAAGGTGCGAAGACTGTGCGCGCACATCCGCCGGTCGCCTGTACACTCCGTTCGTATGCAGAAGCTGCAGCGATTGCTCCACCTTACCAACCACCGCCTCATTATCGACATTGCAACAAGGTGGAACTCCACCCTGCACATGGTGGAGCGGCTGTGCGAGCAGAGGCAGGCCATAATGCATTTGTGGGAGGATACACGGCCAGGCACTTTGAGAGCAGACATGGAGTTGACAGGTGTGCAGTGGTCGAAGCTGAAAGACCTTTGTAAAGTCCTTCAGTGTTTTGAGGAATGCACACGGCTGGTAAGCGCAGACGACGCCATCCTAAGCATGAGCATCCCACTTATGCGTCTGCTCATGCAAACTTTGACGCACCTTAAGGAGCAGGCGTCTGCAGCCAATGTTGATGAGGAGGAAGAGGAGGAGGGAATCCTTGATGACATTCAGCCATTGTCTGCTCAGGGACCTCTCCTGGACGAGGTGGAGGAAGAAGAGGAGGAGGAGGAGGAGGATGATGGGGATGATTACTTAGGGGAGGAGGATGCATCTCGTGGGGCAAGTGAAAATGTTGGCGTGGCAAGGTCTGGTACAGGGTTTGTGCGTGACTTGAGGGATGTGGATTTGCCAGAAAGTGCTCCTCCACCCAGCACTCGCAGTGCATCATTGACACCGGGAACATTGGCCCACATGTCAGATTATGCCTTGCGGATCCTAAAAAGGGACCCCCGCATTGCCAAAATGATGAACGATGACGACTACTGGTTGGCCAGCATCCTGGATCCACGCTATAAAGGCAAATTACAAAACATCATGCCACAGGAGAACCTTGACCTAATATTGGCTAATAAACAAGCAACTCTGGTAAATCGGTTGCTTGAGGCATTCCCAGCACACAGCAGCGGTGATGGTTCTCACACGAGCCGTACGGGCCGGGGGCAGCTTGGCAGAGGTGTTCGTGGTGCACACAGCAGAAGTGGCGTTGGAGACAGGGGTTTCATGACAATGTTGTGGACTGATTTTTCAAATACCGCTCACACAACTGGTAATACTGCATCGATGGAAAGTGACAGGAGACAGCAGTTGTCAACTATGGTAACAAACTACTTTTCCTCCCATATCGATGTTCTCCCACACAGGTCATTCCCCTTTGACTATTGGGCCGCTAAACTGGACACCTGGCCTGAATTGGCCCAATATGCCTTACAGGAGCTCGCTTGCCCAGCTGCAAGTGTGCTATCGGAAAGAGTCTTCAGTGCAGCTGGATCAATCCTGACAGAAAAAAGGACCCGTCTGTCAACCCAAAATGTGGATGATCTAACCTTCATTAAAATGAACCACGCATGGATTTCCAAGGATTTTGTCCCACCTTCCCCTGAAGACATATAGGGTGACAGAAAAATGGCTTGCTTTGGTCCACCTCTTCCTGGTACTTCACCTATTTCGCCTTTTGCATCAGCTGAATGTCCAACATCAACATATGCCACTTTCTAAAACTCCCTAACTGTGCTGCCTCCCCCCCCATGGCCGGGGTCACCACCTACCGCACGACACCGTGCGAGTGCCGTTGCCCTGGACAGGTGGGTAAGCCGACTCTTGGGCGCGGGCACTGGCACAGGGTCCCTCATAGTGCAATCAAGTGTCTCTGACGGTGGTGGTGCACACCCGCCGTCAGACACACCGCTGTACTATGAGGGGCCCAGTGCCAGTACCGACGCCCACGAGTGGGCCCCCCTTGCTTGGGCAGGGCCCCAGCATTTGCAATCTTTACCTCTCCCTGCTCCTCCGCTGTGTAATCTGGGCCGTCAAATCCATACTGTGCCTGACACCGTCTGAGCCTGCCTCCTGAGACATATATTTTGAATGTGTACGCTATCCATACATGTTATCCAGGGATACGGTACCCTTTCTAACCTTTGTGCAATCACGTGCAATCCATACTGGGCCTAACACCGTCTGAGCCTGCCTCATGCTGTATAGACATATATTTTGAATGTGTACGCTATCCATAAATGTTATCCAGGGATACGGTACCCTTTCTAACCTTTGTGCAATCACGTGCAATCCATACTGGGCCTAACACCGTCTGAGCCTGCCTCATGCTGTATAGACATATATTTTGAATGTGTACGCTATCCATACATGTTATCCGGGGATACGGTACCCTTTCTAACCTTTGTGCAATCACGTGCAATCCATACTGGGCCTAACACCGTCTGAGCCTGCCTCATGCTGTATAGACATATATTTTGAATGTGTACGCTATCCATACATGTTATCCGGGGATACGGTACCCTTTCTAACCTTTGTGCAATCACGTGCAATCCATACTGGGCCTAACACCGTCTGAGCCTGCCTCATGCTGAATAGACATATATTTTGAATGTGTACGCTATCCATACATGTTATCCAGGGATACGGTACCCTTTCTAACCTTTGTGCAATCACGTGCAATCCATACTGGGCCTAACACCGTCTGAGCCTGACTCATGCTGTATAGACATATATTTTGAATGTGTACGCTATCCATACATGTTATCCGGGGATACGGTACCCTTTCTAACCTTTGTGCAATCACGTGCAATCCATACTGGGCCTAACACCGTCTGAGCCTGCTTCCTGAGACATATTTTGAATGTGTACGCTATCCATACATGTTATCCAGGGATACGGTACCCTTTCTAACCTTTGTGCAATCACGTGCAATCCATACTGGGCCTAACACCGTCTGAGCCTGCCTCATGCTGTATAGACATATATTTTGAATGTGTACGCTATCCATACATGTTATCCAGGGATACGGTACCCTTTCTAACCTTTGTGCAATCACGTGCAATCCATACTGGGCCTAACACCGTCTGAGCCTGCCTCATGCTGTATAGACATATATTTTGAATGTGTACGCTATCCATACATGTTATCCGGGGATACGGTACCCTTTCTAACCTTTGTGCAATCACGTGCAATCCATACTGGGCCTAACGCCGTCTGAGCCTGCCTCATGCTGTATAGACATATATTTTGAATGTGTACGCTATCCATACATGTTATCCGGGGATACGGTACCCTTTCTAACCTTTGTGCAATCACGTGCAATCCATACTGGGCCTAACACCGTCTGAGCCTGCCTCATGCTGTATAGACATATATTTTGAATGTGTACGCTATCCATACATGTTATCCGGGGATACGGTACCCTTTCTAACCTTTGTGCAATCACGTGCAATCCATACTGGGCCTAACACCATCTGAGCCTGCCTCATGCTGTATAGACATATATTTTGAATGTGTACGCTATCCATACATGTTATCCAGGGATACGGTACCCTTTCTAACCTTTGTGCAATCACGTGCAATCCATACTGGGCCTAACACCGTCTGAGCCTGCCTCATGCTGTATAGACATATATTTTGAATGTGTACGCTATCCATACATGTTATCCAGGGATACGGTACCCTTTCTAACCTTTGTGCAATCATGTGCAATCCATACTGGGCCTAACACCGTCTGAGCCTGCCTCATGCTGTATAGACATATATTTTGAATGTGTACGCTATCCATACATGTTATCCAGGGATACGGTACCCTTTCTAACCTTTGTGCAATCACGTGCAATCCATACTGGGCCTAACACCGTCTGAGCCTGCCTCATGCTGTATAGACATATATTTTGAATGTGTACGCTATCCATACATGTTATCCAGGGATACGGTACCCTTTCTAACCTTTGTGCAATCACGTGCAATCCATACTGGGCCTAACACCGTCTGAGCCTGCCTCATGCTGTATAGACATATATTTTGAATGTGTACGCTATCCATACATGTTATCCGGGGATACGGTACCCTTTCTAACCTTTGTGCAATCACGTGCAATCCATACTGGGCCTAACACCGTCTGAGCCTGCCTCATGCTGTATAGACATATATTTTGAATGTGTACGCTATCCATACATGTTATCCGGGGATACGGTACCCTTTCTAACCTTTGTGCAATCACGTGCAATCCATACTGGGCCTAACACCGTCTGAGCCTGCCTCATGCTGTATAGACATATATTTTGAATGTGTACGCTATCCATACATGTTATCCAGGGATACGGTACCCTTTCTAACCTTTGTGCAATCACGTGCAATCCATACTGGGCCTAACACCGTCTGAGCCTGCCTCATGCTGTATAGACATATATTTTGAATGTGTACGCTATCCATACATGTTATCCAGGGATACGGTACCCTTTCTAACCTTTGTGCAATCACGTGCAATCCATACTGGGCCTAACACCGTCTGAGCCTGCCTCATGCTGTATAGACATATATTTTGAATGTGTACGCTATCCATACATGTTATCCTGGGATACGGTACCCTTTCTAGCCTTTGTGCAATCACGTGCAATCCACACTGGGCCTAACACCGTCTGAGCCTGCCTCATGCTGTATAGACATATATTTTGAATGTGTACGCTATCCATACATGTTATCCGGGGATACGGTACCCTTTCTAACCTTTGTGCAATCACGTGCAATCCATACTGGGCCTAACACCATCTGAGCCTGCCTCATGCTGTATAGACATATATTTTGAATGTGTACGCTATCCATACATGTTATCCGGGGATACGGTACCCTTTCTAACCTTTGTGCAATCACGTGCAATCCATACTGGGCCTAACACCGTCTGAGCCTGCCTCCTGAGACATATATTTTGAATGTGTACGCTATCCATACATGTTATCTGGGGATACGGTACCCTTTCTCACCTTTGTGCAATCACGTGTAATCCATACTGGGCTTGAGAACGGCTGGCGAGCTGTTAAGCAAGCTACAGCACCTGTCCAGACAAGTACAGGGATTCCCTAGCGAGGAGACTTATTTGATTGTTTTCAATGTTGGGACAGCAATTTTTGGGGAGCACTATACTCTGGAGAATGATAGATGGGGCCCACCATACACTCGAACATTCCAAAGGTGGACATCAGACACTGGAGCAGCATTTACAGGGCCCATTATACACTAGAGCATTAGAAATGGGGCCCATTATGTTTGGAGCATTATTTGGGCCCATAAGACAGTGGAGCTTCATCCATGGGGACCAACATATACTGTAGCATTATGTGGAGCTCATCATATACTGTTTCAAACATTATATGGGACCAATGATTCTGTATGGAGAAATAGATGGGCCTCGTCATGAGATGTAAAAAGTGAGGTATTTTTCATTGTACTATACCGCTATTTCTCTGCCGTATCGGAGCATGATGAGTTGTGGTATGTGTTAAAGGGGCGCTCTTTCGCCCAGGGCACATGAAAACCTGGAGCCAGCCCTCCCCCCCCACAGTTTGTAGCCAAATAACCCCCATTTTTCAGTGCGTAACTTGTATTATGAAGTTAATTAAGGTTGACAAGCTTAAGAAAGAAGAATTGATGCTTTTGGCATTCAAATGGGCACTGTAGGTGTGTTTCCTGTCCTCCTCTCACTGCCGACTTTTATTCCCCATTGACTTACATTGGGTTTCGTGTTTCGGGACGACCCCGACTTTTCCCTATAATCGGACGATCTTGCTCGACCCGACTTTTGGAAAAGTCGGGTTTCACGAAACGAAACGCGACCCTAAAAAACCAAAAGTCGCTCAACTCTAGAATTTATATTTGGAAACCACCCATTTTCATACTTGTTCCTTTCCGGATCCGTGCCCTGCAGCAGCTGATCTATGTGCATTACACGTTGCTTAGGTGCAAACCCACCAGATGAGTGGATTCACGTCTCATAAACCATGTTGTTATTTAAGACCCCGTTTGCGCTCTGTTGTTTTTCCCATTCTCTGCACTCTCATCAGATGAATAATAGCATATTACAAATTACACAGTGTCATTATTATTTAACAAAAACTAGGCTGAAATTCAGAAGCAGTGTGTAAAAATGGAGTGCACCCCATGAATCAGTAGCTTGCAGAACCATTCTTAGCAGCAATTATTATTATTATTAGGCAAAATTATCTCACATTGTTATGCAGCAATTTTGGCCCACTATTCTTTACAACGATACTTAAGTTAATTCAAATTTGTAGACAATAGTCATTAGTTTATGCACAGTCCCATCACAGCATTTCAGGTAGGTTCCGGTCTGAACTTTAACTGGGCCTTTCCAATATCTTGGATATTTCCTTTTTGAGTCATTCTGATGTAAATTTGCTGGTGTGCTTGGGATGATTGCCCTTTTGCATGATCCTTTTTCAGGCTTTTGGGTAGATTGCGTCACCTTTGACTCGGTTGACTCAATAACTACATAGTGCCCAGGTCCTGTGGCAAAAAACAATCTCAAATCATCCCCCACCACCACCATGCTTGATATTTGGCATGAGATGTTTGTGCTGATATGCTGTGCATGGTATTCACCAAATGTGGCTCAGTGGATTTTAACCAAATATTTCCAGTCTGGTCTCAGCTGTACAAAAGGACACTGTCTCAGTGGTTAGCACTGCAGCCTTGCAGCGCTGGGAGCCTGGGTTCAAATCCCACCAAGGACAACATCTGCAAGGCGTTTGCATGTTCTCCCCGTGTTTGCGTGGGTTTCCTCCCAAAGACATACTGATAAGGAATTTAGATTGTGAGATCCAATGGGGGCATTGATGGTAATGTCTGTGAAGTGCTGTAGAATTAATGGTGCTATATAAGTGAGTAAAATAAATAAATAGATAAATCTTATTGTTTGTTCATATGCAACTCTGCAACCTTGCCATGCTGAGAAGGTAGCTCAACAAATATAGTGGCATCATTATAAATTAGTTATATTATTTTTCAAAGTCATAGCATTCATTATGGTACCCTAAGGGACAGAATCCCAGACTGATCGTCAATATCATAAATAGCAAAACAGAAAAAGAAAAATGATCATCAAGTCCAAAGTATATGAAAATATGAAAATACTTTATTGCAAATCCATACAAAAAAAGCAGGCTAAAAAAGTGGATGAAGCCACAGTGCATATATGCAGTTTACAAACACGAGACATGGATGTGCTGATACAGCCATCAAAAAATCAAATAATAAATCACAGTGGTAAAAAACCATTAGGAGATATGGGAAAATTAAGGTATGTTACCCCAAAGAAATCCGCCATAAACAATGATGCATTGGTCTATTATATAAACATAAGAGGGAATGTCACATGGCAAACCATCACAGAAAAGGCATGCATGAGACAACAGTATCAAGAGAAGATATTGATATGTAAAATAGATCTCAAATTAGCATACCTAAGAAGATATCCTGTAAACCAACAGAGGGGCAAAATGGGGGGAGGGCACCAGCAACACCCGCGTTACCCCTTAATTTTCCCATAAATAAACTCTCCAAGGCATGTGAGGTGAGCTCAGGCCAGTCATCCATGGTGCAGCACAGTGGCTCAGTGGTTAGCACTGCAGCTTTGCAGCTCTGGGGTCCTGGGCTCAAATCCCACCAAGGACAACATCTGCAAGGAGTTTGTATGTTCTCTGTGTTTGCATGGGTTTCCTCCCACATTCCAAAGACATACTGATAGGGATTATAGATTGTGAGTCCCATTAGTGACAGTGATGATAATGTATGTAAAGCGCTGTGGAATTTATGGCCCTATATAAATGAATAAATAAATAAATGTGAAAGGATCCAAACCTTCTCTGATGGTATTGATAATTCAGTTCTAGATACTCTGCACCATCCTCTCCATTCGTTAACCACGTGTAATACTTGAACTCTGTTGTGTTGGTGCACGAGCTGGTCTAAAAAAAAAAGTGTCAAAGGACTGATAGAAATTGCTTCTCCCACTTACACTGCTGCTGCTAATGTTTTAGCATTGACGAATTGACGTGCCGGAGGTTGGAAGTCTAGAGCTGCTGTGTGCTTCACTGCTGTCTTGGAGAAAGGCTCTCTTCAGATTGTGTAAAAGCATGTTTTGAAACTTCAGCATTCACAGGTCCATTCCCAGGGCGGGAAGCATCTGGCAAAATTTGGTTTTATAACATGGATCTAACAGAGTGGCATCTCAGTAGTCAATATTAATCCTTATCATAACTATAGGATTGTGTTGCAGATAGTGCAGCAAGAAGGCACTTCTACGTCGGCCTCTACCATGAGGTCCAAGCCATCTTCATCTAACAGTTAGTTGCTAATAACCTCTTCCACCTCCATTTGTTCCTCAAATCTTGCACCTTTATTATCACCAACCCCTCTTGATCGCAGTAATCCACCCT
The DNA here is from genome assembly GCF_039654945.1 of Dendrobates tinctorius. Classification (NCBI taxonomy): domain Eukaryota; kingdom Metazoa; phylum Chordata; class Amphibia; order Anura; family Dendrobatidae; genus Dendrobates; species Dendrobates tinctorius. Next base: position 53,993,381 of record NW_027361732.1, read on the forward strand.
CCCTTGGCACATGTCACGGTCACGTGTGTCTCGACGCAGCGACTACCGCAAGGAGAACCCATATGACACACGTGACCCTGGATACACCGCCTCCAGTTGGGCGAATTTAAATAATAAGACGTGCAGCTGGATACACCGCCTCCAACTGGCGAATTTAGGTATTGCACGTATTTATACAATAGTCTGGAAACCCCGACTCCAGTAAGGCGAATTTAAATAATAAAGGGGAACCTGGGTAACATTAACAATGGTGGGCCCTGCGATAGGGAATAGGGACGTGAAGACCTCCTGCACTCCCCTGAGCCAGAGTCCCTGCACTCCTAACGTTCCCTATGCTGGTTCCGCACCGGGCGACGCACAGGGACCTTAAAACCCTGACTTGCCCTGACCCTAAACCCTCACTAGGGAATTGGTTGGTGTGGAAACTAATCCCACCACTGCACTAAACACACACAAGGGAAAATGACAATACAGGGGGAACACCACTTAGCTTTGCTCTGTTGCGTACGCTCCTAGCAACAGAGCCCACCACCTGTGTGCATCTTCTCCACCCGGATCCATCACCATAGTGCAGCCTTGGAGCAGAGTCCACCACCAGTTGCTGCTGCCCAGTAAACAGAGTCCCAAAGATGAGTCCAGCTTCTGCCAAAAAGTCCAGCATGCTTGAGTCCAGTTTTCAGCAACCAAGTCCAGCATGCTGAGTGCAACTCTCACCATCATCGCCACTCCACCAAGCCATGCAAGCACCTCCTGCTGACACCATAAACTGCGACTCCACCACACCATGCCAGCCCTCCATGCAGACTCCATAGCTGACTCAACCCCTCTGGCTGGGCTGCCCAGGACTCTCATTCAGCTCCTTCTTTCACCCAGGCTTCCTTGAGATTGACTAACTCACAATATCACCAACAGTGACCAAACACACCTGACACTCATTTATAGAGCATCACACCTGTTTTATAATTAAGTGCACATTAAACCAAATAAACTAAAGTGCACTACCGCTCACCACCACCGGGGCAACTTAGAATGAACGACACCATGAGTAATAATTCTAATGGCCACCGGGGGCAATCACACCACTTTGGCACCAAGCCAAAGGAAAAAAAGTTCACTTTGTCCATTTACTTGTCAGATCCACATTGGATCATGACAGCACCCGTCTGTGTGACTATAATGCTATCCCTTCCGCATCCCCCTCTGCTTCCTCCTCTTCTTCTGGGACCATCTCCTCCCTCAAGTTATTCAACGTCTCCACACCGATTGAACCCAACTTAAACCTGGCATTGCACTTCTTTCATTGTGAGATGCTACCAGACTTTAGTCAAGCTTCCTTTTATCTGCTGATCCAGTAGACTACATTGCTGCTCCTGTGTATTGACCCCTGGCTATTCCTGACAATAAAGTATAAGCATAAAGTATCTTCCAGTACAGGGGACTCTTTTGGCGATGTAGCAGGTACATCAACTCTGTCTTCATCTATGCCACCTAGGCAGCAGATTACACCTGCTCATTCTAAATTATCATCTTGTGTAGCTGCTTTGGAGGCCTTGCAGGCTACAAAAGTTTTGATGGTCCCTAAGGAGGAATCTTTAAATCCTTCTAAAGACGTTGATCTTTCTTTTAGCCCCTTTCTGCCATGAGACGTACTATCCCGTCCATGTGCCCTGGAACTTAATTCCCAGGGACGGGATAGTACGTCATAGCGATCAGCGGCGCCCACGTGGTGATCGCCGCTGATCGCGGACGGGTTCAGCTGATTATCACAGCTGACACCCGGCAGAATGTGTCAGGGGCGGTCACGGACCACCCCTGACACGTTAACCCCTTGAACACCACGATCAAACATTATCACTGTGTACCGGGAGTTAAAGGGAAGCATCGGCAGGGAGGGGGCTCCCTCCATGCTTCCCTGAGCCCCCCACAGCAGCGCAATGCGCAACATTGCTGCAGGGGACTCCTTCTCTGCAGGCCCCCGAATCCAAGATGGCGACGGGGGCCTGCAGGGAGCCGGCTTCCTCAGTGCCTGCAAAGCGCAGGCGTGAGGAAGTCTGCAGCAGTGCCTGTGACAGATCGCTGATCTGTCACAGTGATCTGTGATGTGACAGATCAGCGATCTGTCACAGGACAGTGATGTCCCACCTGGGACTATGTAATAAAGTTTAAAAAAAAAAAAGTGTTAAAATGATTTTAAAAAAATCGCCAAATAAATTAGAAAAAAACAAAAAATTCCCCCAATAAATCCATTTTTTGGAAATAAAAAAAACAAAACAATAAAAGTACACATAATAGGTATCGTCGCATCCGTAGCGACCTGCCCTATAAAACTGTCCCATTAGTTAACCCCTTTAGCGAACCCCTTACAAAATAAAAATAAAAAACGAAGCAAAAAATAATGATTTATTATCATACCGCCAAACAAAAAGTGCAATAACGCGCGATCAAAAAGATGCATATAAATTTCCATGGTACCACTGAAGACGTCATCTTGTCCCGCAAAAAACGAGCCACCACACAGCATCATCAGCGAAAAAATAAAAAAGTTATAGCTCGCAGAATAAAGCGATGCAAAAATAATTATTTTTTATATAAAATAGTTTTCATTGCATAAAACCGACAAAACATAAAAAAACAACCTAATTGAGGTATCGCTGTAACCGTACTGACCCAAAGAATAAAGCCGCTTTATCAATTTTATCGCACGCGGAACGATGTAAACGCACCCCCCCAAAAGAAATTCATGAAACTCTGGTTTTTGTTCATTCTGCGTCCCAAAAATCGGAATAAAAAGCGATCAAAAAATTTCACGTGCCCGAAAATGTTACCAATAAAAACGTCAACTCGTCCCGCAAAAAGTAAAACCTCACATGACTTGGTGGGTCAAAATACGGAAAAATTATAGCTCTCAATATGTGGTAATGCAAAAACTATTTTTACAATAAAAAGCGTCTTTTAGCGTGCGACAGCTGCCAAACATAAAAGCCACCATAAATAGTAACTCAAACCCCCCATTATCACCCCCTTAGTTAGGGAAAAATAATAAAATTAAAAGAAAATGTATTTATTTCCATTTTCCCATTAGAGTTAGGGTTAGGGCTAGAGCTAGGGTTAGGGCCAGGGCTAGGGTTAGGGCTAGGGTTAGGGCTAGGGCTGAGATCAGGGTTAGGGGTATGTTGGGGTTAGGGTTGGAGTTAGAATTGGGGGTTTCCACTGTTTGGGCACATCAGGTGCTCTCCAAATGCAACATGGTGTCTGATCTCAATTCCAGCCAATTCTGCGCTGAAAAAGTCAAATGGTGGTCCTTCCCTTCCAAGCTCTGCCATGCGCCCAAACAGTGTTTTACCCCCACATATGGGGTATCAGCCTACTCAGGACAAATTGCAAAACAACTTTTCGGGTTCAGTTTCTCCTGTTACCCTTAGGAAAATAAAAAATTGGAGGCAAAAATATTTTTGTGGAAAAAAATGATCTTTTTATTTTCACGCCCGGGCGTTATAAACTTCTGTGAAGCACTTGGGGGTTCAAAGTACTCACGACACATCTAGATAAGTTCCGTGGGGGGTCTAGTTTCCAAAATGGGGTCACATGTGGGGAGTTTCAATAGTTTAGGTACATCAGGGGCTCTCCAAACGCACATGACACCCGCTGACCATTCCATCAAAGTCTGCATTCCAAAACATCACTACTTCCCTTCCGAGACCCGACGTATGCCCATACAGTAGTTTTCTCCCACATATGGGGTGTCAGCGTACTCAGGACAAATTGGACAACAACTTTTGGGGTCCAATTTCTCCTGTTACCCTTGGGAAAGTAAAAAAATTGTGGACTAATTGATCATGTTTGTGGAAAAAATACGATTTTTTTATTTTCATGCCCAGGCATTATAAACTTCTGTGAAGCCCTTGGGGGTTCAAAGTGCTCACCACACATCTAGATAAGTTCCTTAGGGGGTCTAGTTTCCAAAATGGGGTCATTTGTGGGGTTTTCCACTGTTTAGGTACATTAGGGGCTCTCCAAAGGCAAAAAAACACCCGCAGACCTTTCCATCAAAGTCTGCATTCCAAAGCGTCACTACTTCCCTTTCGAGCCCCGACGTGTGCCCATACAGTAGTTTTCTCCCACATGTGGGGTATCAGCGTGCTCAGGACAAATTGGACAACAACTTTTGGGTCCAATTTTTCCTGGTACCCTTGGGAAAATAAAAAAATTGGTGATTAAAAGATCATGTTTGTGGAAAAAATACGATTTTTTTATTTTCACACCCGGGCGTCATAAACTTCTGTGAAGCACTGAAGGGGTCAAAGTGCTCACCACACATCTAGATAAGTTCCTTGGGGGGGTCTAGTTTCCAAAATGGTGTCATTTGTGGGGGGTTTCCTCTGTTTTGGTACATCAGGGGTTTTCCAATCGCGACATGGTGTCCGATCTCAATTCCAGCCAAAAACGTCAAATGGCGCTGCTTCCCTTCTGAGCTCTGCCATGCGCCCAAATAGTGGTTTACCCCCACATGTGGGGTATCAGCTTACTCAGGACAAAATGCACAATAACTTTTAGGGTCCTGTTACCCTTGGGAAAATAAAAATTGGGGGTGAAAAGATCATTTTTGTGGAAAAAATATGATCTTTTAATTGTACCCCTGTACCATATAAACTTCTGTGAAGCCCTTGTGGGTTCAAAGTTCTCACCACATATCTAGATAAGTTCCTTGGGGGGTCTAGTTTCCAAAATGGGGTCACTTGTGGGGGGTTTCCACTGTTTATGTACATCATGGGCTCTCCAAACGTGACATGGCGTCCGATCAGAATTCCAGCCAATTTTGCATTGAAAAAGTCAAATGGTGCTCCTTCCCTTCTGAGCTCAGCCATGCGCCGAAACAGTGGTTTCCCCCCACATATCAGGTATCAACGTACTCAGGATAAATTGCACAATAAATTTTGCAGTCCAATTTCTCCTGTTACCCTTGGTAAAATAAAAAAAATTGAACCTGAAGTATTTTTTTTGTGAAAAAAAGTTAAATGTTCATTTTTTTTTAAATATTCAAAAAATTCCTGTGACGCACCTGAAGGGTTAATAAACTTTTTGAATGTGGTTTTGAGCACCTTAAGGGGTGCTGTTTTTAGAATGATGTCACTTTTGGGTATTTTCTATCATATAGACCCCTCAAAGTGGCTTCAAATGTGAAGTGGTCTGTAAAAATAAAATGGTGTTGCAAAAATGAGAAATCGCTGGTCAATTTTTAACCCTTATAACTTCCTAACAAAAAAAAATTTTGGTTCCAAAATTGTGCTTATGTAAAGTAAACATGTGGGAAATGTTACTTATCAAGTTTTTTGTGTGCCGTATCTCTGTGATTTAAGGGCATAAAAATTCAAAGTTGGAAAATTGCAAAATTTTAAAAATTTTTGCCAAATTTCCATTTTTTTCACAAATAAACACAAGTTGTTTGAATGAAATTTTACCACTATCATGAAGTACAATATGTCACGAGAAAATAATGTCAGAATCACCGGGATCCATGGAAGCGTTTCAGAGTTATTACCTCATAAAGGGACAGTGATCAGAATTGTAAAAAATGGCCCGGTCATTAACGTGCAAACCACCCTTGGGGCTTAAAGGGTTAAAGAGGGGTTTGGGATGCAGAACCACCAAATATATGTCCCATAGTCTACTCGACTTGAAGTCCTCAAACTTGTCCATGATTCTAAACTTGTAGAGCACACTGGAGTCATCAAAACACAAGAACTACTGTTTTGTTCTTGTTAATGGCCTAATTGTAGGAAGGATGTGATAAAATGTTTCCTCCTGTTTAACATGTGCACAGAGCAAGATGCCACAATCTTCTTCTCAAGCACTCCTTCAACCTCTTCCAGTTCTATCTCGGCCTTGAGGATCAATTTCAATAAATTTTATTGTGGACCTACCTCCATCTAATGAAATGACTGTTATCTTTGTTGTGTTAGGTCGGCTCACAAAGATTGCCCATTTTAATCCAGCTAAAGGGATTCCGACCACTGAACAAGCCACAGAATAAAAAGTTAAACAGATGTTTAGGCTGCATGGAATGCCTGACATTGTAATTTCTAATAGAGGTGTTCAGTTTACATCGAGATTTTGGAAAAGCTTCTGTACAGCTTTAGGAATTACTTTCAATTTGTTTACTGCCTTTCACCCACAATCCAATGGCCAGACTGAAAGAACTAACCAAAACAACAATACCTGCGCTGCTTTAAACTTTTTTTAATGTGGCTTAGGTCTGCAAATAGTTTCATATCACCACAGCACCAAATGACAAGGTGGGATAGAGTAGGCTTTTTCACATTTAACTAGTGAAAATATATTAATTAGAATGCTACACTCATGCATGGAGCACAATAGAAGCAGTGCACAACACGTGCTCTGCTGGCTTTCTTTGTGGACCACAGTGATGTCCAAAAAAGAAAATAAAATGCTGGAAGTTAAATTTAACAGCCACACTGGACAGTAGCTTGCTACACTAACTGACTGATATACAACTGCCTAATTAACTAGCTAAAATCTTGCTGTTAACAGTGCCAGCGTCAGGAGCAGCCTCTCTGGACTGTGATAATGTCAATATGGTGCTAAAACAAGATGTCCAGTATTTATACGGAGAGGGACACGTGATTTGAGCAGCCAATGGCACAAGCCATTGTGTCAGGACATCATGGGTGTCTCATGCACCCTGACTGGCTAGCCGCAATGTGCACACATAAAGTTAGGGAAAAATATGACTGCTCAGTACTTACAAGAACGCCACACCTCTGAGCTCTGCAAACCCCCTCTGCTCATCAAACACGTGCCAAACACTCATGATAGACCACCATTATCGGTGCCAAAGTGCTGAAAATACTTTTGTAGCAATGCAAATATTTTCCTGCACTTTTTACCAAATGTTAACATTTTTTCTGATTTTATAACGTTTTGCTCGTGTTTCTGATCACAAATCCGAATGTGCCATACTCGTGCCAAATTTATGATTGGCGATCGTTTTCCGAACATATTCACTCATCACTAATTATAACATCTGTCAGGGTCACTTTTTATTATATGTCAACTATCTATATTTCTGAGTAAAATAAAGCAGTGGGGAAAGAGAGGATCATATTATTTCATGATTCAAAATACTGAAGTATTTGCCCATCATAGAATCATAGAATCATAGAATCATAGAATCGTAGAGTTGGAAGGAACCTCCTGGGCCATCTGGTCCAACCCCCTGCTCAATGCAGGATTCGCTAAATCATCCCAGTCAGATGTCTGTCCAGCCTCTGTCCAGCCATCAGACTCATGTTTTACCGAGTTACTATTCAATTTTTTATATAAATCAATAGCACAAGAAAATATAGGAAACTTTGTAATATTTCTTATAAACTCCTTGGAGAAGCGGCTCTTTCATCAATACTCTTGAGATGCAATGTACTGCAAAAATTGAAAAACAAATCCAAGTGGAATGGAAATGAAGAAAAACTGAATATTTACCTTTTTTTGCAGATTAATTTTTTTAAAATGTTCACTTTGTGGTAAAAATGACCTTTTAGCTTTGTTCTACTATTCGGTATGGTTGTGTTGATATCAAAATTCTGTAGATTTTTTTCACTATTTTACAAAAGAAAACTGCAAAAAAGATTTCATTTTCCATTTGAGTTCTATGGTGCCTTACTTTTTGCAGGAGAAGCTGTACATTTTATTAATACCATTTTGAGGTTCATACTACATTCTGATCTCTTTTTATTTCTATTTCTTGGAAATGTGAAATTTTCTACCAACGGTTCAGAGCTAGTGTTAGAAAATAAAAAAATCAGTAAAATGTAGATTATCAATATCTTGCAGAATTCTTCTGTCACAAATAGTCTCATAATAAACAAGTTCAAAAACATTACTTCTTTTGAGAAAAAACAATAAAAGATCCCAGCTAGGAATGCTCTCACCACACTGACCACGCTACTCTAGACATGATTTTTTTGGGGGGCTCCTTATCCAAATTGGTGTTCCCAAACAAGTTGTAAGCTTGCTATCAGGGCCCACATTCTTCCTGTAACTGTTGAACTGTGCGTTACTTTGTGATGACTTTTTTGTTTCTACATGTCCCTACTTAATTGTAAAGTGCTGTGGAATATGTTGGCGCTATGTAAAATTATTATTACCTACAGCAACAAGAGTAGTGAAAGCACGTCAAACTGCTATTTCTTACTAGGGGTGGTGAGATAGTTTTTAACTTTTAATTGTAAGATTACTTGCGAGATTGAATAGGACTGCAAGATATCTATACTGATATTTCTTTTTTTTCTAACACTAGTTACAAACCAAATGTAACAATATGTCCCTTAAAGGGAATCTGTCACCCCTTTTTTGAGATATCATAGAATGATATAATTCAATTGTGTGTCATATAAGGATTCTCTTAGTACTTTTGCTTCCCCCTGACCCGGCACCTTTCATGCATCAATACCTTTTTTATATCGGTTCAGATGTATGTAAACTGCCACGGTCCGGTCCGCTGGGCGGGGCTTATTCAACTGCTCCCCCCTCCCTGTCTTGCTCTACACAAGAAGAAATGCGTAGAGCAAGACAGGGAGGGGGGGAGCAGGTGAATAAGCCCCGCCCAGCGGACCGGACAGCGGCAGTTTACATACATCTGAACCAATATAAACAAGGTATTTATGCATGAAAGGTGCGGGGTCAGGGGGAAGCAAAAGTACTAAGAGAATCCTTATGTGACACACAATTGAATTATATCATTATATGATATCTCAAAAAAGGGGTGACAGATTCCCTTTAAGTTGTACAGAACTACAGTACTGGTAGAAGCATTTCATTTCAGCTCTGTTATGCCAGTTGTTCTCTGTAGTTTTCTAATATGATTTCACATGTGGATTAAGCCATTTTTATTTCTGCTACAGCATTCACAATAAGGAATACATATTTTAATATTTTATAAGTCCAGACAATTATGCATGCATAGGTACCAAATATGGTATTTTTTCTATTTTGATATTTACTTTTTGGGAAAAAGGAAAATATAATTTTTATAGATGACTTTTCTAATTTTTTTTTACGTGTCTACTGTAATTATTCCCCTTAGGTGACTTAAATCTGTAATTTCTTTATTACCTCTGTAATACTGCATGTCCCAGCTGTAGCAACATGGCAGACACGGAGCATTCATCAAGCCCCCAACTGCCAGCATAACTTATCTGCAACACAGTCACCTCCTAACAGAACTCATCACCATGTGAAGATTCTCCTCACACTCATTGATAACCTTTTAATCATCCTGTCACAATGGATACTGGCATCAAAAAGATAAAGCTGTTGTAGCACTGATCACAGAACTTCCTCTTGTGTCCTGTCTGGATAGCACAGCCAGCACCCATGATGTATGGAGCAGGCTCAGATCCTGAGCCTGTTCCATACAGTAAGTGTAACATCATCCATAATTGTAGAGATTAGAGTTGAGCGACTTTGGTCGGATCGGGTTTCATGGAGCAAAATTTGTTTCAGATGAAACTGATCCGACTAGGGTAAAAAAAAAGTTGAAGTTTCGTCCGAAACCCGACCCCAATGCAAGTCAATGGGAAATAAAAGTCGGCATTGAGTGGATGACATTTTCTGCCTTACTATTATGTTTTAAATTTTTCTAATAAAGCAAGAAATTTTATGGAGCTGGAACGTCAATCCCTTTTTTCCTGCATGCTGCTCTAATATCTGAATTAGAACTTATTTCAATTCTAAGAAGTTATAACCTATAACTCTAGATCAGTGGGCTTATAACCACTAAGACCATCCCTGGTTACTGGAAGGGGGTGCTTTTGTCTCCCACTTGAATGTAGTGGCAGTGTGCATACTCAACTGCATTTCCATTTATTTTCTTTGGGACTGGCAGCTCATTTGTCTGTCACGGATGATTTGGAAACATAGAAGGAAACTGGCTTAGCTCATGAACTTAGTAGAAGAGCCAGCGTCCTTCATCCTTTCACCAATGTAGCCTGTGTCTAGCTGAACTGTCAGGACAAAGAAAGAACAGTCTGGCTGTCATGGGTTTACCCCGACAGAGAAGAGCCAGAAGACCACAGCCTCTGATTTCTTCTACTCCTGCACTGATTAGAATTTAGTAGCACTTCACCTTCATATTAAATGCTGTAGGTTTCTTTTAGCAGTGCAGGGGTTAATTTTCTCAGTTGAGAACTCTTGGAAGCTTTCCTGCATTAAGGCTGTCAGCTGTTCACTGTTAGCCACTCCCCTCTCCTATATAATCTGGGCGCTGGAAACCACCCAATGCCAGCTAGCTTCATGCTGCATGGATTAGGAGATGGTGGTTTGTTGTTGTTTGAGTAGGTGTTTTGTGGATTTATCTAAGACTGTTGTAAGGCTTTGTTTGTGTGCTAATCCCTTTCTTCTCCTACTTTGGTTTTCCCCATCATCCACTCCTCAGTATTTACCTCTGTTTGTGTGAGTATATTTGTATGATTGGTATTTTACTTTATTCCTGTTTGCATTACCTTGTTAGGCTGGTTGGTGTATTACGGTACACTACTACTACTCCCCTCTTCACTGGGTGGGGGAAGGCTACAGGCTGATAGCGAATTCAGGAGCTAATAAGGCAAGGTACGTGGCCCTGGCATCTTCACCATCAGAAGTAATCCGAGGAAAAGGGCAACCTAGAGCACCCCTAGCAGTAGGGACAGGGAAGGAGCCTCTGATGCCAGAATACCAGACAAAGGAGTGGTAACACTGGCATTGGAGGATTCAAGCAGATTTGAGCAATAAAGTATAGCAGGAAAGTCAATGATTTTATATTTTATAAAGTATCAAAATATATGCTTCTGCCACTGGACATGTTACGCACCAACTTATAAAATAGTAGTAGGTGCGTTCGCAACCCAGGGTCCACCGTGCAGAGGTGGTACACTGCTGTTAGATAATGGCGGGAGACTTAAGCGGTGTGAAAACAGTCACACATGGGTTACGTCATCCAATGTGAACAGTAGCAAACTCTGTTAACTCACAGAGCCACACCACCGCTGAAAGTAAATGCCGGAGCCTGTTTAGCTCACAGAGCCTGGCCAAAAGAGCCCACAGTGAACGGCCACAGAACTCTACCCCAAGGACACGGGGTTAGAGTCCCTCTAGGCACACTGAGCGCGGCGTCACTGCCACGAGCGCCGCTAAAGACACTGGCTATGGAATGTGGAGCACTCGCACTGAGGCGTGCCGAGTCACTGGTGTGGACTAAAGCCTGACTCCAACTCTGACCTACCAACACCTAAGCCTGGGCACTAGCAGGCTAGGCTGCACAACACATGCGTACAAAGGGTAGGGGTTTCTTAATGAGTCAGTCACCAGAGACATTCATACATGCATACACCACTCACTCCTCATAGTCTGAAATTACAGTCTATCCTAGCGCATGGCCGAGCGGCCATGCGAACCTTTTATAGCCGCGAGCGTCCGGGACTTTCCTTGCTTCTCGGATGGGCCAATCTGAACACGAGCAGGACCTGAGCACGTGACCTTCGATCTCCAATGGGAGATCACTCCACGGGCATGCTCAGTGGCCCAACATGAGGACTTAGTCCCTGGAGAATCTCGCTGCTGAGCAGCATGCATTGTCATAGCTGTGCCAGAGGTGACAGCAGCAAGCAAACCCATGGAGCTGGTCTGGGCAGAGTGCAGGGACAGACGAGTTTGCTGAGCAACCTCCTCTGCAGCTGGAGAGGAATGGGAGACCGTCGGAGGCAAGGCTCGGGATTCTCACAGTGCAGCAACAGAAATCCGATGCCTAACAAGACAACCCCTGTAGTAATAGAATATTTACAGTATATCACCATAATAGCATGATGGTCTACTTTACATCTGAACAGTACCAAACATTTGCTCTGAATATAAAAATGTTAGATCAAACTAATTTAAATCAATGCGATTTATTTCAAGACAGGTCCACAAAGAAGGATGAAATACAAGGATACCTAATCAACAAATAGCGGCTAAATAAAAACACAAACTGTCAAGAATTTCTCAGTTCTTCATTGACTTCAACATTTCCCAGCATCAACAATCATTATGGCATTTTTCTGTATATTATATTGCCTTAAAAAGCCGGTGTTTGCACTTTTTATTTAATATATTGCTGCCACGGTATTGCTCCCAAGATATTTAAAAAATATTCATAAAGAGAAAAACTAAATCGAACATTAAATTTAGTGTCATCTATCAAGGTCTAAAATCTCATAACTCAGCAAGAAGAGAATCTGGGAGAATCCAGCTGAAAGTTTAATAACTGTTTTGCTGGCTAATATTCAGTGTTTATTTCAGTTAGTGCTATGGCATCATGATCTTTTGATATGTGCCGCAAGACTTCCTGATATATATGGGTTTTCGATGGACTACAATACAACCTCTTAATAGCTTCATCTCCAAGGGTGTTTGTTTATCTACCCAAGGGAGATTTCATTAGCATTCTTACATTTGGAAATAAATTTCATGTTGTAACAATTCTAAAATAAACCTAAGCTTGTTAGTATTATAGTATTACAGGAAGACAAGCAGAAATTTGGAAGCATAATTTTGTAAGAAATACAAAAGTTACCTTCATCAAAATATCAACTGAAGAAAAATGAATTAACAGTTTTGACACTCTAGATTACTAGTAAAACACTTATTCATTATACAGATACTTTACAATCTTACTCCAGGGAAAAATATAAAATTCAGATTTCAGTTGTACCTGCGAAGCTCTACTTGACCCTAAGGCCGGCGTCACACTAGAGAGGAACACGGACGAGTGAGAGGTGATAAAACAACGCATTGCACACGGATCAATGATTCTCCGTGGGGTAGCTCCCATCAGCCGTATTTTTCTCTTGTATTTTCTATGGTCCGTGCCAATCGAAGCATGCTGCGATTGTCAGCGTATTACGACCGTAGTACACCAATGCAAGTCTATGGTTGCGCAAAAACATCGCATTATACACGGACCACCCGTGTGACTTGCGAGAAATGCGCAAGACTTTTCCTGGTGACAGGAAATGGGCCAATCCATCATCAGGAAGCTTAGACATGCTAATTAGCTCAAAAAGTGGTCCAGACATTCAGTAAGTACGCCTCCACGGAGTCCTGCAGCGTCATGTCTGGCCACATTAATGTGGAGCTCCTAATTGTGTTAGTCCTGGAAAGGCCCGAACTTTGGGACCAACGTGATGCCCATTATTCTGACCGGGGCCGCAAAGAGGGGGCATGGAGGCGCATCTGTGTGCACATGTTCCCAGACTATGACCAACGGCCACGTGAGGAGCAACAACACATTCGTAAGTAATTGTCATTTTTACCAATCAGATTAAAGCCCATAAGTGAGCTTTTTTAAATGTAGCCCCTACAATCCTAGACTGTGTATGTAGGTATCCCTGTTTGCTAAAGAAACATTTAGATAAAAACCACCCCCTACTAGGCCACGTGACTATGTGAAATGTTAGGAATATTGCTTGGGACAATTCACAAAGGTTACAGTCCCTTTTCACTTCACATTGCAGTTGAGGATGTGATGAGACGTTGGCACAGCATCCGCGACCAATACTGGCGGGAAAGACAGCAGAGGGCCAGGAGTGGGGCAGCAGAACCGACCAAGCGGAAATATATCTATTTTGACCGCTTGGCATTTTTGGCACTCAGTATGGATCTCAGACCATAAGTACAGACCTCACACCACATGACACATAAGCTTTTTAGGGTCACAGCTACATTTGTGCTTTTTAACATTTCCTAACTGAACTCAGTCCAACCTCACAGAGAGGCAGACAGGGTCGGATACTGAGCCCATTATAGACCCGGACGGGGGATGTGAAGAGGTGGCTGGCCCATCTACTGACCAGAGCTTTTGCAACCCCCAAGCTCCACCAGCATCAGGCCCAGCATCAGGTTCTGCACATGGTACAGACCTAGCAGAGCCACCAGCAGCCAGCAACTTAGAAGACCCTGGCAACAGCAGCAGCCCTACTGACCGTGTTGAGGGGTCCCCCCAGCCTGCAGCCATAGTCCGCCGTGGGAGACGGAGAAGGGACAACACTGGCTTTGATACCTGGAGACAGGTAGACACAGGTGTCCTAAATTACCTGTCTAGGGCTGCCCAGGATGAGGGTGAAGAGGCATATTCCCGAAGCCTGGCCTTGTACCTCCGTCCCCTACCCCGTGAGGTGAGGCTACGTGTGCGCGGATCCATTCAGATCCTATGTACAGACCCCAATGACCCATCTGAGTTGTTGGAGTATCTTGAGAGGTGGCAGCTCTCAACCTGTAACCGTCTCCGCCTTGTCCGACAACCAGCTGTGCATGCTCAATTAGGATCTGAGTGTCCGCCTGCACGTGTGCCTACACCTCCACACATTCCCCCCCAAAACCAACCTTGGCCACAACAGGGCCAAATGGCAGCTTATAACCAACCTGCCCAATATCCCAATATGGCCACTTGTACAGACCTGGTGTTGGAGGCTGGCCCCAACCTGGGTTTGGACGACATGGTCATATTGAGGGGTATGATGGACGTGGCTACAATCAGCCACAGGATTATCATCCACAGTATCCTTATGGTCTCTTAGGTGCGCAGCTGCAGGAACATGGGCACATCTTCCCACAGGGCCAAGATCATCCACCCCAACAGGGTAATGGTCAAGCTGGGCACCACAACCCCCAAAAAAGAGATGAAGGCCACCTCCGCCAAGCTACCAGCAGTTATAAAATAGCTAATTGTTTTGTAAAATTTTTTTGGTGGTATTTATAATTTCTTGTTACCTCTTTGTGTGTCAAAAAATTGCAATATTATATACAGAAAAGGCTAAATGGCCTGGGCAATATCTGCATTTTAACAAAAATATGGTACACCGTATTGTAAGCTATTTTTTTAATTTATAAAAGCTTTGAAAATGCATCTTTGGCCTGGCCTTCTTCCTGAATTATTTGAGGCATTCGAATAAGTAAGTCAACTTTATCACATATAAACAGACAACATAAATCAGAGAAGACCAAACAAAAACAAATTATATACACACACATAAGAACATCACAACATAGATACAGCCTGATCTTGCCAGGTAGTAGAACCATGAGGTGAAACAAAATACTGGGTGAACACATCACGTACTTTGAGTCCTGAGAGAGGACGCCGTAAAGGGAGCACATGTGGCGTAGGCCTAGCCCCATTGTCCACCACACCCTCAGTCACATCAGATGAGGAGCAATCAGCAGTCTAGTGAAGTTATGGAGGACCACACAAGCTTTGATGACCTCATTGACATTGGCTTTACTCAGCTGAATGGCAGACTGGAGGACACGCCATTTGGCACAAAGAATGCCGAAGGCCTACTCCACCAGTCTTCGGGCACGTGAAAGGCGCACATTAAAAATCCTGCGCCGGTGGTCAAGGTTTCTGCGCGGGTATGGCCTCATGACATGCCTGGTCAACTGGAAGGCTTCATCCCCCACTAGTACATAAGGCACCGCTTCTTGATTTGAGCCTGGTAGCTGACGTGGTGGTGGTAGGTCCAACATGTTATTGCGCAGCCGCCGACCCATAATGGAAGCACTGAAGACTCTAGAGCCTCCAGTTCTTCCATAAGCCCCAATGTCTACAATTATAAACCTGTAGTTGCTGTCAACCAGAGCCAACAAAACTACAGAAAAATATTGTTTATAATTATAGAATTGGGACCCTGAGTTCGGCAGCTTACGCACATGGATGTGTTTCCCATCCAGGGCTCCAATACAATTGGGGAATTGGCAGTGCAAATCAAATCCCCTGGCAATCATCAATCAGTCTACCATCTTGGGCTCTGGCATGACCAGATGATGAACTCTGGACCAGATTTCCGAACATGTAGCACGAATGATGCCGGATATTGTCGATCGCCCAATCAAAAACTCCAGATGGAGTGCTGCATAAGAAAGGCCAGTTGAGAGGAACCTACAATTAAACAAATGTAGAAAATATATACATTAAAATACATGCTCAAGGATGCATACATTACATATAGATCACCAGAACAGTGTGTAAGTAAGAAGCTAGGCGAACAATACATATACACATGTCCCATGGCTATGTAATGTGGAATAACACATCAAAGTGTTCTAAGTTTCAGAGCATATATTTGGTACCAATACCTAATGTTTCTTGGCCAAAAAGGGGTTACTGAGTAAGGCCGGTTTCACATTAGCGCATTTTATGCGCACGCACGGCCGGGGGTAGCTCCGCCCCCGAGCCGGCTCTCTTCCCGGCGTGCCCGCCCCTTCCTTGTAGCGCCGCCTCCTAGCGGACAGCGGCGCCTGCGATCGGCGCACCCTATCTTTAGCATAGGGTGCGCCGATCGTGCGCAGGCCGTGCGCTAGTTGCGCTTTGACCTGCGCTGCGCACTTTTGACGGTGCGCCGTGCGCGCCAAAATCCGAAAAGTTCGATTTTGGCGCGCACGGCGCACCGTCAAAAGTGCGCAGCGCAGGTCAAAGCGCAACTAGCGCACGGCCTGCGCACGATCGGCGCACCCTATGCTAAAGATAGGGTGCGCCGATCGCAGGCGCCGCTGTCCGCTAGGAGGCGGCGCTACAAGGAAGGGGCGGGCACGCCGGGAAGAGAGCCGGCTCGGGGGCGGAGCTACCCCCGGCCGTGCGTGCGCAGAAAATGCGCTAATGTGAAACCGGCCTAAGAGAATTAGTTGAGAAAATAATCATCTACATACATTCTGTATCTGAGAAATACATACCGTAACGTAAGGAGAAGGCGCTCCTCCGCAGAGATACATTTGCGCATCCAGGTGTCCTGGAAGGTGATCCCTGGGCGCACTGTCTCCAACAAAGCATCAAAGGTAGAAATGGTCATCCGACAATAGAGGAAAAACTTGTCAGGATGTGTCCTCAGAGCTGCATAAAGCCTGTGAAAATGGCCTTTATTGAGGCGTTGTCTCAAATGCGGATGCCCCCACATGCGTCTCCTCCTCCTCGGATCCACAATCACTGGGTATGGCTGGCCAAAGCGCCTGGACAAAACCCAGTTGAAGAGAACACAGTTGGGGTGAACTGAAGTGTGTCAGACATGTTTGCTAACAACCAGCAAGACCCCCACACAAGCAGAGCACCAAAATGGGCAGATTGGAGGCTGCCACCTGATGTTGAGGCAATAAATAGGGTTGGTGCTGATTATTTAAATTATGTGCAGGCCTCAAAACCGTTAAATGTCCGTTTTGCAAGCCTGCGAGAAAAAAACGGTATACGGATGCCATACGGATTACATACAGATGCTTACATGAGAAAAATACGCGGCCACACCCTGACAACGGATGACTTACGGAGCACTATTTAGGGACCATTTATGCGTATTACGGACGTAAAATACGGTCCGTATTTTTCTACCTTTTGTGTGACTCCAGCCTAAAGTTTATTTTTCCTAAAATAAACTTAATCTCATTATGAATCTCATATTCATTTTTGTGTTTCAACAATTGCTCTTTAAAGGGATTGTCCAGGACTATGATATTGATGACCTAACATTTAGTCATTAATACCAAACCAATGGGACTCTGACACCCAACATCTCCACTAGTCAGCTGTAAGCAGGTCTTAGAGTTCCCAGAAGTACACGGTGTACTGAGCTGGAATACCAAAGCTCTATACGCTGCGTAGTGGCTGTTCTGAGGTACTGCAGCATAGCTCCCATTAACTTCAAAGGGCCTCAACTGCAGTATTCAATAATGGCTGCTTGACAGAGTACAGATTTATGCATCTCCGGCTCCATATAGCATGTACATCTGGTGGCTGGGGAAGCTGCTCACAGGTGGGAGAGCTGTCTGTCAGACACCCACGCATCTGAAATTAATGTTAGTGTAAGGACAATATTATAGCCCTGGACAATCCCTTTAATTGAAAGCAAAAGGAGTGGAGAAATGGCGATTAGCCAGATTTTTAAAGCGCTATTCCCACCTTAGATCTTTATGGCATATATGGTGCAAATGACATCAATGTCTGATAGATTCTGGTCATTATAGAAAATCTGGAAAGGCATACATGTATTCATTTGATGGATTACTGCTTCATTAAATGGTTCAGTGATCAGGGAATCCCTGGTAAGTACGTAGCTGCAGGTCCCAGAAGTGGGATAGATTTTACATAAATATCAAAGGTGTGGACATCTGTTTAAAGGGAACCTTTCCGGTTCACCTAAATTGTGACTATTTCCCTTTAGGGTCGTTTTGCTGCATTGTATTCTAAGTATTTTCTGTCTCAAAATTCTGTTGACATGTTTTGCTAAATCAATCTTATGACTCCGCTTGGTATATAGAAATTAGCTAGCACTAGTCCAGCACAGCGTCTATTACCCCAGATAGGTTCGTCTGTGGGTTCTGGAATCGCTCCACTGGGCATGATTGATGTCTTCTTCACTTGCCCTGTAATATCATCAATGCAGGACTTTGCACACCTATGCAAGTTTTACTGCACTGTATATATGACAGGCACAGTGAAGAGGACTTCAATCATGTGATTACTGGATCTCAAGCCAGACTACTCTAACTTACATATACCAAGCACTATAAAAGTGATTTTGCCTTACACATGAAGTGAGTTTTGGGACAGCAAGGACTTGATTAGAATACAGGACTAGGGTTGTGACAGATAATACTGTCAACTTGGGGACCATGCTGAAACTTCCAGGTTCTCTTTAATCCCTTCACCCCCAAGGGTGGTTTGCACGTTCATGACATGGCAAATTTTTACAATTCTGACCACTGTCCCTTTATGAGGTTATAACTCTGAAACGTTTCGCTGGATCCCAGTGATTCTGACATTGTTTTCTCGTGACATATTGTACTTCATGTTAGTGGTAAAATTTAATTCAAATAACTTGCGCTTATTTGTGAAAAAAATGGAAATTTGGCGAAAATTTTGAAAATTTCGCAATTTTCCAACTTTGAATTTTTATGCCCTCAAATCACAGAGATATGGCACACAAAAAAACTTAATAAGTAACATTTCCCACATGTTTACTTTACATCAGCACAATTTTGGAACCAAAATTTTTTTTGTTAGGAAGTCATAAGGGTTAAAAGTTGACCAGCGATTTCTCATTTTTGCAACACCATTTTATTTTTACGGACCACATCACATTTGAAGCCACTTTAAGGGGTCTATATGATAGAAAATACCCAAAAGTGACACCATTCTAAAAACTACACCCCTTAAGGTGCTCAAAACCACATTCAAGAAGTTTATTAACCCTTCAGGTGTGTCACAGGAATTTTTTGAATATTTAAAAAAAATGAACATTTGACTTTTTTTCACAAAAAAAATAATTCAGGTTCAATTTTTTTTATTTTACCAAGGGTAACAGGAGAAATTGGACTGCAAAAGTTATTGTGCAATTTATCCTGAGTACGCTGATGCCTGATATGTGGGGGGGAACCACTGTTTCGGCGCATGGCAGAGCTCAGAAGGGAAGGACTTTTTCAATGCAAAATTGGCTGGAATTCAGATCGGACGCCATGTCACATTTGGAAAGCCCCTGATGTACCTAATATAGTGGAAACCCCCCACAAGTGACCCCATTTTGGAAACTAGACCCCACAAGGAACTTATCTAGTTATGTGGTGAGAACGTTGAACCCACAAGGGCTTCACAGAAGTTTATAACGTACAGTGGTACAATTAAAAAATCATATTTTTTCCAAAAAAGGATTTTTCACCCCCAATTTTTAATTTCCCAAGGGTAACAGGACCCTAAAAGTTATTGTGCAATTTGTCCTGAGTACACTGATAACCCATATGTGGGTGTAAACGACTATTTGGGCGCATGGCAGAGCTCAGAAGGGAAGCAGCGCCATTTGACTTTTTTGGCTGGAATTGAGATCGGACACCATGTCGCGATTGGAAAACCCCTGATGTACCAAAACAATGGAAACCCCCCACAAATGACACCATTTTGGAAACTAGACCCCCCCCAAGGAACTTATCTAGATGTGTGGTGAGCACTTTGACACCCAAGGGCTTCACAGAAGTTTATAACGTACAGCCGTACAATTAATAAATCATATTTTTTCCAAAAAAATTATCTTTTGACCCTCAATTCTTATTTTTCCAAGGGTAACAGGACCCTAAAAGTTATTGTGCAATTTGCCCTGAGTACGCTGATACCCCACATGTGGGGGTAAACCACTATTTGGGCGCATGGCAGAGCTCAGAAGGGAAGCAGCGCCATTTGACGCTTTTAGCTGTAATTGATATCGGACTCCATGTCGCGTTTGGAAAGCCCCTGATGTACCAAAACAGTGAAAACCCCCACAAATGACACCATTTTAGAAACTAGACCCCCCAAGGAACTTATCTAGATGTGTGGTGAGCACTTTGAACCCCCCAGTGCTTGACAGAAGTTTATAACGACCGGGCGTGAAAATAAAAAAAAAAAACGCATTTTTTCAACAAACATGATCTTTTAGTCACCAATTTTTTTATTTTCCCAAGGGTACCAGGAGAAATTGGACCCCAAAAGTTGTTGTCCAATTTGTCCTGAGTACGCTGATACCCCATATGTGGGAGAAAACTACTGTATGGGCACACGTCACTGCTCGGAAGGGAAGTAGTGATGTTTTGGAATGCAGACTTTGATGGAATGGTGTGCGGGTGTCATGTTGCTTTTGGAGAGCCCCTGATGTACCTAAACAGTGGAAACCCCCCACAAGTGACCCCATTTTGGAAACTAGACCCCCCAAGGAACTTATCTAGATGAGTGGTGAGCACTTTGAACCCCCCAGTGCTTCACAGAAGTTTATAACGACCGGGCATGAAAATAAAAAAATCGTATTTTTTCAACAAACATGATCTTTTAGTCCCCATTTTTTTTATTTTCCCAAGGGCAACAGGAGAAATTGGACCCCAAAAGATGTTGTCCAATTTGTCCTGAGTACGCTGATACCCCATACTGTATCGGCACACGTCGGGCCTCGGAAGGGAAGTAGTGATGTTTTGGAATGCAGACTTTGATGGAATGCTCTGCGGGTGTCATGTTGCCTTTGGAGAGCCCCTAATGTACCTAAACAGTGGAAACCCCCACAAATGATACCATTTTGGAAACTAGACCCCCTAAGGAACTTATCTAGATGTGTGGTGAGCACTTTGAACCCCCAAGGGCTTCACAGAAGTTTATAATGCCCGGGCATGAAAATAGAAAAATCGTATTTTTTCCACAAACATGATCATTTAGTCCCCAATTTTTTTGTTTTCCCAAGGGTATCAGGAGAAAATGGACCCCAACAGCTGTTGTCCAATTTGTCCTGAGTACGCTGATACCTCATATGTGGGAGAAAACTACTGTATGGGCATACGTCGGGGCTCGGAAGGGAAGTAGTGACGTTTTGAAATGCAGACTTTGATGGAATGGTCTGCGGGTGTCACGTGCGTTTGGAGAGCCCCTGATGTACCTAAACTATTGAAACTCCCCACAAGTGATCCCATATTGGAAACTAGACCCCCCAAGGAACTTATCTAAATGTGTGGTGAGCACTTTGAACCCCCAAGTGCTTCACAGAAGTTTATAACGCCCGGGCGTGAAAATAAAAAAATCATTTTTTCCACAAAAATGATATTTTTGCCCCCAATTTTTTATTTTCCTACAGGTAACAGGAGAAATTGGACACCAAAAGTTGTTTTGCAATTTGTCCTGAGTAGGCTGATACCCCATATGTGGGGGTAAAACACTGTTTGGGCGCATGGCAGAGCTTGGAAGGGAAGGTGCACCATTTGACTTTTTCAACGCAGAATTGGCTGAAATTGAGATCAGACGCCATGTTGCATTTGGAGAGCACCTGATGTGCCCAAACAGTGGAAACCCCCCAATTATAACTCCAACCCTAACCCCAACACACCCCTAACCCTAATCTCAGCCCTAACTCTAGCCCTAGCCCTAACCCTAGCCCTAACCCTAGCCCTAATGGGAAAATGGAAATAAATACATTTTCTTTTAATTTTATTATTTTTCCCTAACTAAGGGGGTGATAACGGAGGGTTTGATTTACTTTTTATGGCGTTTTTTATGTTTGGCAGCTGTCGCACGCTAAAAGACGCTTTTTATTGTAAAAATAGTTTTTGCTTCACCACATCTTGAGAGCTATAATTTTTCCGTATTTTGACCCACCAAGTCATGTGAGGTCGTATTTTTTGCAGGACGAGTTGACATTTTTATTGGTACCATTTTCGGGCACGTGACATCATTTGATCGCTTTTTATTCCGATTTTTGGGACGCAGAATGAACAAAAACCAGCGTTTCATGAATTTCATGAATGCGTTTACACCATTCCGCGTGAGGTGAATTTTTTTATTTTTTTGCTGATGATGCTGATTGGTGGCTCGTTTTTTGCGGGACGAGATGACGTTTTCAGCGGTACCATGGATACTTATATGCATCTTTTTGATTGCGCGTTATTGCACTTTTTGTTCGGCAGTATGATAATAAATCATTATTTTTTTGCTTCGTTTTTTATTTTTTAAGGGGTTAGCTAAAGGGGTTAACTAATAGGACAGTTTTATAGGGCGGGTCGTTACGGACTCGGCAATACCAAATATGTGTACTTTTATTGTTTTTTTTTTATTTCCAAAAAAAGAATTTATTAGGGAATATATATATTTTTTTTATTTATTTAGCGATTTTTATAAAATTATTTTTACACTTTTTTTTTTTGTTAACTTTATTACATTGTCCCAGGGGGACATAACTGTCATGTGACAGATCGCTGATCAGCGATCTGTCACAGGCACTGTACTTGGCTTCCTCGTGCCTGCGCTGCAGGGAGGGAGCCCCCCGCAGCAGCGCTGCACATTGCACTGCTGTGGGGGGCTCAGGGAAGCACAGAGGGAGCCCCCTCCCTGCCGATGCTTCCCTTTAACCCCCTGTGCACCGCGATCGTGTTTGATCGCGGTGTGCAAGGGGTTAACGTGTCGGGGGCGGTCCGTGACCGCCCCTGACACATTGTGCCGGGTGTCAGCTGTGATAGTCAGCTGACACCCGGCCGCGATCAGCGGCGCTCACCACGTGAGCGCCACTAATTGCGCTAGACGTACTATCCCGTCCATGGGCATAGGGGCCTCATGTCCCATGGACGGGATAGTACATCTGATGTCAGAAAGGGGTTAAGATGAGAGAAAAATAGGAGGCTATGTTCACTTTGACAACCAGTCTTTTTATTACACTAAAATAAAACATAAGGAAAAATATATACAGTAAATTTTCCCAACTGTAAAGAATGGAGGGGTCTGTAATTTTTATTGTTAGTACACTTCAACTAAGAGAGACAGAATTTAAAAAAAATCCATAAAATCGCATTGTATGACTTTTACATAATCAATTTGATTTTTCTTGCATGAAATAAGCATTTGATACAATAGAAAAACAGAACTTAATATTTGGTACAGAAACCTTTGTTTCCTGTAGTTCTTAGCCAAGTTTGCACACACTGCAGAAGAGATTTAGGCCTACCAGTTCTCTAAGGTCATTGACCAAGTCCTGCCGTGTAGTTCGGGGCTGATTTCTGACCTTTCTCAGAATCATCTTTACTCCACGTGGTGAGAACTTGCATGAAGCCCCAGACCAAAGAAGATTGACAGTTATCTTGTGTTTCTTCTATTTTTTAATAATTGTGCCAACAGTTGTTGCCTTCTCACTAAACTGCTTGCCTATTGTACTGGAGCCCATCCCAGCCTTGTGCAGGTCTACAATTTTGTCATTGGTGTCCTTAGACAGCTCTTTGGTCTTGGCTATGGTGGAGAGGTTAGAGTGTGATTGATTGTGTGGACAGGTGTCTTATATACAGGTAATGAGTTCAAACTGGTGCAATTAATACAGGTAATGAGTGCAGAGTAGGAGGGATTCTTAAAGAAAAAACTAACAGACCTCTCCATTCTTTGACCATGGGAAAACTTGCAAAATTGGCAGTATATCAAATACTTATCTTCACTACTGTATGTGGCTGCAGAGGCTATCATACAGGATATAGGAAGTTGTAGGGGCCATCATGCAGTGTATAAAGACCTGTAGGACCATCATATAGTGCATATGGAGCTATGGGGAGCATCATACAGTGTGTAGAGAGCTGTGAGACCATCATACACTGCATATGGAGTTGTAGGCACCATCATGCAGTGTGTAGGGAGTTGTGGGGGCCATAATACAGTGTATAGGGTGTTGTGTGGACCGTCATACAGTGCGTAGGCAGCTGTGGTGACCATCTTCCAGTGTATAGAGAGCTGTTAGGACCATCATACAGTGCATAGGGAGCTGTGGGACTATCATACAGTATATAGATGGCCTGTGGGGGCACTCAGGATATTATTTCTTTTAAATGGGTGCATTATTAGTTTTGATTGTGGCTTTGAGGGGGCTTTATTACTTTTAGGGAGGGGCATTGTTACTTAAAGGGCACACTCAAGGGTATTTGTTGCACTGAGAGGACACTTCAGATATTAAAACTTTCAAATGAGCATATCTAGCTTTATTACTTGCTATAGGTAACACAGTGGGGGCTTTACTACTTTCCTTGGGACGCTATTATATTTATTAGCTCCCTCTATCTGGCACATTATGTTTGTAGCATAAATTAGTGGAGGGATAATCATAGTAATTGTAAGGAGGTGGCAGGGACCCTCATGTACCTTCTCTCTCCTTGATGCTGTTCACCTGTGTCACATGCAGCACCCTGATGTTTTACTAACATTTTGCTATTGGGTGCACTGTAATGTATTTGTCATGCACTGTAATGTGATGTATTGTGCTTCAGCTTAGTCATAGATTAGTAAGTAGTGTAGGACCATAGGGGGATTAGAATAGAGGGGACACAGTAGAGATAGAGCATAGAATAGATAGAAATTTTAGTTAGATACAGGCAGCAAGGGGCTAAGCAGATGGGATGAGTCACAGAGCAGAGCAGCACAGAGCAGGGGGGTATAGGACAGATACTTCCTGGCTCTGTCAGATGCCCGAGCACCTTGCTCAAGGGCAGGACATGTGAGCAGAGTTTTATAGGCCATGGGGATAAAGTTGTTTCAGTAAGGGACCCTGGGCTGAGAAACATGCAGGTGGTCACTAGCTTAAACAGACCCGTTTCAAGGAAGGATCCGAAGCTAGCGGCTGGGATTAAGAGGTAGCTGAGTCAGCGAGCCCGTCACCCTATAACTCGCAGCCGGAGTAGGGAAATGGCAGGAAGCTGGTGTGCCTGGAGCATGAGTGGGACAGAGATTGTCCAAGGAAACAGGTGGAACACGGGTTGTCCGGGGATATAGTTGAGCTTGCCGGGAAAGGGAAGCTGATGTAGAAGATAGAGTCTGTCAGGATGACAGGGAAAGATAAGAAGATGTCTCTGTGTTTAACTTGTACTGCCTGTGTGAAAAATGCAGATAAGAAGATGTCTCTGTGTTTGACTTGTGCTGCCGGTGTGATGAATACGCTTCTGTCTAGTAAAGTTAAGCTGTTGGAAAAAGACATCGTCTCTGAAGTGATTTGTGGAGCCGACATGGCAGCAGCTGAGGGGAATTTGACAGAGCCTGTGAGTGTGCTGTGGTGCATGCTGCACATGCAGTCCAAGGAACTTTTTCTTTTCATATACAAGGTGCTGGGGTGCTCACTGACTGTTGCTTAGTGAACTCGCCCACGACCACCACCCCGTGCCACCTTGTTACATAATGACATAATATTAGAAGTATTGGGGTCCCTGTTACACACTGGAAGAGCAGGCAGGATGGGGAGGTTGTGCAGGTTGGGATTAGATGGAGAAGGTGCTGGAAATGTGAGAAGTCAAATATGTCTTTGTTGTAATCTCTGAAGACGAGCCCTGGCTGGAAGAAATTGTTATGGTGGTCTGGAAAAAATGAAAAAGATGAGTAAAGTACACGGCTCCATCACAAAGAACATCAGCTGTAAGTCACTGTACTGTAGAGTAGACATCTGTGCTGTAATCTCTGTAATATGGTTGGCAGCACTGATATCTACCACTACATGGTCACCATATGACGGTAGTACAGTATCAGCCCTTTCAATAGCGTTTTTTTATTTAGTAACATTGCGGGATTATTGGTCTTTGTACAGTGTGTGTTATGTAGACGCAATGGTCATATTATAATATTATGTACTGTTATAGTATTATGTACTGTTTAGTGGTGATGGTAGTGGGCATTGTGTAGCGGTATTATTTGTATAGCAATAATTTTAGTTTTATAGGTCTTTGCATAGTGTATTTTAGGTTAACAACTGTGGTACATTGCAATTATATATGAATACGTCTTCTTTTAAGTGGTGGCTCTGTTGTATGAGGAAACATGTACTTTAGACCTTGAGTCCCTGATGTTTTAGGACCCTAGCAATGCCCCTGGTACACATAATAACTGTAGTATTTGGAATAAAGTACATTGATTTTATGGATGAGTGCCACAAGTCTTCTATTTCTACATAATAATTGATGGTATATAATTGTTGCTGATCACCTTCATCATCTGCGCTTGTGACCCTGGGAATGAGTGTGATCCTCAGTAAAATATTAAACAAACCCATGATGTAATGGGCTCAGCAGTGCCGGTGAGAAATTTAATTATTGTTCATATTTAGTTTTAAGTTGCTTTATTTTTCATTTTTGATACTTGAAGATTTGAAGGGCTGAACATGTAGCATGTACAGTATATGGGGATTGGGTGTATGACTTACTGGCTGATAGATCTTTCTGTTTGCAATCATTCATATACAGGGCTGGCGTTAGGGGCAGGATGACTAGGCAGCTGCCTAGGGCCCACGCTCCCCCAGGGGCCCCCAGCTAGTGGCACATCACGCAGCCGCTATGGGGTCCCTGTGAGGCAGGGGGGCCTGCCTGTCCCCAGCGCTGACTCCCCCCAATGCCGCATTCAACTATACCGGCATCATAGACGCCGATACAGTTCAAGGCAATGATGGAGGAGAGAGCGTCAGCTGACGCTCCCTCTCCCATCATTCCCCGCTCTACCTCTAACACAGCGGGTGCACGATGATGTCATCGCACACTCACTGTGTGTCAGGCAGTGCAGGAGACAGGAGCCGGGAGTAGCATGGGCACAAGGACAGGTGAGGATAGTGTGTTTTATTTTTTAATATATCAGTGTGAGTACTGGACTGTGGGGCCATTCTTGGGGGGGTTGTATGCTATGTGGGGCTGTGCTGTATACCATGTGGTGCTGGGCTATATACCATGGTGGGCTGCCTGTACTATATACCATGTGGGGCTGTGCTGTATAGTACGTGGTGCTGGGCTATATACCATGTGGGGCTGGGCTATATACCATGTGGGGCTGGGCTGTATATCATGTGGTGCTGGGCTATATACCATGTGGTGCTGTGCTGTATACCATATGGGGCTGTGCTGTATACCATATGGGGCTGTGCTGTACAGCATGTGGTGCTGTGCTATATACCATGTGGTGCTGTGCTATATACCATGTGGTGCTGTGAAATTACCATGTGGGGCTGTGCTGTATACCATGTGCGGCTGTGCTACATACCATGTGGTGCTGTGCTATATGCCATGTGGGGCTGTGCTATATACCATATGGGGCTGTGCTATATACCATGGTGGGCTGTGCTATATACCATGGTGGGCTATGCTGTATACCATGTGGTGCTGTGCTATATACCATGGTGCTGTATACCATGTTGGGCTGTGCTATATACCATGGTGGGCTGTGCTATATACCATGGTGCTGTGCTGTATACCATGGTGCTGTGCTGTATACCATGTGGGGTTGCTGTGCTATATACTACTTGGGGCTGTGCTATATACCATGGTGTGCTATGCTTTATACCATGTGGTGCTGTGTTATATACCATGGGGGGTACATTTTACATTATATTCTATGGGGAGGCTGTGTTATATGATATGGGGGGCTACATTATATTCTATGGGGAGGTGGGCTGTATTATATTCTATTTGGGGCTACATTATATTATATGGGGGGCTGTATTATATTTATTATATTCTATGAGGGGTGATTGCATCATACTCTGTGAGGGTGCTGCATTATACTATATGAGGAGTCTGCATTGTATTCTATGGGGGGCTGCATTATATTCTATAGGGGGGCTAGATTACATTGTATGGGGGCTTCATTATACTTTATGAGGGGGCTACATTATATTCTATGGAGGGGCTACATTATACTATATGGGGGCTGCAATATACTCTATGAGGGGGCTGCCAAATATTCTATGGAGGGGCTGCATTATACTATATGAGGGGGCTGCATGATATTCTATGGGGGTTGCATTATATTCTGTGGAGTGGCTGCATTATACTCTGTGGGGTAGCTGCATTATGCTCTAAGGGGTGGCTGCATTATATTCTATGGCAGGGTACATTATATTGTATGGCAGGGCTGCATTATACTCTGTGGGGTGGCTGCATTATGCTCTATGGGGTGGCTGCATTATACTATATGTGGGCTGCATTATACTGTATCGAGGACTATGGGAAATACATTAAATGAAGAACTATGGGGTGCATTATACTATGGGAAGTG
This sequence comes from Dendrobates tinctorius, assembly GCF_039654945.1. Lineage (NCBI taxonomy): Eukaryota > Metazoa > Chordata > Amphibia > Anura > Dendrobatidae > Dendrobates > Dendrobates tinctorius. The sequence continues at coordinate 54,021,942 of NW_027361732.1, forward strand.
AATTGTACTACATGGATGGCTATGGTGGTGCATTATACTATATGGAGCACTATGAGGAGTGTATTATACTATATGCAGGACTATAGGGAGTGTATTATACTATATGGAGGACTATAGGGAGTGTATTATACTATATGGAGGACTATGGGGCACATTATATTATATGGAGGACCATGGGATGTAAATTGAAGATGTGCTGCTGATAACATGATACTGTATGGTGATCTGTTAGTGATCCATTAGTGATTGTTCTGTACCCATCATTCCTTCTCAGACGGTGGAAAGAGGCCAGGAAACAACTGTTGAACGACTTCAATATTGTTGATCACACTCATTTAGCGTCCTGAACTCAGCGCATGTAAATTCAAACAAAATGCTTTTGTGTGATGTCAATATGTTAGCGTTTGGGGCCCCATTTTAAACTTTGCCTAGGGCCCCACTTTGCCTAAAACTGGCCCTTTTCATTTAGTACTGCTGTGCCTTAGAACTGTGGTTGTACGTTTAAGAACCTTTCTCTGATGGTTCAGCGTACGCACTAGATACATATTCCCATCTTTGTTGTACATATCTAACAATATTCTCACAAATTGCTTTGGAACTGACTCAAAGACAAGTTTATTTTGTACATATTCTTATGAAGAACTGCCATCAGCTCGCTTTCAGAGAATCTTTAATTTACTCCTCTTTTCCCTTTCCAATGAATCTTTTAATGTGAGAAACTTGTCAGCTCACTCTTCACGGTACAAAATATGCGCGCTCTGCCATGCATACAAATTTGTCACCATACACAAAATGATGACACTGTTTTTGCTCTACCTTTGTCTGTATAACACGGGCAGACATTGAGGTGGTGTTATAAGATCACCATTGTTTCACCCCTCCGAGTTGTTTGACTTCCAGAATTCAGAGAAGCCTTTTATCAATTAAATGTATTTAAAAATATCTCTAGAGAATGAAAGGACTCACCTGACATCATTTCTGGTAATGACTTAATTATGGCTAATATTTTACCAGTCTGGCAATGATGGCTCACATGTTCATTAGAAGATGTCCTCCTGGGATAGCTTCTGTCACCACATTAAGGATCCCTGAGGCAGGACTCTAAAGTCTTTAGCTCACATAAAGACATTGCTCATAACATTTTACTGAATATCCACTATTAGCAAAAAGAAAGCCTGCCCCGGGAAGTGTTAGGTTTAGAGTTATTGTATGACCTCTGGCCTTATCAATAATGGCGCTATCATGTGTAACGAAAATGTATGGAAGTATGTCTCATCCTCGGGTCATCAGAAACAGCAATCAAAAAGGCAGCAAATATATAATATTGTATATGCCACGAACAATAGAGTAAATATATCAGCAAACAAAAACATTTACCAACAAGTAGAAACTTTATAACTAAAGTTGAGCAAAACGGGTCGGTCAAATTCATAAGTCGCCGACTGGATCAATCCTGACAAAAAAAAGGACCCGTCTGTCGACCCAAAATGTTGATGATCTAACCTTCATTAAGATGAACCATGCATGGGTTTCAAAGGATTTTGTCTCACCTTCCCCTGATGACACATAGGTTGCCAGAAAATTGGCTCGCTTTTGTCCTCCTCTTCCTCGGACTTCTCCAATTCCTCCATTTGCAGCTGCTGAAAGTCCAACATCAACATAATCCATTTTTTCAACTTCCCTAACTGGGCTGCCTCCCCCCAGGGCCTGGGTCACCAACTGGCGCACGCACCCGTGCGAGTGCCATTGCCCTGGACAGGTGGGTGGGCCCACTCTTGGGCAACGGCACTGGCACAGGGTCCCGCATAGTACAATCAAGTGTCTCTGACGTGGGGGTGCACACCCGCTGTCAGACACATCGGCATACTATGAGGAACCCTGTGCCAGTACCGCCGCCCATGAGTGGGCCCCCCTGCTTGCTCAGGGCCCCAGCATTTGCAATACATACCTCTCCCTGCTCCACCGCTGTGTAGTCTGGGCTTTTAAATCCTTCACTGGGACTGCCACTACAAATTTGGTGAACTGATAGATGATGGTTAAGACGTAGCTATGCCCTGTCCTGCTGGGCTCTATCTTCAGATGATCAATGGCTTTCATTTGTTATGGACGTCAACTCACAATGAGATGCAGTGGTGATTTATCATCAGCTTTCACGGTTTTCCTACTCACAGACGTGTGACATTCCTGCCCACATTTTTAAATGTGTCCTTTCATGCCAATCCAATAGAATCCCCTACGGCCTGTGGCTTCTGTCTTTTGCACTCCAAATATACCTGACAGATCATGATATGCAGTGAGGACCATGTCTACATCTCTCCCTGTGATCACAATTTGATGGAGATGAGTAACGGTGATGGGATCCACGGTACTGCGATACAGCAACCATTTCTTCACAAAGAACTGTTTTCGCTGTCTCCACAGACAAAGTAATTGAGGGTCAGCATCGCCTCTGAGAATTCTCCCGGGAGTTTTTCCCGTGATTAATAATTCCAAAATTTCTGCAATCACTCGACTTTCCATTCCGTCTGTACTTGTATCCATCTTGTTTCCTCTTGCGGAGAGTCTGGACTGTCTTACTGAGACTGAAATATATATGAAGACTTAAAAACACCCCAACAGTGTATACTGGTGTACGCTTCGAATACATTACCCTTTTTCTGCTTTTTAGATTCTTGTCTAATCCATACTGAGGCTGTGAGTGTCTTTGTCGGACTCCGGAAATATACACGGAGATTTTTAATGTTTAAACTATGCTATATATACCTGTTATCCGGTGATACTGTACCCTTTCTCAACTTTCTACAATCTTGTCGAATCCATACTGGGCCTGAGACCGTCTGAGTCTGCCTCCTGATTAGAGATGAGTGGTGTTCGAGACGACTGTTCGCCAAGTTCAAATTCAAGCTGTTTTGGGTGGTGTTCGAGCCGTTCGTCGAACTCGAACACTTTGCTTAAAATTCGGCTGTTCGAGGTTCCGTTTGAGAACGGTTCGTTCACCAAAAGCATAACTTTATTTTCACATTAATAATGGTTTTCAATGTTAATAGACAGTTTTATGGCATAGTAGTGGTGTCTGGTAGCCAGCGGTGTAGTACACCTGTCAAGTAGCTAAACCGTGTGTGTTTTTAATAATTTTTTACTGCATCTTGTCCAGAAAATCCTTTTGGGCCTTGTAGCACTGTCTGCTACTCAGCAGAGGAGCCCACCCGTGAACCTAGCTATGCCACCTGTTTATGAAAGAACCAGTTTTTGACTGCATTTTGCCCAGTTAATACTTTGGGCCTAGTAACTGTGTCTGCTACTTAGCAGAGGAGCCCACCCGTGAACCAAGCTGTGCCGCCTGTTTATGTAAGAATCATTTTTTAACTCCATTTAGCCCAGTGAATACTTTGGGCCTAGTATCTGTGTCTACTGCTCAGCAGAGGAGCCCACCCGTGAACCTAGCTATGCCGCCTGTTTATGTAAGCACTGTCTGCTACTCAGCGGAGTTGCCCACCCGTGAACCAAGCTATGCCGCCTGTTTATGTAAGAACTGTGTGCTACTCAGCAGAGGAGCCCAGCTGTTAAGCAAGCTACAGCACCTGTGGTTTGGACACTTAATTTTTTCACATTATTTCTGGAATGCCGGTTAGGCCTAATTCCAGAATTCCGGTTGACCTGCACTTACTAGGAAATCCTCGTTCGCGGGGAAGAATTGGAATCCCAGATCCCCATCACTAACGGGGTTCAGCGGGTTATCCGCACCTGTAAGCGACACATGCTGGTCCTTTCCGTGTAGCGCGCGTGCAGCCCCGGACATGTAAGGGCATGACAGACCTGCTATTGCTCGATCTCGTGTGCCAGAGCCTCGCGTGTCCCTCTAGTAAGCTGGACGCGGACTGCGGGGGCAAGCCGGAGTCTCGTTCGTTAACAGAATTAAGCTGACAAATCGCTAGCACAACTAAAAACGTCCATGCACCACCACCCACAGAATCGAGAAAGCTTGCAATCTGTCCATCCTTTCCGTGGCTGGCATGGTTGATGTTGCCCGTGTGGAGTCCAATTAAGCTGCAGGCTCCACTCCTGGTGGTGCCCTTCTGGAGATTCCTTTAAGGTTCAGCTTTGCAACCATACTGCCCCCGGAAACCAAACACTTTGCCTTCATGGACGCTGTTCGGAGGGTCGTGGGAATAACGCCGCCCAATCGGCAGTTGGCATAATTTATGGTGGGAAGTCCGACGGTATATGATCGTCTTCGATTTTAGAATTGTAGAATTTTTTTATTTTAGATTTTTATTCCAGCCTTTCTTGACTTTATAAGGTCATGACATGCCTATATCTGTGTCTCCTCCTCCTCCTCCTTTTACTCCTCCACCTCTTTTCTATATGTAGTTGCCCTTTTCTATATGTTATTTGTGTCTTCTGAGCATTTTGTCTGCTTTGGGACACCTTTTAAGGTGTTTTGTATGTGTTTTCTATGTGTTTGTATGTGTTTGTGTTTGCCTGCCATTGTTTTCAATGGGGTTCGACGGTGTTTGTCGAACGTTCGACGAACATTCGACGAACTTGCCTCCTGTTCGACGAACCGAACCAAACTTTAACACTAGCGGGGTGGCTCAACACTACTCCTGATATATAGATGTATATTTTTAATGTTTAAACTATGCTATATATACCTGGTATCTGGTGATACTGTACCCTTTCTGCTAGAAAGTCCTCCACCCACCACTCTAAGTGTATCAGTGACACCTGGAACATTGGCCCACATGTGTGATTATTTCTTGGGGATCTTCTTTTTATATTGTGGTGTGATCCATCCAGAGCGTGTGAGAGTCTGTGGGTTACTCCTGCAATTTATATGTAGATTTAAAAATTACCCCAACACTGTATACAGCTCTACGCATGTGATACATTACCCATTTACTGCTTTTTATATTCTGGTCTAAACCAAACTGACCAAGTGAGAGTCTGTTTCTGACTCTGGAAATAAATACTGAGATTGACAATGACCCCTACACTGTATACAGCTTTACGCTTCAGATCCATTACCGTTTTACAGCTTTTTATATTGTGTTGTAATCCATACTGAGCCTGAGAGCGTCTGTGTCTGCCTCCTGAAATCTATACCGAGATTTAGAAAGTTTAAACTATACTATATATACCTGCTATGTGATGATACTGTACCCTTTCTCTACTTTTTATATTCTTGTCTAATCCATACTGAGCCTGTGAGCGTCTCTGTGTGACTCATCAAATATATATGGAGATTTACAATTATCCTTTGACTGTATACAGCTGTACGCTTCTGATACAGTACCATATATCTGATGTAATTTTGGGTACATTTTCTCCAAAATTTGGAAGTATGGTGGAAGAGGCCGTGGACGTGGGCGTGGGGGGGCCAGCTGTTACTGATGGTGGTGGTGCATCTGCTGGTAGTGGCAAAAGCACAATAGCAGCTAAGGCAGGAGGTGTTGAGCCTGCATCATGGTCTGGCTCCAGAACGCCTGGAAGGCTACCTTTTCTGGGAGTAGGTTAACCGCTTTTAAAGCCGGAGCATCAGGAACTGGTTTTGGCTTACATTGCTGAAACAGACTCCAGCTAATATGCCATCCTCTTCTGAAGTTTTAAAAAATGCAAGCACTGAGTCGTCAAGTGCTGGCTCCTGGTCAGGAAGAACCCCTTTCCTTGCGTCCTTCACCCCCACCAAAAGTGAATGATGCAGCAAACCACACTTCACATTAGTCCATGTAGCTCTTTCTATCATACCATGCCTGGGTTATCAAGTCAAATCGTGAATTCCCCAGTCCAAGTTGAATCTGACATGGAGTGTGGGTGGCCAGCCAGGGCAGTGGGGTTAATCGGTACCGGGCAGGTGTCTCAGAGGGATGTGTCACGGTGGTGGTGACCCGGTGCGTGGCCCTGGGCGTCCATGCAAAGGGGTGAATAACATTTATAGGTGAATGATACGTGACGCCACCTGTGGTTTCTGATCAGATTAACCAGCGCTGCAGTGTCGCTTCTCTGGGACAGATGTTGTGGTGCAGCTAAGATGTAGAAGCCCTGCACAGGTAGGGCCGTAGTCGCAGGGCAGATGAAAGAGTTGGCAGATGGTGTGCAGTGCAGGATGTAGCAGAGCCGTGCGCCAGGCGCAGGAGAAAGATGACAGACACTGTCGTGCAGTTCCTTTACCTGTACTTGGTAAGTGCTGTCCAGGACCCAGAGTACAGATGGAGAAGGAGTTGGTCAGCCAGGAAGCAAATTAGGAATTCTCTCTCTGCAGATAGGTAGTGTGGCCTCCGCTCTAGCGCTTATCTGAGGTACTCACAGTACTGAGTTCACTGAAGTTCCCCCTGTTGACTCTCTTTTGGAACTTTCTCGTATGGCAGGCAGCCGTAGCCTTTTCCTTCTGGCTCACACACGTCGCTGCTGGGGCCTCCGAGCCTTAGTTGGGAACAGAGCATTTACAGCTGCTACTTCCTCCGGTTTCTGCTGCAGGACCGTCAGTGTCCCTACAAACTCGGAGACCGGAATCCGGACCATGCACTCCAGCTAGGAGTGAGCCTTAACTCTGCTCATCCTCCAGCTCCCCTTCTCACGTCCACACACTTCCCCTTCCCTTCACAGACTGCCCTAACTTTCCTCCTCCCGACCACAGAGAGCAGCTCCTCAGCAGTCAGGTTCAGAGCTCTCCCTGCTTGCCTGGAGTGGGAACTGTGTTGTGTGTTGGTTTAACTGCTAGAGAGATCCTTCGTTGCTTCCAAGCATGACATCACACTCCCTAGGAGGAAGGTAATGCCAATGTGGCGACCGTACTCCTGGGGGCGCCACAAGTGCACTGATGCCCAGCCACTGATAGATGATTCTGCTGGTACATTGACCCAGACCACTACATTCCCCTCGCACTCTATACAGCCAGAATCTGACCCTGATGAAACTCAGGTTCCCCTTCCTGCATACTATACTACCTTACACAGTGACAAAGAGGAAGGTGCAGAAGAAAGTGCAGGTTCCTTGAGCAGGTGGGGGGCATACTCATGGGCGATGGCACTGGCAAAGGGCCCCTCATAGTACACAAAAGTGTCTCTGCCGGCGGGAGGGCCCACCCGCCGTCAGACACACCGCCGTACTATGAGGGGCCCTGTGCCAGTGCCGTCGCCAACGAGTGGGCCCCCCTGCTTGCTCAGGATCACAGCACTTGCAAAGTTGAAATACTTACCTCTCCCTGCTCCACCGCCGTGACGTCTTCCACGTTTCCTGACAGTGACATTCTGGTCAGAGAGCGCAATGACATCACGTCTGTATGCCCTCTGCCTAAACAGTCCAAGTGCAGATTTATGGAAGATGGGGATGACGAGGAGTCCAGAGTACAGGGATTCCCTAGTGAGAAGACTTATTTAATTGTTTTAAAGGTTGGGAGCAATTTTTAGGGAGCACTATACTCTGGAGAATGATATATGGGGCCCACCATACACTGGAGCATTGCAAAGGTAGACATCAGACACTGGAGCAGCATTTACAGGGCCCATTATACACTGGAGCATTAGAAATGGGGCCCATTATATATGGAGCATTATTTGGGCCCATAAGACACTGGAGCATCATCCATGGGGCCCATCATATACTGGAGCATTGTAAATGGGGCAGATTATATATGGAGCATTATTTGGACCAATCGTACACTAGAGCATCATCCGTGAGGCCCATCATATGCTGGAGCTTTCCAAATGGGGGACATCAGACACTGGAGCAGCATTTACAGGGCCCATTATACACTGGAGCATTAGAAATGGGGCCCATTATATATGAAGAATTAATTGGGCCCATAAGACAGTGGAGCTTCATCCATGGGAACCAACATATACTGTTGCATTATGTGGAGCTCATCATATAATATATCGAACATTATATGGGACCAATGATTCTGTATGGAGAAATATATGGGCCTCATTACTATGTATGGCGCACTATGCGGTGGCCATAATACTGTATGGAGTAATATACTGTCCGCTTTTGGAGCTATTGGAGAATTTAAAATGGATATCAGTCATGTGATATAAGAAGTGAAGTATTTTTCATTGTACTATACCGCTATTTCTCTGCCGTATCAGAGGATCATGAATTGTGGCATGTGTTGAAGGAGCTCAGTGACACTCTTTGGCCCTTGGCCCATGAAAATCTGGAGCCAGCCCTACCCCCACCCACAACTTTAGCCAAATAACCCCCAGTTTTCAATGCCTAACTATTATTATAAAGTAAATTAAGGTTGACAAGCTTAAGTAATAAGAATTGATGTTTTTGGCATTAAAATGGGCACTGTAGGTGCGTTTCCTGTCCTCCACTCACTGCCGACTTTTCTTGACCATTGACTTGCATTGGGTTTCAGTCGGCGTTCGACTTTTCACGATAATCGGCCGTTGCGTTCCATGAAACCCGACTCGACCCGGAAAAAGGCAAAGTCGCTCATCTCTAGTCTGGGCAGTTGAATCCTTCATAGGGATGGCCACTACAAATTTGGTGAACTGATCGATGATGGTTAAGATGTAGCTATAGCCTGTCCTGATGGCCTCTACCTTCAGATGATCAATGGCTACCATTTGTAATGGACGTCAACTCACAATCGGATGCAGTGGTGCTTTATGATCAGCTTTCACAGTTTTCCTAGTCACAGACGTGTGACATTCCTGACACCATTTTTCAATGTCTCCTCTCATGCCAATCCAATAGAATCGCCTACGGCCTGTGGCTTCTGTCTTTTGCACTCCAAAGTGACCAGACACATCATGATAGGCAGTGAGGACCATGTCTACATCTCTCCCTATGATCACAATTTGATGAAGACGAGTAACGGTGATGGGATCCATGTTACTGCGATACAGCAATCCTTTCTTCACAAATAACTGTTTTCGCTGTCTCCACAGACAAAGTAATTGAGGGTCAGCATCGCCTCTGCAAAATCTATAGGGAGGTTTTCCTGTGGTTAGTAATTCCCAAATTTCTGCAAACACTCGACTTTCCGTCTGTGCTTGTATCCATCTAGTTTCCAGTAGCGGAGAGTCTGGACTGGCTTACTGAGACTGAAATATATACGAAGATTTAAAAGTATCCCAACAATTTATACTGGTGTATGCTTCGAATACATTTCCCTTTTTCTACTTTTTATATTCTGGTGTAATCCATACTGAGCCTGTGAGTGTCTGTGTCTGACTCTGGAAATATAGACGGAAACTTACAATTACCCCTAGACTGGATACACCTGGTATCTGCTGATACAGTACCTTTGTTCTAAATTTTTTATTATGGTATAATCCATGCTGAGTGAGCGTGTGTGGTTTACTCCTTCTATATACACGGAGATAAAAATTTTACCCTATACTATATACAGCTTCTATCTTGTTATACAGTACCATTGTTCGACATTTAGTATTACAGTCAAATCCATACTGAGTGAGCGTCTGAGGGTGACTACGGGAATATCTATATGGAGATTTAAATTGTACCCTATAATATATATACTTGCTATCTTGTTATCCAGTACCTTTTTATCAACATTTTGTATTATGGTCAAATCCAGACTGAGTGAGCGTCTGAGGGTGACTCCGGAAATGTATACTGAGATTTCAAATTTCACCAACAATGTATACAGCTCTACGCTTGTGATACATTACCCATTTACAGCTTTTTATATTCTTGTCTAATCCATACTGGGCCTGAGAACGTTTGTGCCTGCCTCCTGAAATATATACGGAGATTCAGAATGTTTAAACTATACTATATATACCTTGTATCTGGTGATACTGTACCCTTTTTAAACGTTTTATTTTTTTGTGTAATCCATACTGAGCCTGTGAGCGTCTGTGTATGACTCATGAAATATATACGGAGATTTACAATTATCCCTAGACTGTATAGAGCTGTACGCTTCTGATACAGTACCATATATCTGCTGGTATTTTGGGTACATTTTCACAAAAATTAGTAAGTATGGTGGAAGAGGCCACGGACGTGGGCATGGGGGGCCAGCTGGTACTGATGGTGGTGGTGGTGCATCTGCTGGTAGTGCCAAAAGCACAATAGCAGCTAAGGCAGGAGGTGTTGAGCCTGCATCATGGTCTGGCTCTGTAAGGCCTGTAAGGCTCCCTTTTCTGGGAGTAGGTAAACTTCTTTTAAAGCCGGAGCATCAGGAACTGTTTTTGGCTTACATTGCTGAAACAGCCTCCAGCTCTATCGCCTCCTCTTCGGAAGTTTAAAAAAAATGCAAGCACTGAGTCGTCAGTGCAGGCTTCTGGTCAGGAGCAACCCCTTTCCTTGGGTCCTTCACCCACACCATAAGTGAAGGATGCGGCAGTCCACACTTCAGATTACTCCATGAAGCTCTTTTCACATACCATGCCTGGGTTCATTCTAAATGCGGCACATTATATATGGAGCATTATTTGGGCCCATAAGACACTGGAGCATCATCCATGGGTTCCCATGATATACTGGAGCATTCTAAATGGGCAGATTATATATGGAGCATTATTTGGGCCCATAAGACACTGGAGCATCATCCATGAGGCCCATCATATACTAGAGCATTCAAAATGGGGGACATCAGACATTGGAGCAGCATTTACGGTGTCCATTATACACTGGAGCATTAGAAATGGGGCTCATTATATAAGGAGCATTATTTGGGCCCATAAAATACTGGAGCATCATCCTTGGGGCCCATCATATACTGGAGCATTCTAAATGGGGCAGATCAGACACTGGAGCATCATCCATGGAGACCATCATATACTGTAGCATTATGTGGAGCTCATCATATACTGTAAGGAACATTATATGGGACCAATTATTCTGTATGGAGAAATATATGGGGCTCATTATTCTGTATGGCGCACCATGTGGTGGCCATAATACTGTATGGAGTAATACACTGTCCATTTTTTGAGCTATTGTAGAATTTAAAATGCATAACAGTCATGTCATGTAAGAAGTGAAGTATTTTTCATTGTACTATGCCTATATTTCTGTGCCGTATCGGAGCATCATGAATTGTAGTATGTGTTAAAGGGGCGCACTTACACTCTTTGGCCCAGGGCACACGAAAACCTGTAGCCAGCCCTACCCCCCCACAGCTTTAGCCAAATAACCCCCAGTTTTCAATGCGTAACTATTAAGTAATAAGAATTGATGTTGTTGGCATTGAAATGGGCACTGCAGGTGTGTTTACTGTCCTCCACTCCCTGCCAACTTTGCTTCCCCTTTGACTTGCGTTGGGTTTCGTGTTTCAGTCGGACCTCTGACTTTTCCCTATAGTCGGCCGATTTCGTTCGACTCGACTTTTGAAAAAGTCGGGTTTCATGAAACCCGACTCGACCCTAAAAAAGTCAAAGTCATTCATCTCTATTTATAACCATATAACCAGCACACCTCCATGTTATATATCATAATAACATACATTCCTATGATTATATAATAAAATTAACGGGGCTGTCCAGTTTATAGACATAAAGCAGAAAATTCATTAAAATGTCAATTCCGCAGCAATTTTTATTTTAAGCTAAGCCAGTACCCTAACTTCACCTGGTTCCATATATGTGCCAATACAGAAATATTGGCCATTAGTGTTCCCACACAGTATGGTAACCTTTCCATGCACCCTATAGTGCTTTGTAAACAGTCTGATGCCCACACATAGTATAATGCCCTCATAGTGCACACCACACATAGTATAATGCACTCACAGTGCACAACACACATAGTATAATGCCCTACAGTGCACACCACACATAGTATACTGCCCTCACAGTGCACACAACACATAGTATACTGCCTTCACAGTGCACAACACACATAGTGTACTGATGGGAAATCTTGAAAAAGGAGATTCTCAAAGTACAATCGTTAACAATTCTGAAAAGAGGGAAGAATAGGAAGCATTTAAAGAAGCCAGGATGGATGAACACATAACTTAAACGCATGCTAAAAAGGAAGAAAGAAATGTTTATCAAATGGAAAGAGGGAGGCATATCTAAAAAAGAATATAATGCTGTCTGCAGAACCTGCAGGTCATGAATCAAATTATTTAAAGCTGACAATGAATTAAGGCTTGCAAGAGATGTCAAAAGCAATAAAAAAAGGATTTTGGTGATATGTCAAAAGTAAAAGAAAAGTCAAAGATGCTATAGGATTTTTACAGGATGAAAATGATGAAATGGTAGACAGGATGTTGAGAAGGCTGAACTTTTAAATTCCTATTTTGCATCTGTTTTCTCTCAGAAAGGAAATGTAACATCAACTGATCTTCACTGTCCTATTAAGGGAATAGAAGAATCCAGGATATCTATAAAGAGAGATAGTGAGGAAACACTTAGCTAACATAAATGAATTCAAGTCTCCAGGTCCAGATGAATTACACCACAGAGTACTGAAGGAGACAGCAGAATAAATTTTTGAACCACTCTCCATAATCTTTGAAAAGTCTTGGAGAACATGAGAAGTCCCAGAAGACTGGAGAAGAGCAAATGTTGTTCCTATCTTCAAAAAGGGCAAGAAGGTGGACCCAGAGAACTATAGGCCAGTAAGTCTGACTTCTATACCAGGAAAGATCTTTGAACAAATTATGAAACAGCATGTATGTAAGTACCTGGATAATAATGAAGTGATTAAACATAGTCAGCATGGGTTTGTAAGTAATAAGTCATGTCAGACTAACTTAATTTCCTTCTATGACAGAATCACTGACTGGGTGGATCAGGGAAATGCTGTAGATATAGTATATCTTGACTTCAGCAAAGCATTTGACAAAGTATCTCACACAATCCTTATTAAAAAAAATGACTAAGTATGGAATGGACACGGCAACTGTTAGGTGGATTCATAACTGGCTTAGTGATTGGACCCAAAGAGTGGTCATAAATATCTGCACATCCAGTTAGAAGAATTTCTCAAGTGGGGTACAACAGGACTCTGTCCTGGGCCCTATATTGTTCAACATTTTTATCAATGATTTAGATGAAAGAATTGAGGGTAAGCTGATTAAATTTGCTGATGACACAAAGCTAGGAGGGATAGCTAATACTAGAGAAGAGAGAGATGATTCAAAAAGACATAAATAAACTGGAGCAGTGGGCAGCAACTAACAGAATGGTTTTTAACAGGGGAAAATGTAAAGTACTACATCTGGCCAATAAAAATGAAAAAAAAACATATACAGAATCGGAGGAATAGGGCTAAGCAACAGCACATGTGAAAAAGATTTGGGTATACTAATAGATCACAGACTGAACAAGAGTCATCAGTGTGATGCAGCAGCAAAAAAGGCAAATACAATTCTAGGATGTATTAACAGAAGCATACAGTCTAGATCACATGAAGCCATTATTTCCCTCTACTCCTCTTTGGTCAGACCTCATCTGGAATACTGTGTCCAGTTTTGGGCACCACAATTTAAAAAAGACATCAACAAACTGGAGCAAGTAATTCATCCATTACTCTTCCCAAGAAAGAAGCTCCTTGATGCAAATGGATCCGCTGCGGGCATCCATACACTTGAATAAAATGTTTGCAGATGGCGTACTCAGCGGACTCAGCCGTCTGGTCCTGGGTGGGCGTCACCACCGCAAACTTCGTGAAATTTTCTACCATTACTAGACAGTGGTCGTATCCTTGGTGGGCCAGCCCGATGGTCAAATAGTCGATGGTCAACAGTTCCAGGGGGCTGAGGTTACTATCGTCTGAGTAGGAGCTCTTTATTACAGGGACTTGGCCAACTCACAGGCCCGACAGAGTCTACAAGCCTCCTCGACCGCTGCTCTTAGCCATGGGGGTAAATAAACTCCTGCAGCCACTGGAAAATTTTTTCAAGACCGAAGTGAGCCCCTTTATCATGAGCTTCAATGGCCACGATAGACAGCACCGTCTCTGGAACCACCACCTGCCAGGAAGCCCCAAGTTCCCTCTGTAGCTTAACCTTCCAATATAACAGCCTGTTTCTCATCTGGAGGCGCTTCCACTGTTAGAGTATCTTCAATGCTTCTGGAGTCAGAGCACTCCGCTGTTCTGGACTAGGCAGCTTCTTCAGTGTCACCCAGTGTCTGAACAGAGAAAGTTCACGATCTTCCTGCTGCAACTGGAACCACTCATCCCGAGATTTTCCCAACACTCCTTCATGATGGGGGGCCTGTATTTGGTCCAGCGTGGCCGCCACCATCCCAGCGGTCTTTTGAAACCAGAGAACCTACTCTTCCTCCAGCATCTCATCTTTACTTTCTCCTGGTGGTGCATGTCTTGCTCTGGACAAGTTGTCGGCATGGGTGTTCTCCGCCCCCTTTTATAACCGATTCTGTATCGGAACTTTGCCATCTGGGCCACCCAGCATTGTTCCAGGGCCCCTAACTTCGCATTCTCCAGATGCACTAACAGGTTGTTATCAGTGCGCACCATCACTTCCGAGCCGGACTGGTATTCTGGGAATCTCTCTGTCATGGCCCACAACAACGCCAGCAACTCCAGCTTGAAGGAACTGTAGTTATCCAGGTTGCGTTCGGAATCATGAAGAGACCAGCTAGCTGAGGTGATCACCCTCTCTCTCCCATTCTGCACCTGCGACAACACAGCCCCAAGTCCATGCAAGCTGCCATCAGTGTGGAGAATGAACGGTATAGAGAAGTCTGCATAAGCCAGTACCAGAGCTTCGGTCAGCGCCTTCTTTAAGTCACAAAATACCTTCTCTTTACTCTCCTCCCCACAGATGGATCGACTCTTGGCATTTGGAGGTACCCCTTTTAGGAGTTCGAGTAACGGTTGCACCACCCAGGCAAAGTTCTTCATGAAACGACGGTAGTATCCCTTCAATCCCAGGAACGCTCGGACATCTTTTACGTTCTCTGGGGTCGGCCAGTCTCAAATCACTGCAATTTTCTCCTGTGACTGCTTCACTCCCTCGGCAGAAATGACATGACCTAAGTACTCGATCTGGGTCCGGAACAAGTGACATTTTTGGGGTTTCACCTTTAGTCCATACTTCTGTAAACAGCTCAACACTTGCTCTAGTCTCTGCAGATGATTTTAAAACAAGGCAGCGTATACGATAATATCATCCAGATAGGTGCGCGTGGCCTCAAAGTTCAAATCACCTAGACACCTCTCCATCAGTCGTTTGCATGTATTGGGGAGCATTGGCCAGGCCAAACGGCATTCTGTTGAGCTCAAAGATGCCCATGGGAAGTATAAAGGTCATCTTCGCACGATCCTTTTCTGACATGGGCACTTGTGCACTCAGCTATAGTGTGAGCTTTTTAACACTATTCAAAAAAAAACCTCAGGTGTCAAATGTTGCACACAGCCTAGAGAGTATCCCACATAAAGTCAATTAAAACATAACCTTTAATGAACCATTAAAAGGACATAACATACAAAAACACTACAAAAAAGTGCTCATGTGAACCAGTGCTCAATAAAAAATGGTTTGGTCTCACCATTGGTATTAGATATAGCATTCCAGCATCAGGGCGTATCCTGCTGGAGAGACGATCCACTCATGGGGAGCTAAGACATGGTAAAGCCAGTGTTAATGTAAAGTATTCCCCTACACTCCCTGTCGTGCCCCAGTGTTACTCCTGTCCTAACAAGGACAGGCCCCAAGTGGATCCTGTAGTGGACACCCCCACTGATAAGGGGAAAAGTAGACAGAAGCTCCCTACGCCTTTCTTCCCCAATGGTGGGGATTCATCAGGGGAGTCAAATAGATATAAAGCAGTAGGAAAGGATATATAGAATCAGTGTTATCCGTTAAGTCCACAGGCCCTGCAGTGGCGAGGTGCCTAACAAACTAGTGTGACTGTCCCTGTCACTACCAAGTGGAGTCCTGGAGGGGAAAGCACATGGACTCTTGATAAAGACTCCATTATTGGTATGCTCCACCCCAGCATCTGACATCAGATCGCAAACTGCTACTGATATTAACCCCCTGCATTCCATCAGCTGCTACCGATATTAACCTCCTGTTTTCCAAAATGCAGGACACATGCAAGGAAACGGCCATATTACCTATTGTTTCTAATATCATATTTCATGCGTCCAAAATGTGAATGGTATCAAAAACAGGTTAATGCAGCCACCTCCTATATTCCAAAATACAGGACGCGTGAAACAGAAACTGCCACAGTGGACATAATTACCAGAGTGGCATTTAATGCAATCAGAGTGTTAATAGCGTCCTAGGGCAATAAATACAGCTGCTACTGATATTAACCCCCTGCATTCCATCAGCTGCTACCGATTACCAGAATCGCATTTAATGCGATCAGAGTGTGAATGGTGTCCTAGAGCAATAAATACGGCTGCTACTGATATCAACCCCCTGCATTCCATTAGCTGCTACCGATATTAACCTCCTGTTTTCCAAAATACAGGACGCATGCATGCATGCATGCAAAGAGACGGCCATATTCTCCATTGTTTCTAATATAATATTTCATGCGTCCAAAGTGTGAATGATCTCATAAAAAGGTTAATGCAGCCTCCTCCTATATTCCAAAATACAGGCCGCGTGAAACAGAAACTGCCACAGTGCACATAATTACCAGAATCGCATTTAGGCTGTGTGCCCACGATGCGTTTCCGCAGCGTTTGAGCCGGATCAGACGCTGCAGGAATGCTTAAAAGATGCATCAAATTAATTAGCATGCGTTTTTGGCTTTTTATGCCAATGCATGCGTTTTTAACCGCTCAGGAATCGCTTAGCGGCTAAAAACGCAGCATGCTCATTAATTCCCGCATTGCTTAGCGTTTTTAGCCATCCCCAATGTTCCCAGAAATCGCGTGTCAAAAAACACGTCAAAAATGCGTCAAAAAACGCGCAAGAAGCGCACAGAAAAAGAAGCGCGTTTTCTGGGAAAGGGGATCCTTTTCCTGAGCGTTTAAAAACGCTAGCGTGGGCACATAGCCGTAATGCGATCAGAGTGTGAATAGCGTCCTAGGGCAATAAATACAGCTGCTACTGATATTAACCCCCTGCATTCCATCAGCTGCTACCGATTACCAGAATCGCATTTAATGCGATCAGAGTGTAAATGATGTCCTAGGGCAATATATACCGATGCTACTGATATTAACCCCCTGCATTCCATCAGCTGCTACCGATATTGACCTGTTTTCCAAACTGCAGGATGCATGCAGGGAGACGGCCATATTACCCATTGTTTCCAATATCCTATTTCATGCGTCCAAAGTCTGAATGGTATCATAAACAGGTTAATGCAGCCTCTTATGTTCCAAAATATAGGACTGCCACTGTGCACATAACTACCAAAATCGCATTGAATGCGATCAGAGTGTGAATGGTGTCCTAGGGCAATAAATACAGCTGCTACTGATAATAGCCCCCTGCTTTCCATCAGCTGCTACCGATATTAACCTGTTTTCCAAAATGCAGGACGCATGCAGGGAAACAGCCATATTACCTATTGTTTCCACTATCATATTTCAATTTCATGCGTCCAAAGTGTGAATGGTATCATAAAAAGGTTAATGCAGCCTCCTCCTATGTTCCAAAACACAGGACTGCCACTGTGCACATAACTACCAATGCAATTTAATGCAATCAGAGTGTGAATGGTGTCCTAGGGCAATAATTGCAGCAAGTCTCTCCGATACTCTAAGCATAAACCGCACACTAAAGGAATGACTTTGGAAGGAAAGCACTGCAATCCCATTAAAGAGATGTCAGGCAGTCAGGGATATTCATGCAAATTGTTTATATCATTTGCACTGATCTTATATTTAAAAATCCAAAATTAACAGGGTGAAAAATACCGTCCTATAAATATTATAATGAGTTACATGACTGGGGGATGGAAGATTTTTTAATATCCACCGAGTATAATTATAGATTATACTCAAGAATCAAAAGAATTTGTGAACCAATTATCTGGGCGAATCGACAAGAGGGGCCAAAATATCAGAAAAAAATTTATAATGATTAGTAGGTATACAGAATGTACACTTAGTATCCCCAGAGGAACTCCACATCAGTACATGATTTAATGGTTGACATACACTCAGAATTGTCCTTGTGTAGACTCTTATTTTCAAGTTTAGCCCAGGACATACAGTAAAACATAAAGGAGTGTCAAAATGATACAGGAGAGATAATCTCCCTTCATATATGATATTAAGCAATCCTGTTTTTTAGTCTGACGCTATAGCTCGCAGGGCCTGGAGCAAACTTTCCACAATGTACTAGAATGTTCGGCAGACCAAAAGATCCACCAAGCAGATAAGAAAAAGAATATATAATAGAAAGCAGCCAAAATTTAACTGCTCATTCAAACCAAGGGGATGGCATGTATTCAATAGAAAAATCCACCTAGTTTCCATTTGTAGCAGCATTTTATCAAAATCACCTCCCCGTGGAGGTATCTTGAGTTTATCAATACCCATAAAGCGGATGGTGCCAGTATCCCCTCCATGTGTGCCATTTACATGTCAAGCAATGGGGGTATCTCTCTGGTTACGAATATCCCCCAAATGATCACCAATACGTCTTCTGAATTCTCGGATCGTTTTCACAATATAGGTCATTCCACAATCACATTAAGCCCTGTAAATAATACCTTTAGTTTTACAGTTAATGAATTCCTTAATTTGATAGTGTTGCTGTGTATTAGAATTGAAAAATTCCCTCCCCACCTCAACAGAATCGCATGCCACACAGTTCCCACATTTGTAGCAGCCTACCGGTTTCCTTGGTAGCCACGTTTCCTGTTTCGGTGGGGCAAAGTGACTGTGTATCAAACGATCACTCAGGGTTCGGCACTTCCTATACGTGATTTGGGGACTTTCCCCAATCACATCTCTCAAGTCCTCGTCCATTTTAAGAATGTCTCAGTGTTTCTTAATGATCTGTCTCACCGCCGGAGCCCCATTATCAAAAGAACAAATTAGTCTCATTTCTTTTGGTACCCTCTCTTCTCTATTGCAGGGAGTTAACAACATAGTCCTTGGTTGATGGCTCGCAAATCGATATGACTCCCTCAACACCAGGTCCGGATACCCTCTGGATAGAAATCTTTGTGTTAGATCGTCTGCCTTGACCTTAAAATCAGCATTATCAGAGCAATTACGTTTTAACCTAAGGTATTGCCCCTTAGGAATTCCTCTTTTGAGGGGGTATGGGTGGTGACTCTCCCACCTCAAGAGTGAGTTGGTGGCGGTAGGTTTCCTGTAGACAGATGTTTCCAAACTATCACCCCACGTGGATTTTGTAATCATTACATCCAGAAATGGTAATTGTCTCTCCTGTATATCATAGTCACATAGACAACATCGATTATCAAGATACACTTATATTGCTATGCGAGGTAAGATAAATATAACCAAATTTTTATTATTGGGAAAACTTCATCCAAAACTGGTATTAAAATCACCCCTATAGTTTCATTCACACAAAGTTGTTCCATCAACACATCATATTTTGAGGGTAGAGGCTCGACAAGCAAGATATATTATTGCACGCCAGAGCAATGGCCATACAAGGCATGAGACAGTACCCAACAATATAATACGCATCATAAAAGCCCAGTAATTGAAAAGAGTGTCCAAAAATGATCTCCATATAGGGCATGAATCATTGTCAATCCTGATTTGAAAAATGCTTCATAGATGTCAATGTTGTTATTATAAATTGGCCATTATCACATGATATCAGTGTAGACAAACATAAAAATAGTCTTCACTGAACCCAAGCTATGGGAAACTGTATCCCAAGTAATCCCAAACCCATATAGGGTTCCAAATCACCATCAACATCCACAGGCTCCACCCTAAATGGCATGAGGAAATAATATGGACATCAGCAATGTCCCCTATACATCCATCATGATAAAGAGAAAATTATTTTGTTTATGTTATATTCAAGTTGCTAACTCTGGACCAGCAGCATTGGACAGCCCACAATGATGTAGGAATATCCAATTACTACTGATGCCAACCAGCACTCCTGCACATGAAGAAAATGTATCCCACCCATAAGTGGTTTCTAATATCTACACATGCCGACCAACTCATATTAATGTTATGGGCATATTAGATGTGAAAGTGCCAAACAAATGAGAAAAGGCAAATGAAAAAAGGCAATCCACCAACCAACATGAGAGCGAGAGGCATTCTCACATACCTATTGGGTTGCGGATAGTAATATTAATACACAGGCTCCATCCTGAACAATGTGAGATGGAGTGATTACAGAAACGGGGTGGCTCCTATGAACCCAACTCAATGCAGGGAGCAAATGTTTTTGAATCTGAAGCCATAAAATTAGGAAACATGAAGCCCAAAAGGAGGTTTACCAAACTCTATTATTGGCAACAATTATATCATGCATATTATTCACACAACTCCAGCAGGTCCCTCAATATCAACCATGGAGAAAGTCACAAATTATTCATCGGCCAAAGTATATTCATAGATCTTTATCGTCGGCCAATATCATTGAGAAAATCCTAAATGGACTCAATGACTGACAAAATGTCATAGAAAGGAAGAAAGCAATGAGACCGTTATAATGCATCAAAAATCCAGCCGAGTCAAGTAATGTCCAAAGTTAATAGATGAAACGGTGAGATGAAGAATCCAAAAGAATCCAACGATGTCCAGAATTGGACCAATATTCACTTGTTCATCAAATAAGAAACGAGAAGCGTGTGTCGAAGACTCCAATAAAGCAGGATAATCTTGAAAAATATGTTCCACAATCAGAAGCCCAAACCAAACCGGTTGAAAAATGAGAGATTCTGAAAATAAAACACGCAAATAAAAATCAAAGATTATCACACCTGTTTGTAAAAACCGGTAAAAAGAAGATCTTCATTCAGTCCCAGTGGTGTCCAGCTCCTGAGATTTTAAACCCACTTAGACTCCTGTTTCAGTAATTCTAAAGAGATATTCCCTCCACGAATATCTGGTGATATTAATTCCAGGCCCAAGACCCGTATCCCAGTACTACAACTATTGTGGTCGCGTTGAAAGTGCAGAGCAACTGAACTCAGAGTTTTACCTTTTTCTTTATCAGTCCTCGCGGTATTAATGTTAGAGAGATGTTGCTGAATTCTTTTGCGAAGTTCCTGTGTAGTTTGACCAATATAGATCTGAGGACAGCGGCAAACCAGGGCATACACCAAATTCCTAGACCTACAATTGAAATAGGTTTTAGAAAAAATTGGCGATTTCAAGGTAGGGAGAACAACCCCTTCACTGCCCACCGTAAGGTGACAAATGTTACATCCACCACAAGAAAAAGTACCCACCAAATCTGTACCCCTGTTTAACTTGTGTGTGGGCCTCTTAAAATGGCTATGGCAGAGAGAGTCCTTAAGGGATTGTGCACTCCTAGCTATTAACGTGGGCCTTGAGTCTATGTGGGGTGCCAATTTAGGGTCATTTGTCAACATGTCCCAATATTTGGACAAAATACCACGTATATTATGCCACTGATTATTGTAGGTGGTAATTAACCCAATGGGTTTAGTAGCATTCCTCATTCTAGGCTGTAATAGTTGTTTCCGATTACTATTCTTCGCTGTCTGGAAAGCCCTAGAAATTACTTTTTGAGGATATCCCCTGTTCTTAAAGCGGTCTGTCAAATCCCGTGCCTGAGTAAGGAAATCCTGTTGTTCAGAGCAGTTTCTTCTTACCCTATAGAATTGGCCCTTCGGGATGCCATTTTTAGATGGTCAGGGTGGAAACTTGAGTAATGTAAGATGCTGTTGGTGTTTGTAAGTTTCCGATATAATGAAGTCTTCACAGTGCCTTCTTCTATCGTCAAATTAAGATCAAGAAATTCTGCCACAGAATCCACAAAGTTCGCTGTAAGATGGATATTAAAAAGATTGTCATTAAGCAGATGTATAAATTTTTGACATTCATCCAAAGAACCAGTCCAGAATAGCAGCACATCATCAATATATCTGAACCAATTGAATACATGGCTCTTAAAGTCCACTAGATTGTAGACATAATTGACCTCCCACCACCCCAAAAATAAATTGGCATACGACGGCGCACATCGTGCCCCCATCGCAGTCCCAGATACCTTCCTATAGAAGGAACGGTCAAAGACGAAATAATTCTTGTCCAGAATGAAGCTCAATAAATCCACGATAAAAGAGTCATGTTGTCGATCACCTGTAGTGTGTTGCTCCAAGAAGAAAGATACTGCCTGGATTCCCAAGTCATGCCGTATGTTGGTATATAGTGATTCAACGTCAAGAGTGACGAAAAGGGTATTGGGGGGGAATTTGTAGCTCACTAAGTACAAACTGTAAATGTGGTGTGTCCTTAATAAAAGAATCCAAAGTAGTTACTAATGGTTGCAGAAAGAAATCAACATAAATGCATGGTTTCTCAAAAATCCCCCCAATCCCAGAAACAATCGGCCTACCTGGCGGCTCTTGAATCAATTTATGCAATTTAGGCAGCATATAAAAGGTCGGGACCCTTGGATGGTGGGTAGTCAAAAAGTCTTTTTCTTTTTGATTAATAACATTCTGTGCCAATGCCATGGAGAGTAATTTTTCCAATTTTGAATTGAACACCACAGTGGGATCTGATGGAAGTAGCTGGTAAAACAAAGTATTGTTTAATTGTCTTTTTGCTTCCTTAACATAAAGTTCAACAGACCAGATGACAAAATTCCCCCCTTTATCTGCCTCCCTGATGATAAGATCTCTATTGTTGCCAAGTTCCCGTATAGCATTTCTTTCAGACTGGTTAGTATTGTTCAGATAATTTGGTCTCTCATCAAGTGACCGTATATCCCCACTCACCACGTCGAAAAAAATCTGTATCACAGGGAAGAGTGAGAAGCTGGGGGTGGCCTGAGAAGGTAAGCGTCCCTTGAAGCGTGTCATCGTCAATGGATGTTCATTTTCCTCCAATAATGAAATAAGGTCCCTCAAGACTTGCCTCTCCTCCATCGGCAGACTGTCAATAATAGATGGTTGGTGGTACATTAATATAAAAGTAAGTTGTCTACAAAACATGTACAAGTCTTTAACAAACGTGAATTTGTCCAAAGGATTCATAGGACAGAAAGAAAGACCCCATTGTAAGACTGAGATTTCAATCTCTGATAATTTATATTGTGACAAATTAATAATTGACAGCTTACCCTGATTGGGCTGAAATCCTGTTGAGGAAGGGGCAATAAGGGCCAACGAAGCATTCAGTATTTCCGCCTCTGCCTGGTTTCCCTCCGATATTTGGGGGACCATTGTCTGTACCCCCTGGTTTTCTTTTTTTGATCTCTTGCCATGTCAGCCCCTCCTATGGCGCCTTCTATATCGCTCTGCTCTGACGATAAAAAATCGCTTGACTGGGAATCAACTGCTGTCAGAATGTTTGGTACCATTGGTTATGGGGAGAGAGGTCACCGTGACATCCTCAAAAATCCCGAGCCTGATTATTCCAAGCCGCCTTATGGATTTTAATAATGGAAAAGCCTACAAGTGGTTACATAGGGGAAACAAAAGACGCTTTTTTCCTGATAACACTCTCAATAAGGACAACTCGACAGCAGTTGATTCCCAGTCAAGCGGTCAGCCGGACAGTCAAGTGAGACAGCTGCATAGAAATATATGCAGCTGTCACACTCAGGTCAGGAGAGCCGCTGGCCAGAATGTGCACTGTTCTGATCTCATTCAAATTTTTTTTTTTTCAACTGTTTGACTGCGCCCCTACTTGTATATGTTTGAGGAAAAGGTGCGTGTAAATGGGTGTGGCTTAATAATGGGTGTGACTTAAAATGGGTGTGGCTTAAAATAGGTGTGGCTTAAAATGGGGGTGGTTTTCCTACACACAAACACAGAACCTGTTGTTAAAAATTTGAATCCCACCACTGGGCACTGTGAAGACTTCATTATATCGGAAACCTACATCCACCAACGGCATCTTACATTACTCAAGTTTCCGCCCTGACCATCTAAAAAAACGGCATCCCAAAGGGCCAATTCTAAAGGGTAAGAAGAAACTGCTCTGAACAACAGGATTTCCTTACTCAGGCACGGGATTTGACAGACCGCTTTAAGAACAGGGGATATCCTCAAAAAGTAATTTCTAGGACTTTCCAGACAGCGAAGAATAGTAATCGGAAACAACTATTACAGCGTAGAATGAGGAATGCCACTAAACCCATTGGGTTAATTACCACCTACAATAATCAGTGGCATAATATACGTGGTATTTTGTCCAAATATTGGGACATGTTGACAAATGACCCTAAGTTGGCACCCCTCATAGACTCAAGGCCCACGTTAATAGCTAGGAGGGCGCAATCCCTTAAGAACTCTCTCTGCCATAGCCATTTTAAGAGGCCCACACACAAGTTAAACAGGGGTACACTTTGGTGGGTACTTTTGCTTGTGGTGGATGTAACATTTGTCACCTTACGGTGGGCAGTGAAGGGGTTGCTCTCCCTACCTTGAAATCGCCAATTTTTTTTAAAACCTATTTCAATTGTAGGTCTAGGAATTTGGTGTATGCCCTGGTCTGCCGCTGTCCTAAGATCTATATTGGTCAAACTACACAGGAACTTCGCAAAAGAATTCATTAACATCTCTCTAACATTAATACGGCGAGGGCTGATAAAGAAAAAGGTAAAACTCTGAGTTCAGTTGCTCTGCACTTTTTACGCGACCACAATAGTTGTAGTACTGGGATACGGGTCTTGGGCCTGGAATTAAAATCACCAGATATTCGTGGAGGGAGTTATCAGTCAGTGCAGCGGAGAGGGAGTCAACTTTCTCCTGTCGCTTTCCCGCCAAGTATGACCCGTTCCCGTGCTCAGTCCTCTTTATATTCCCCGCACCCCCTGCTGTCCAGCGTGAAGGTCCTTCCCTCCCAGAAGAACCCTCCCCCGGCAACAGTGGTGACAGTCCGCACAGTTCCGGCCTCAAAGAGAACCGGAAACAACTGACTCTGTCTTGGCTCATCTTCTTACAGATGTATCCGAGCTATGAGGCAAATCAATAAAGTTGTGTTTCTGTACGTTCTATAATATCAATGTTAGTAACATTCTTTTTTTAAACAAACAGCATCTGTGATGTTTTTCATTTCCACTTTGTAAATGTATACATAGCCGTCAACACTACATAATTAGTATTTGTTAGACCACACATGCACAGTTGCCTGATGTATTTTGTACGTAAGCCTTTAGTTATATTTTTGTAGGCTTCATGTGTCCGCCAATATTTATTCATTATGTCACTTTTAATTTTGAATGTCAAGATAGTGGCTAACAATGGTAAATGTTTCAAACCTATGTAATAACTATTATTTTGTTTGTTTTTTTCCCTTTTAAACAGTGAATGATATCACTCTACGCTGGCACAGCTGCATGGATACATACAGATGTGAGCATCAACCATTTGCCTAAAGCGGGTCTGCAACCTCCAGAAAAAGGCCTTATATTTATATAGACCAGCTCAATTTCATGGCCTCCATTATGGACCTATGTCCCTAAGTTCTGGCTTGTATAAGCATTCTTCATGATTAGAATCTTATTAAGTTGTGTAATTTAAACCAACATTACATCATTTTTTCACTTGCAGAACTGAAACCAACTTATGGGACTGGGAGACAGTCTCAGAGTCAGATGCCACCCTGTTGGATCCAGTGGACGATTCGGCCGATGATGTTGGATCAGTCGCAGGCCAGTCATCCAATTCTGCCCCCACAGCCACACTAGCCTTGGAGGAAGTGGAAGGACAGCGAAGTAGCATCCACACCCTTCCACTTGACAACTCCCAGGTTGCTGCACCCATCCCATGATGAGTTTGGTGCAGGAGGGAGCTTCTCATCATCACCACCACTTGCGAGGTAGTTAGTGGAGTTTTGCGCGGAGTCTTGCAATGTATCTTAGGGACATCGGCAGACCTTTGCGGCTGAGTGCCATATTTTTTTTATGAATGTGCAAGACTAAACAATCCTTGCAAGGTTTTTGACTGTGTGGAAAGCTGTGTGGTCAGTCCAAGACCGTTTTTGCCTGACAGGCAAGATTATGAGGTGGAGTCCTCACAAACCACAGCATGCCAACAGCTCCCTACAACACAACTAAAACCCGTAGTGGTTCTACAACTACCCATTCACTATGAGCACATGAGTGGCAGAAGGCAAAGGGTCTAAGTCGGTCCTGGATCTCCAATTACTGGATACATTGGTGGTGAGAGGCAGCGACCATGGTACAGGCATGATCCTAATGATGGTGCCTATTATGGTCCAGGTGGTCAATGCCATTACCCCCAAGAGCCCCAGACACAAAGGTCACCTTACCCTTCAGAGTCATCTAACCCACATTTCATGGGACAAACATATTTCCCATCATCACCATCTACGTCAGGAAACCTTTCTGCCTCTCAGCTAAGGTAACCACCTACATATCAGAATTTGTGAGGTTTGCCTTATTTGTTATCCAAAAATATGTTTTATGTGTTTTTTCAGGTAAATATTCTGTTGATGAAACAAAAATGTAAAATATGTATGGCCATATTTGTAAATATTTATTTATTTTATTAAAGATATTGTTAACGCAAAAGCCATGTTTTAATTCATCATGCACAAAATCTGCTTGTTGCTAGTAAAGGCAGCAAATACAGTACAACACATGTGTTTATGGGACAGACATTTATCCCAATCCAACTTCAAAAATTTTTTACTATAACACATTTTTAATTCAAGGAAAAATAACTTGTGAATCCTGCCACGGAGCTTCACCTTCTAGCTTGAGGAAATATGTGGCCAACAGATCCCGAAGCTTAATGGCGGAAGACTGTCATCGTGTAGTCGGCATCAGATGGTTCAAGGAGGGGAATAGGCACATACCCTTCATGCATGCGGGTAAAGTTATACAGGACCACACATGTCTTGATCACACCATTCACATTCTGTTTGGTAAGTTGGAGGGCAGACAGGAGCAAACACCATTTAGCGCACAGAATGACAAAGGCACACTCAAGCATTCTACGAGCATGAGAAAGTTGATAATTGAAAACTCGCCTTAGGGTGATTAAGTCCTTGACCTAGGTCATCACATGGTGAATTAGTTGGAAGACCTCATCAGCAACAAAAACATATTCTGGTTCTGCCCTTGAATCGGGGAGAACACATGTAGGTGGGAGATCAAGATCATTATTTAGAAGCTGCCGACCCATTACGAAAGATTTGAAGATTCAGGAATCTCCTATAGGACCCAATATCAACAATAATAAACATGTAGTTACTGTTAACTAATGCCAATAGTACAACAGAAAAATACTGTTTACAATTGTAATATTGGGTGCCAGAGTATGGGGCTTCTTGGCCCTGATGTGTTTCCCATCCTAGGAACTGATGCAGTTGATAAACTGACTTTTCTAGTGAAAACTAATGGCTATCAGTTCCCAGTGAGGTTGCGCAGGCTCCGGCATCACAACAGAATGGTGTCTGTCCCATATCTGGACACATGAGTTCCTGTCAACTCCACAGATTTTTGACTTTCCCAGTAGGTATTCCAAATGAATGGATGAAAATGATATACCAGTAGCTAAGAACCTATTTCAAGAAGGAAAAAATGCATAAGTTGAGTTTGTCAGAGGATCTTTTCTCATAAAAGACATATGATAATGTTAAAAATATAAAAAAAGGTAAAAAAATACACCGTCTTAGTCATAGTTATTAGGAATAGAGATGGGTGGACCCCTGGATGTTCGGTTCCAGCGGGTTCGGACGAACAGTTACAAAAAGTTTGGGTTTAGTTACCAGAACAGTACCCGGACCCGAACCAAGACCTCATTCACTTGAATAGGGGCCCGAACATCCAGTGTTTGCCACGCTGTCAATTGCATGACAGTACGCAAAAACACCGCTTCTGATCAGCAGTGAAATCATCCCAGCCGGTCAGAAAGCCACGGTTCCTACGCTGTCAAAAGACAGCGAGAGCGCGTAGCTGTGATCGGAGGTATAAAGTTTACCTCCAGTCACTGGTGTCAGCTGATGGGACTACAGCTCCCATCATTGCTCATCTCACAACAAAATATATGTCCTCCCAGTGTGCTTCTTAGAAAAGTGTGTTTTTCCAGAATTCTAAACAAGGAAGCAAGTTATTTCTTATGCATAGAATTAAAAACACATGAGGAACACATTAAGAAAATAGCATGGCAGACGGATGGCATTCGCAGCACGTACAGTCACATGTGGAAAAACAAATCTCACTACATACGTAGAAGATTTGGAAGAACAATTGCATAACACTCATCTGATTCTGCTGCATTAAAAGCGGACCGATTTTGAAGACGCTGCTGTAACTCCAGCTTTATACTTTTTCTGTGATTGTTCCACTCCTAGTTTTGGCTTACAAATACTGATGTAAAATACTGACCAAAAACTGACTTGTGAATGTAGCCTATGGCTGAGCTTCAGAGGAGTACAAAGTTCCTAGAAACGGGGTCCTTTAGCGGCTTCCTAGCTATAATGGTAACCCATTGGTCCTTTATGACTGCATCTCGGGAGACCAATGGGATTCGATACATGCAATAACAGGTGTGCAGTCCATTGAAATTCTACTGTCCACTCCACTTCTGAGTCCCCATAGCACATTAACACATGTAGTCCCTTTCGCAGGATGTTAAATTACTTTAATTGCCCACCTCGTCTCCAAATTTTGTCTTTTGTATACAGTGGTACTTAAAACCTTTTGCAATCTCTATATCCATAAAATTCAAACTCAATATCACAATATTTATCCTGCACAATAAACAATTAAAAAAAAAAAAGCCAGAATTGCATTTTAATCATCTCTTCCAAAAAGTAGTGAGGAATGTCCTGGCTGGTTATGGAGTCTGCAAACAGGGTCGTTTTGAATTAAATAAACAGACAGTGTGCAGAGCTATGTGTTGCCGGTACAGAGAAATGTATAATGCTTTAGGTGGGAGTGCGGGAGTTGGTTCCTCATATAGGGATCGGTTTGGCTTTGGTTGGTCACTCACGATTTTGCCGGGGTAGCTCAGCATCGGCAGTGACGTAGTGCCTGGCAACCTCAGCAATTATGTTTAAGTCGCAGGGGTTGGAGGAAATAAGAAAGGAATTTTGGTTGAACAAGTGTTGGGATAGGAGGAGACCAGTTTCCTGCAGTTTGCTGGAAAAGCTACTGGCTTGTTGAAGAATGGTTTATTCCGTGTTATGTGGTGTACTGTTCTCTTTCGCTTTTGCATTTGCATTTTTATGGGGCTTTCCGAGTTGGTGAACTGATTACTTCCTCTAAGCAGACACAAAAGTTGGTGAGATGACTTTGATGAAGGATAGAGTGGAATGTTTTCAGGTGTTCAAAAGATGGTAAAGTTGGCTGGGGTATGCTGGTAGGCCTGTAAAGCATTTCTTGGGTGATAGAGGTGTTTATCATGGTTCCTTATTGAGACATGTGGATGGTTCGGCATTATTTAAATGTTAATTTATTGCAGTATATTGAGAATTTTTGACACGTGAGCAAGTAGCTTGATGAATATGCGGGGAATAGCTCTCTAAGAAGTGGGGTTTGCCTCTGGTCTGGGCCTATTAGTGTTTAAGTAGTTAAAAATATTTAATGTTGTG
The DNA here is from genome assembly GCF_039654945.1 of Dendrobates tinctorius. Classification (NCBI taxonomy): domain Eukaryota; kingdom Metazoa; phylum Chordata; class Amphibia; order Anura; family Dendrobatidae; genus Dendrobates; species Dendrobates tinctorius. The sequence continues at coordinate 54,051,531 of NW_027361732.1, forward strand.
GGGTCGCCAATACTGTGGCTGCTCCAGCTTTTGTTATGTTAGAATTTAATAACAGTCTGCTGTGGCGATTTTACCCAAGTCGCAAGCAGTCACGTGTTTCATTTACATACAGGGAGGAGCTATTATTGGCTAAGGAATAATTAAACAACCGGATCCCTCTTACTTTGCCATGTCCAGCCTTGACTGTTTTTCTACCATCTAGCATATGCAGCTATACAAGTGCTAGCTGTTGTGTGTGCCTCTCAGGCTCCCGTGATGATTGGGTCACCGAGGAGGATAGCAGGCCCAGGCTAAGCCACAGAAAACCAGAGAGGCTGGTAACTAAGCAGATTGCAGACCCCTGATCCTATCCACACAACTAGCAGTAGCCGTGGAGCGTGCCTACGATCATCCTAGACGCCTCGGCACAGCCAGAGAGCTAAAGCAAGAAAGGGGAAATCTAAACTGCCCCAGAGCAGACCCCAAAGGAATAGATAGCCCCATGACTAGACAGGACAAGAAGGAAAGACACTGTCTGCAATCACGCAAAAAACCCTGCAAAAAAGTCCAACACGTCTGATACAAAAAATACTGAAGTCGCACGACTTCACTCACTATATCAGCACTCTGGTATATTCTGAATGCAGACCAAAAAGAGGCCAATATAATAAGGGACAAAAACAAACTGGCTGAGACCCAAGAATTATCCTCCTGGCCATAACCCTTCCATTAGACCAAGTACTGGAGTCTCCGCCTAGCCAAACAAGAATCCAATATTTTCTCTACCTCATATTCCACATTGCCTTTAACCAATACAGGGTCAGGAGGCGCCGCCATAGGAACTACTGGCTCCATGAACCTCTTCAACAAAGATTTATGAAACACACTATTGATCTTAAATGTAACTGAAAGAGCCAATAGAAAAGAAACAGGATTAAGGATTTCCAAAATCTTATAAGGTCCAATGAATCTTGGCTTGAATTTTGGAGACACAATCTTCATAGGAATATTCTTTGACGACAACCAAACCATATCATCCAATTTAAACCGGGGCCCAACTGTTGGGCTTTTTCCTGAGAGAGGGACAACTTATCCACACTTGGTCCCAAATCTGCTGCATTCTCTCTACCACACTGTCCACACTTGGGCAGGTCGAAGATTCCACCTGCCCTGAAGAAAATCGAGGATGAAACCCAAAGTTACAGAAAAAGGGCGACATCAAAGTGGCAGAACTAGCTCTATTGTTTAGCGTGAATTCGGCCAAGGGCAAAAATGAGACCCAGTCATCCTGATCAGCAGATATGAAACATCTCAAATAGGACTCCAAAGTCTGGTTTGTTCTCTCAGTCTGCCCATTGGTCTGAGGATGAAATGCAGAGGAGAAAGATAACTGAATTCCCAGTTTGGAACAAAAAGCTCTCCAAAATCTGGAAACAAACTGGACTCCTCCGTCCGACACAATGTTCTCAGGAAACCCGTGCAACTGAACCACCTGTTGTAAAAACCCGGGCACCAACTCAGAAGAAGATGGCAACTTTGGGAGTGGTACAAGATGGCTCATCTTAGAAAATCTATCACAAATCACCCAGATAACAGTCATTCTCTGAGAGACAGGAAGATCGGAAATAAAATCCATTGAAATATGGGTCCATGGCCTCTTGGGCACCGGCAGAGGCATCAACAACCCACTAGAATGAGAACAGGGCTTGGATCGGGAACAAATCCCACAGGACTGCACAAAATTCCTGACATCACGAGAGAAGGCAGGCCACCAAAAAGACCGACTCCCAAATCTCTGGTACCAAAAATACCAGGATGACCAGCCAACACGGAACAATGAATTTCAGACATTACTCTCTACCTCCACTGGTCAGGGACATACAATTTTCCCATAGGGCAACGTTCAGGTTTGTCCTCCTGAAATTCCTCCAGGGCACATCTCAAATCGGGTGAGATGGCGGAAAGAACTACACCCTCATTTAGAATGGTAGTAGGCTCGGTCACAATAAGAGAATCCACAAAGAAACTGCTAGAAAGGACATCCGCCTTAACGTTCTTAGTGCCCGGAAGAAAAGAGACCACAAAATTAAACCGCGTGAAAAACAAGGCCCACCCAGCCTGTCTAGGATTCAAGCGTTTGGCTGATTCAAGATAAATCAAATTCTTGTCATCAGTGAGGACCACAACTTGATGTCTAGCTTCCTCCAACCAATGTCTCCACTCTCAAATGCCCATTTCATGGCCAACAATTCCCGATTCCCCATGTCATAGTTACGTTCAGATGGGGAGAATTTTCGAGAAAAGACGGCACAGGGATTCATCTTAGAAGTCACCAGATCTTTTTGGGACAAAACGGCTCCTGCACCAATCTCAGAAGCATCTACCTCCACCTGAAATGGGAGTAAGACATCAGGTTGCCGTAGAACCGGAGCAGAAGTGAATCTCCGCTTAAGCTCCTGAAATGCTGAGACTGCCTCTGGAGACCAATTCACCACATCAGCGCCCTTTTTGGTCAGATCAGTCAGTGGTTTGACAATACCAGAAAAATTACTTATAAATTTACGGTAGAAATTAGCAAAACCCAAAAACTTCTGGAGAGCCTTCAAAGAAGTGGGCTGAACCCAATCATATATGGCCTGTACCTTGGCCGGGTCCATTTCAATTGTTGATGGAGATAAGATACATCCCAAAAATGAAATCCTCTGTACACCAAAGAGGCATTTCGATCCCTTAACAAACAGGGAATTCTCCCTCAAAATCCGGAACACAGTCCGGACGTGTTCCACATGAGAATCCCAATCACTAGAAAAGATCAAAATATCATCCAGATAGATGATCAAAAACTTATCCACAAAGTCACGGAAAATATCATTCATAAAGGACTGGAAGACAGAAGGGGCATTAGTGAGCCCAAAAGGCATCACAAGGAACTCAAAATGTCCCTCCGGAGTATTAAACGCCATCTTCCATTCATCCCCGTGCTTGATGCGAATAAGATTATACGCCCCCCTGAGGTCAAGCTTAGTAAACCAGCAGGCACTCTTAACTCTGGAGAATAAATCAGACATCAGAGGTAACGGGTACTGATATTTAACCGTTATCTTGTTAAGGGAACGATAATCAATACACGGTCTTAATGAACCATCTTTCTTGGCTACAAAAAAAAACCCAGCACCTAAAGGTGATGAGGATGGTCTATTATGACCCTTCTCAAATGACTCCTTAATATAGGATCGCATAGCATCATGTTCGGGTACTGATAAGTTGAAAAGCCAACCCCTGGGGAAATTTACACCCAGGCATCAACTCAATTGCACAGTCATAACTCCTATAAGGAGGCAAAGACGCAGACCTGCTCTCACTAAATACATCAGAAAAATCGGCTAGATAATGAGGAATATCATGAGACTGAGGAGAGTTGGAGAAAACAGGAGCGTCCCTAAGAACACACTGACATCTCCAATTCACCACAGACCCAGATTTCCAATCCAAAACTGGATTATGAGTTTGCAACCAAGGAAAACCCAGAACAATAGTATCATGCAAATTATTCAGCACCAAAAATTTACAATTTTCTTGGTGGTCTGGGGCAACCCGCATCGTCACCTGGGTCCAAACTGAGGTTTATTCTCCGTCAAAGGAGTAGCATCAATACCCCTCAAAGGAATAGGCGTCCGCAGAGGCGTCATAGAAAAACCACAACATTTAGCAAAGTCCAAATCCATCAGATTCAATGCTGCTCCTGAATCCACAAAAGCCTTCATGGAAAACGTGGATAAGGAGCAGATTAGTGTAACTGCCAAAAGAAACGTAGGTTGTACACTGCCCACAGCAAATGTGTGTGCAAAACGTTTCTCTCATTTTGGACAGACATAAATAGTATGAGAGACGCCTCCACAGAAAAAACACAGCTTATTATGCCTTCTAAACTCCTGACGTTGCGCCCTAGACAAAACTCTATCACATTGCATAGGTTCAGACATTTGTCCAAAAGGTGGCAGCGCCTCTCGTGTAGTTTTGCGTTCACGTAAACGCCGATCAATTTGAATGACTAATGACATAGAATTGTCAAGACCAGAGGGAACAGGAAATCCCACCATAGTATCTTTTACAGTTTCTGACAAACCCTTCCGAAAGAGAGCTGCCAAGGCACCATCATTCCATGTAGTAAGGACCGCCCACTTTCGGAATTTTAGACAGCATAACTCTGTAAAATCCTGACCCTGGTTCAATACCAACAGGGCTTTCTCAGCTTGATCAATCGCATTAGGTTCATCATACAACAACCCCAAGGCTTGAAAAAATGCATCCACATTAGTCAGAATAGGATCTTCAAGTGTCAAAGAAAACGCCCAATCCTGGGGATCACCGCGCAGCAAAGAGATGACAATTTTAACCTGCTGTGCAGAGCTCCCCGATGAATTAGGCTTCAAGGCAAGAAATAATTTACAATTATTCTTAAAATTCAAAAATTTAGACCGATCCCCAAAAAACACATCAGGAGTAGGGATCTTTGGTTCAGCAGAATGTGAATGAGCGAGATAGGCGGAAATTTCCCGCACTTCAGCAGTGAGCTGCTCCACACGATCAGACAATTGCTTAATTTCCATTAAGAAAAAAAAAAAATCCTCCTATGGCCCCAGAGAAAAAGAGGAAAAAATATACATTAAAAAAAAATTCTGACACTTTTTTTTTTTTACAATTCCTTCCTGCTTTTGAGTACCCTAGAATCTGCAGTATGGCTGGTGATTCTGTTATGAATGGGTCACTGAGGAGAAAAAAAACAAAACAAGCAAAGCTACAGAAAACCAGAGAAGTTGGTAACTATGCAGATTGCAGATCCCTGATCTTACCACACAACTAGCAGTAGCCGTGAAGCGTGCCTACGATGTTCCTAGATGCCTCGTCACAGCCTAAAGCAAGAAAAGGGAAAACTAACTGCCCCAGAGCAGACCCCAAAGGAATAGATAGCCCCCACACATGTATTGACGGTGAAACAAGATGAAGGCACAAACACATGCAGGAAAATAGGCTGCGCAAATGATGGGGCCCAAACTAACTAGACAGGAAAGGAAAGGCAAGTCACTGTCTGCAACCTGCAAAAAACCCTACAAAAATAATGTCCAACACTTCTGATAGCAAAATTAACCCTGAAGTCACTAGACTTCTCCCACTATATCAGCACTCTGGAATATTCTGAGACAGAGCAAAAAGAGACCGAGCTAGTAAGGGACAAAAAGCCTATTGGCAAAATACTGATAAATAAGAGTGGAAATTCAGCACAGCCCCCAGCCGGGGCTGGCAGACTACACAAAAAACTGAATAGACCAACAAAATCAAGTGTGAACATTAGCAGAAAAACTTTGCTTTAGATGACTGGAACAGAGCTGAAAACCAAGAGCTGACAAGCCAGAAGGAATCACCAGCAACTGAATAGGGCGTCGGCTGCTATAATCCAATCTGAGAATCCCGAGATGCAATCACCATCCCCATCCTCAGGTGGCAGATCTCCACCGATCAAACCAGCTGCACCACCTCCTGACACCACCAGAGGGAGTTCAGAAGGGGAACGAGAGAATGAACTCACAACCGGGGTGTGAGTGTGAGAGGTTCCGCTGTCATCATGGACCCCATGCAGGCACTATCAGAGCAGGTAAAACAGTTGTCAAAGATGTTCCAAAAGTTAAACGTGGAACAGAGTTCAATGGCCCACACCCAGCAACAGCTGGTTAATACTGTACAAGGGGATATCGGTCCCGAGAACAGGGACGTGTCTCTTACTTCCCCTGAGTCTCCGGTAAATTTGCCGGACTCTTTTTCCGGGGACAAAAGGGAGTTCAGAGCTTTCTGGGAAGGGTGTAAATTGTTCTTTTCCCTGAGGCCCCGTTCTTCTGGGGGAGATTTTCAAAGGGTGGGGGTGGTTATTTCCCTACTGCGGGGTGCCCCACAGGCCTGGTCGTTTTCTCTAGCCCCTACAGCCCCAGAACGTATGACTGTGGATGCGTTTTTTGAGGCCTTGGACTGCATTTATGACGAACCCGACAGGGTTCGCTTGGCTGAGGACATGGTGATGAGTGCACGTCAGGGTTGGCACGCTGCGGAGTGGTTTTGCTCGGAGTTCCGATGGTGGTCAGCAGAAGTCTCCTGGGATGATGCTGCTCTCCGGGGACTGTTTCGCAGGGGCCTGTCGGAACGCCATCAGGACACTCTGGCCCTGCATCCGCCTCCTGACACTTTGGAGGAAGCCATGACCCAAGCTGTGCGAATGGATCGCCGGCTGAGAGCCAGAGGGGTTATGCACTCCGAAACGTCCTTGTTTTCTGGCAGCAAAGAGGTGGAGGCTAGTCCTGTGCCCATGGAAAATGGCGCCACCTCGGTCAGAGAGATAGAGAGGAAACACCGCCGAGAAAAGCAACTCTGCTTCTACTGTGGGGAATCAGGACACTGGAGGAGAGACTGTTCATCATGTCCAGCATCTTCCAAGTCGATGGGAAATTACTAGGTCTGGGTAGTGATCGAGGAGGCTGCCCAGACCTCCAGGTACTTTTTTCCTCATGCCCTAAATATCTGCTTAATGTCGAACTGGTAGAAGACAACTATCATTTTGTTTCTACAGCCTTGGTGGACTGTGGTTCGTCATTAACCTGGTCAGTTCTAGTACCATCTCCAGGGTCAAGATAGGGACAGTCAGGTTGGAGACCCCTCTGAAAATCGTGGACATTGACTCTTCCCCTCTCACCCGTTCGGGGATTCATTACATTACTAACAATTTTGTTTTGCATGTTGGTTCCTCCCATGTTGAGGAGATGAAATGTTTTGTCATGGACAACCTGCCCAAAGGGCTGGTATTCGGTATGCCGTGGCTTCAACGGCACAACCCAGTTATTGATTGGGAGAAAAGAGAAATTGTTAAGTGGGGCTCTAAATGTATTAACTGTTCCTATAAACCTGTGTTTTGTGTTACACCCTCAAAATCTGTCTATAAGTCTTCTGTTGGTCTGGAGGGTATTCCGGAGTACCTTAAGGACTTTGAGGACGTGTTCTCCGAAAGCGAGGCCGAGGCATTACCCCCACATAGGCCATTCAACTGCACAATTGGCCTGATCCCTGGGGCCAAATTGTCCAAAGCCCGTTTATTTAATTTGTCAGGACCTGAGCGTCTGGCGATGAAGGAATACATAACGGAAAGCCTCCATAAAGGGCATATAAGACCATCAGTTTCTCCGGTAGCAGCGGGGTTTTTCTTTGTCAAAAAAAAGATGGTGGCCTGCGTCCCTGCCTCGACTTCCGAGAACTCAATAAAATTACGGTCAGGAATACGTACCCCTTACCCCTGATTCCAGATTTGTGCAACCAACTCTCGGGGGCAAAATGGTTCTCCAAATTGGATCTTAGGGGGGCTTATAATTTGATAAGAATTAAAGAGGGGGACGAATGGAAAACTGCTTTTCTCACGACAGAGGGGTTATTTGAAAACTTAGTGATGCCGTTTGGCCTCACTAATGCAACAGCAGTCTTTCAAAATTTCATCAATGTGGTATTCGCGGACCTAATCGGCCACTTTGTTGTCATCTATCTGGATGATATTCTGATTTACTCGAATTACGAGGATTCTCATTTGCTACATGTGAAAACCGTTCTTCAAAGACTCAGGGAAAATCAATTATTTGTCAAACTGGAAAAATGTAAATTTTTTGTCCAGGAACTAACCTTTTTAGGGCTCATAATTTCACCACAGGGGTTTCGGATGGATCACAAGAAAGTGCAAGCCATTGCGGAGTGGGTTCAACCTCAGGACCTAAAAGGACTCCAGCGCTTCTTGGGATTCGCAAACTATTATCGGAGGTTTATCAAGGGCTTTTCACAGATAGTGAAGCCTCTCACCGACCTCACGTGCAAAGGGGCCGATATCAAAAATTGTCTCTCCTTTTTAGTCTGGAAGAATTGTTTTATGTCTGCTCCGATACTTGTGCAACCTGACCCATCCTTGCCATTTGTTGTTGAAGTCGACGGTGGGGGTGGGGGCGGTATTGTCTCAGGGACCAGCCACTCTGACTAACCTTAGACCCTGTGCCTTTTTTTCATAAAATTTTCTCCAGCAGAGAGAAATTACGATGTTGGGAATAGAGAGCTTCTGGCAATTAAGCTGGCGTTTGAAGAATGGAGACATTTTTTGGAAGGGGCAGAGCATCCGATTACGGTCATCACGGATCACAAAAATCTGGAATACATCAAAACAGCTAAAAGATTGACTCCCAGACAGGCCCGGTGGTCACTTTTTTTCTCTCGGTTTCAATTCTCTATTACGTTCCGTCCTGGATCTAAGAACGTGAAAGCAGATGCTTTATCACGTAGTTTTGAACCATTGTCTGCCCCTGATCCGCCGTCATCCATTATTCAACCTGGGGTGGTTATAGCGGAGCTGTCATCGGAATTGGAGCGGGAGATTGTGGGGGCTCAATCTTTAGCTCCAAGGTCCAAACCTGCTCATAAATTGTTTGTCCCGCAACACTTACGTTCTGATCTCCTGCGAGAATTTCACGACTCTAAATTGGGCGCTCACCCTGGTATTGCAGCCACGTGTGAGACAGTGAAAAGAGTCTTTTGGTGGCCATTAATGTCTGCAGAGATTAAGAAACATGTCACAACATGTGGGGTTTGCGCCTGTTCAAAGAGCTCTCATTGCCGGCCGGCTGGGGAATTGGTACCTTTGCCAGTTCCGATATGACCTTGGACTCATCTGTCCATGGACTTCATCACCAATCTCCCTCCATCCCGGGGTAACACGGTAGTTTGGGTAATTGTGGATAGATTTTCTAAGTTGGCACATTTCATACCCATGGCCAAGTTACCGTTGGCTGAGGTTCTTTCGAAACACCTCCATTCCCAAATTGTTCGCCTCCATGGTGTACCTACTAATATTGTATCTGATAGGGGGACACAATTTGTAGCGAAATTTTGGCAGGCTTTTTGCAGGAAGTTGGGGATATCTCTATCTTTCTCCTCAGCGTACCACCCAGAGTGCAATGGACAAACGGAGAGCACCAATCAGTCACTAGAACAGATCCTCCTGTGTTTGACTTCGACGTTGCAGGATGACTGGTGCGATGCCTTGCCATTGGCGGAATTCGCTTTCAACAACCGAATTAACCAATCCACTGGTAGGTCACCATTTTTTATTAATTACGGATTGAACCCTCATTTTGGTGAGTTTTCACGCCTGGATTCAAACTGTCTGGGGGCCGAGGACTCTGTCAGCAGGATAAGTGATCTATGGTCAAAGGTTCGTGCAAACATTGGCAAAGCACAAGGGAAATATAAACACTTTGCAGATATTAGGAGGGACCCGGGTCAGACACTACAGTGTGGGGACAAGGTGTGGCTCTCGACATGAAACATAAGCTTAAAGTTGCCCTCCGCCAAGTTGGGTCCCAAATTCATTGGTCCCTATGTGATAAATGAAGTGATTAACTCGGTGGCCTATTGCTTACTCCTTCCCCCATCTTTTAAACTGCATAACGTTTTCCATAGGTCCTTACTCAAATCTGTAGGCTCGGTGGTAGAGGAACCTGCGTCTCTACCACCTCCGGTGTCGGTGGACGGTCATATGGAATTTGAAGTGCAAAACATTGTGCAGTCCTGATAGGTTCGCGGTTCACTGCAATATCTCGTCCATTGGAAGGGGTATGGCCCGGAGGATTGGTCATGGGTACCGGCCAGGTTGGTGCACGCGGATCGCCTGGTCAGAGAGTACCATGCTCGATACCCGGAGAGACCTGGAGGTCCTGAGGCCCCCCGTTGAAGGAGGGGTACTGTCATGGTTTATTTAGAATTCAGGGCAGGTAGTGTAGGAGTTAATGGGGAGAGCCTCTCTTTGTAGCTGGGGAGGGTTTTTATAGCTTCAGGAGAGTGCCGTCCCCTGTCGTTTATACTCCTACTTTGAGTGTGCCCGACCCTGCTCCATTTGTGCTTCTCGCCTGTCCCTGTACGCTTGTTTGGTGTGTGATCTGGTTTGGCCACGGTCAACGTCTCTTGGATTCCGATTCTGTACCTGTATGCCCGTCCTGTGTATGACCCCCTGGCTTTGTCTTGACCCCCCTGTTATCGCCCCTCTTGTACCTTTGCTGCCATCCTGTGTATGACCTTCTGGTACGTCTGACCCTTCTCTGATACTCGTTCCTGTACTTTATTGCCTGCCCCGTTTATGACTCCCGGTTAGTCTGACTGCTGCGATTTCCTTAAACGCTGCTCTGTCTCCAACTCTGTGAGCGGCGCTGCTGCAGCTCGGTGGTGAGCTCCGCCCACCCCTCTGACGCGCGGTCACGTGGTTTCAGGTCCTGCGGACATCAAGCGCTTCTCTGTCGCTCCTCCCCTCCCGCAGGTCCTAGAGCAAGATTCCCGGTACCAACGCTGCGTTCCTGCCAGGCGATACTGTGAGTAAGGAGCCACTTAATTCTTACTGTCAAGGTCAGGGGCCGCTGGGTACCTGTCAGTCAAGCTGTCCCTGACTATTGTCATCTGGAGCGTGACACGACCCTTGGGAAATTTACACCCGGGCATTAACTCAATTGCACAGTCATAACTCCTATGAAGAGGCAAAGACGCAAGCTTACTCTCACTAAATACATAAGAAAAATCAGCCAAATAGTCAGGAATATCATGAGACTGGGGAGAGGTGGAGAAAACAAGAGTGTCACTAAGAACACAGTGACAACCCCAACTCACCACAGACACAGATTTCCAATCCAAAACAGGATTATGAGTTTGCAACCAAGGAAAACCCAGAACAATAGTATCATGCAAATTGTGCAACACCCAAAATTTACAATTTTCTTGGTGGTCCGAGGCGACCCGCATTATCACCTGCGTCCAAAACTGGGGTTTATTCTCCGTCAAAGTAGTAGCATCAATACCCCTCAAAGGGATAGGAGTCCGCAGGGGTATCATGGGAAAACCACAACTTTTAGCAAAGTCTAAATCCATCAGATTCAAGGTTGCTCCTGAATCTACAAAAGCCTTAGCGGAAAATGTAGACAAGGAGCAGATCAGGGTAATTGCCAAAAGGAATTTAGACTGTACACTGCCCACAGTAAATGTGTGAGCAAAACGTTTTTCTCGTTTAGGGCAGACAGAAATAGTATGAGAGGTGTCCCCACAGAAAAAAACACAGCTTATTACGCCTTCTAAACTCCTGACGTTGCGCCCTAGACAAAACCCTATCACGTTGCATGGGTTCAGACGTTCGTTCAAAAGGCGGCAACGCCTCTCATGTAGTTTTACGTTCACGTAAACGCCGATCAACTTGAATGGCCAATGACATAGAATCGTCAAGACCGGAGGGAACAGGAAATCCCACCATAAAATCTTTTACGGTTTCTGCCAAACCCTTCCGAAAGAGAGCTGCTAGGGCATCGTCATTCCATTTAGAAAGGACCGCCCACTTTTGGAATATTTGACAATATAACTCTGATCCTGACCCTGGTTCAATGCCAATAAGATTTTCTTAGCTTGATCAATAGCATTAGGTTCATCATACAACAACCCCAAGGCTTGAAAAAACGCGTCCACATTAGCCAGAATAGGATCTCCAGGTGTCAGAGAAAAAGCCCAATCCTGGGGATCGCCACAGAGCAGGGAGATGACAATTTTAACCTGCTGCACAGAGCTCCCCGACGAGTTAGGTTTCAAGGCAAAAATAGCTTACAATTATTCTTAAAATTCAAAAATTTAGACCGATCCCCAGAAAACACATCAGGAGTAGGAATTTTTGGTTCAACAGCAGATGATTGAGCGAGATAGGCAGAAATTCCCCGCACTTCAGCAGGGAGCTGCTCAACACGATCGGACAATTGCTTAATCTCCATTAAAGAAAAAATCCTCCTATGACCCCAGAGAAAAAGAGGAAAAAATATATTAAAAAATTCTGACACTTTTTTTTTTTTTTTTTTACAATTCTTTCCTTCTTTTGAGTACCCTAGAGTCTGCAGTTTGGCTGGTGATTCTGTTGTGATTGGGTCACCGAGGAGGATAGCAGGCCTAGGCTAAGCCACAGAAAACCAGAGAGGTTGGTAACTAAGCGGATTGCAGACCCCTGATCCTATCCACACAACTAGCAGTAGCCGTGGAGCATGCCTACTATGATCCTAGATGCCTCGGCACAGCCGGAGAGCTAACTAAGCCTAAACCAAGAAAGGAGAAATCTAAACTGCCCCAGAGCAGACCCCAAAGGAATAGATAGCTCCCAAACATATATTGTCGGTGAGACAAGATGAAAACACAAACACAGGCAGGAAAATGGACTGAGCAAATGATGGGGCCCACACTGACTAGACAGGACAGGAAAGGAAAGACACTGTCTGCAATCACGCAAAAAGCCCTGTAAAAAAGTCCAACACGTCTGATACAAAAAATATTGAAGTCGCACAACTTCTCCCACTATATCAGCACTCTGGTATATTCTGAAAGCAGAGCAAAAAGAGGCCAATCTAGTAAGGGACAAAAACAAACTGGCACAAGCAGTAACATATGGACGGTGATCCAGCACAGCCCCAGCCGGAGCTTGCTGACCCACACAAAACTGAGATAGACAAAACCAGGTCAAAAGTAAACAGAATAGCAAATGAACACTTAGCTGAACATGCAGGGACTGAGCTGGAAACAAAGACCTCAGGAGGCAGGAAGGAAATCACCAGCAGGGATAGAGGGAGACGGCTGTCTTAAATCCCAATCTGAAACCCCAGATCTCCAATCGTCATCCTCATTATCAGGTGGCAAGCCACTGTTAATCAGATCAGCTCCATTACCTCCAGTAACCACCAGAGGGAGCCCAGAAAGAGAATTCCACTACCTTCAGTAATAACAAGAGAGGGGCCAGAAAGCGAATAGACAACAAGCTCCCATGTGTCATGATCCATGCTGGATCATGTCAGATAAGAGCACTGGTAACTAGAGTTGAGCGATACCGTCCGATACTTCAAAGTATCGGATCGGAATGGATCGGCCGATCTTAAAAAAAAGTATCGGTATCGCCGATTCCGATACCGGAAGTCCCATTCAAGTCTATGGGACTTCCGGTATCGGAATAAGAAAAATCCTGTTTTTCCCTTGTACAGCCTCTCTGGGGTCTGTACGGGCCTTTCGGGGGGCTGTGCCGGCCTGCCAGGGGGTCTGTGCAGGCTCCGGTGGTCTGTGCCGGCCTGCCGGGGGGCTGTGCAGGCTCTGGTGGGCTGTGCCGGCCTGCCGGGGGGCTGTGCCGGCCTGCCGGGGGGCTGTGCAGGCTCCGGGGGGCTGTGCCGGCCTGCCGGGGGGCTGTGCAGGCTCCGGGGGGCTGTGCCGGCTTCGGGGGTCTGTGCAGGCATCGTCCGATGGGACTACAAGTCCCATCGGGCGATGCCTGCTACCATGACAGTGATTGACACATTAGCCAATGATGGGACAGTAGTAGTCCCATCATCCGGCTAATGTGTTGAATGTAAAAAAAAAAAAAAAAAAATTACATGCTACATACATGCTACATACATACAACATGCATACTACATACATGCTACATTCATACTACATACTACATACATGCTACATTCATACTACATATATACTACATGCAACATACATACTACATATATACTACATGCATGCAACATGCATACTACATATATACTACATGCAACATACATACTACATATATACTACATGCAACATACATACTACATATATACTACATGCATACAACATGCATACTACATATATACTACATGCTACATACATACTACATATATACTACATACATACTGCATGCTACATACATACTACATGCTACATACATACCACATACATACTACATGCTACATACATACTACATATATGCTACATACATACTACATACATACTACATGCTACATACATACTACATATATACTACATACATACTACATACATACTACGTGCATGCTACATACATACTACTTGCTACATACATACCACATACATACTACATACATACTACATGCTACATATATACTACATATATACTACATGCATGCTACATACATACTGCATGCTACATACATACCACATACATACTACATACATACTACATACATACTACATGCATGCTACATACATACCACATACATACTACATACATACTACATACATACCACATATATACTACATACATACTACATACAATACATTCATACAATACATACATAGACATACAGTACATATAACATAGAGTAACATACTTACCAATACTTGTCACATTGTTCCCCGAAGCCATTGTCTTTTACGGAATAAATATTAACATAACAAACCACAAAAATACTCACCCACGATCCGAAGCAGTCCACGAGTGTGTCCCACGACGATCTTGGGTAGAGAACTGCAGCATCAGCTGTTGCTGCCGTTCTCTACGGGCTGCAGGAATCCAATGACGGAAGGTAGGTATCCTTCCGCACTGTATTCCTCCGCCACTTAAAAAAAAAAAGTCCCTAGTCTCACTTTATGCCATTGCTGTGTGGGAATTTCCCACACAGCAATGGCATAAAGTGAGACTAGGGACTTTTTTTTTTTTAAGTGGCGGAGGAATACAGTGCGGAAGGATACCTACCTTCCGTCATTGGATTCCTGCAGCCCGTAGAGAACGGCAGCAACAGCTGATGCTGCAGTTCTCTACCCAAGATCGTCGTGGGACACACTCGTGGACTGCTTCGGATCGTGGGTGAGTATTTTTGTGGTTTGTTATGTTAATATTTATTCCGTAAAAGACAATGGCTTCGGGGAACAATGTGACAAGTATTGGTAAGTATGTTACTCTATGTTATATGTATTGTATGTCTATGTATGTATTGTATGAATGTATTGTATGTAGTATGTATGTAGTATATATGTGGTATGTATGTAGCATGTAGTATGTATGTAGTATGTATGTAGCATGCATGTAGCATGCAGTATGTATGTAGCATGCATGTAGTATATATGTAGTATGTATGTAGCATGTAGTATGTATGTAGTATGTATGTGGTATGTATGTAGCATGTAGTATGTATGTAGCATGCATGTAGTATGTATGTAGTATGTATGTAGTATATATGTAGCATGTAGTATGTATGTAGCATGCATGTAGTATATATGTAGTATGTATGTAGCATGTAGTATGTATGTAGCATGCATGTAGTATATATGTAGTATGTATGTAGCATGCATGTAGTATGTATGTAGTATGTATGTAGTATGTATGTGGTATGTATGTAGCATGTAGTATGTATGTAGTATATATGTAGTATGTATGTAGCATGTAGTATGTATGTAGCATGCATGTAGTATATATGTAGTATGTATGTAGCATGTAGTATGTATGTAGCATGCATGTAGTATATATGTAGTATGTATGTAGCATGTAGTATGTATGTAGCATGCATGTAGTATGTATGTAGTATGTATGTAGTATGTATGTGGTATGTATGTAGCATGTAGTATGTATGTAGCATGCATGTAGTATATATGTAGTATGTATGTAGCATGTAGTATGTATGTAGCATGCATGTAGTATATATGTAGTATGTATGTAGCATGTAGTATGTATGTAGTATGTATGTAGTATGTATGTAGTATGTATGTGGTATGTATGTAGCATGTAGTATGTATGTAGCATGCATGTAGTATGTATGTAGTATGTATGTAGTATATATGTAGTATGTATGTAGCATGTAGTATGTATGTAGCATGCATGTAGTATATATGTAGTATGTATGTATGTAGTATGTATGTAGTATATATGTAGCATGTAGTATGTATGTAGCATGCATGTAGTATATATGTGTTATGTATGTAGTATGTATGTAGTATGTATGTGGTATATATGTAGTATGTATGTGGTATGTATGTAGTATGTATGTAGCATGCATGTAGTATGTATGTAGTATTTTTTTTTTTTTTAACATTTAACACATTACCTGGATGATGGGACTACTACTGTCCCATCATTGGCTAATGTGTCAATCACTGTCATGGTAGCAGGCATAGCCAGATGGGACTTGTAGTCCCATCGGACGATGTTTGCACAGACCCCCGGACATCAGCACAGCCCCCCGGCAGGCCGGCACAGCCCCCCGGCAGGCCGGTACAGACCCCCACAGGGTGCACAGACCACCGGCAGGCCGGCACAGCCCCCCGGCAGGCTGGTACAGACCCCGGGCAGTCCACACAGCCCCCCGGCAGGCCGGCAGAAACCCCCGGAAGGCCCGAAATGACGGCGCATCATGATGCGCACACACCGCGCATCATGATGACGTCAGGCTGTCAATCAACTTTGAACTTCCGATTCCGATGCCGACTTCCGATATTGAAAAAATATCGGAAGTCGGTATCGGAATTCCGATACAGCAAGTATCGGCCGATACCCGATACTTGCGGTATCGGAATGCTCAACACTACTGGTAACCTTTTTTTCTCTCTCTAAGCTTAGAGATAGTTTTGCTCCCTGTGGTGGTTAGTGAAATTGCACGGGAATCACTAACAGGTGTGTTTACTCATTAAAGGTGTGTCAGTTGCGCTCACGTTGGTGATATTGTTGGTCTTTTCCAACCATCCTGGGTGAAGGAAGGAGCTGAGGAGAGTCCAGGGCAGCTCAGTCAGAGTCCTGGAGTGGCAGATATGGTGTCAGCGAGGAGTTTGTGTAAAGCATGGTGTAGTGGCAGCTATGGTGTCAGTGAAGAATTCTTGCAAAGCTTGGTGGAGTGGCAGCTATGGTGTAGAGCTGCACTCAGTTGCTGGACTCTGTTGCTGGAAGCTGCACTCAGGTGCTGGACTCCGTTGCTGGACAGTTGCACTCAGGTGCTGGGCACTGTTGCTGGAAAGCTGCACTCAGGTGCTGGACTCCGTTGCTGGACAGTTGCACTCAGGTGCTGGACACTGTTGCTGGACAGCTGCACTCAGGTGCTGGACTCTGTTGCTCCAAGGCGGCACTCGGGTGCTGGACGCTGTTGCTGTAAAGCTGCACCCAGGAGTTGGACATGGTGGGAGGAAGATGCACTCAGGTGTTGGACTCTGTTGCCAGGAGCAAGTGCATCAGAGCAAAGCTAAGTGTTTCCCTGTTTGTCACTTTTCCTCATGTTGGCGTTAGTACAGCGGTGGGGCCAGTGCCTGCACCACCCAGCTCCCTAGTAAGGAATAGGTGTAGGGTGTGCTAGGGTGACAGGTATCCTGATCGGCGACAGGTGAGGAGCCTGTATAGGGAACGTTAGGAGTGTTAGGGACACTGACTCAGGGGAGTGCAGGAGGTCTCCAAGTTCACCATTCCCTATCGCAGGGCCCACCATTGTAAATGATTCCCTATCCCCTGTGTCTTGTTGTATTAATTACCGGCCTGCGGGCTATGTCACACCGGACAATTACACGTGCCGTGTCCTGTTGTATTAGTTACCGGCCTGCTGGCCGTGTCACACAGGACGGGGCACGTGACACCATGCCATCTATGAGCCACCCAGACCTTAGGCATGATTAATCCACCTCACCAGGTAAGCCTAACAATACACTCAGATTATGGATTCCAAAGAGGCAGCAGATACAAGACCATTGTTGGATACCGAGGATTTGTACAGACTGGTTTTGAAACTTGCACTGAGCAAAGCAGAGTTTGTCCCAGCTGAGCAAGAACTCAACCCATGTGGACGCATTTGCTAAAACTCCAGTTGGTCATATTACTAGCTCCTCAATGCTTGTAAAAGCCTAATTATCGCTTAGTACATTCTACTTAGGGAACATATCCAAATTTATCCTCTCCTGCCTCCTTTGATAAAGACACTAAGGCCATCTTAGGCTCTGTGAATCAGTGCATTTTGGGCTTTGTCCTTCATATTTTCCTTATTGTCTATTGTCATTGTGAGAGCGAAATAATCTTATGACACATTTTCTACCATTATGCTTTACTGCCTACAATAGAGTGTTTGATGAACCAGGCCATGTCCACTCACCTGCTGATTTCACACTACAGCTCAGTCAAGAGACTTAGGGCAATTGACACTGTCAGATAATTGTGAATGAGCATTATTGAAAATGCTCATTTTATCATTATGTTGTCTTGTAAACAGGCTGCTGATCACCCAATGAATAAGCAAAATGCTCGTTGTTCTGGGAATTTTTTTTTTTACAACCCAACCCTGACTTGGACTTCTCAACAACTTTGTCCCTGACTTGTTTGGAGATCTCCTTGGTCTTCATGGTGTTGTTTGGTTAATGGTCCCTCTACTTAATGGTGTTGCAGCCTCTGTGGCCTTTCAGAAAAGGTACATATATACTGACAGACCATTTGACCCTTAGATTGTACACTGGTGGGCTTCCTTTAACATCTTAACCCCCAAGGGTGGTTTGCACGTTAATGACCAGGCCAATTTTTACAATTCTGACCACTGTCCTTTTATGAGGTAATAACTCTGGAACGCTTCCATGGATTCCGGTGATTCTGACATTGTTTTCTCGTGACATATCGTACTTCCTGTTAGTGGTAAAATTTCATTCATATAACTTGCGTTTATTTGTGAAAAAAATGGAAATTTGGTGAAAATTTTGAAAATTTTGCAATTTTCCAAATTTGAATTTTTATGCCCTTAAATCAAAGAGATATGGCACATAAAAAACTTAATAAATAACATTTCCCACATGTTTACTTTACATCAGCACAATTTGGGAACCAATTTTTTTATGTTAGGAAGTTATAAGGGTTAAAAGTTGACCAGCGATTCCTCATTTTTGCAACACCATTTTATTTTTAAGGACCACATCACATTTGAAGTCATTTTGAGGGGTCTATATGATAGAAAATACTATATGATAGAAAATACCCAAAAGTGACACCATTCTAAAAACTGCACCCCATAAGGTGCTCAAAACCACATTCAAGAAGTTTATTAACCCTTCAGGTGCTTCACAGGAATTTTTTGAATGTTTAAAAAAAATGAACTTTTAACTTTTTTTCACAAAAAAATTACTTCAGGTCCAATTTTTTCTATTTTACGATGGGTAACAGGAGAAATTGGACTGCAAAAGTTATTGTGCAATTTGTCCTGAGTACGCTGATACCTGATATGTGGGGAGGACCCACTGTTTCAGCGCATGGCAGAGCTTAGAAGGGAAGGAGCGCCGTTTGACTTTTTCAATGCAAAATTGGCTGGAATTCAGATCGGACGCCATGTCACGTTTGGAGAGCCCCTGATGTGCCTAAACACACCAATTCTAACTTCAACCCTAACCTCAACAAACCCCTAACCCAAATCTCAGTCCTAACCCTATTTCTAACCCTAATGGTGTGTGCACACATTGCGGATTTTGCTGCAGATCCGCAGCAAATTTGGACCTGCGGATCCGCAGCAGTTTCTGCTGCGTTGTACAGTATCTTTATATTCAATGGCAAATGAAAAACGCAGTGCACATGCTGCGGATTTGTTGCAGTTTTAAATCCACAGCATGTCACATCTTTGTGCGGAATCCGCAGCGGTTTGACACCTGCTCCATTACCAGGTGTCAAAATGCAGGGGAAAACCGCAGGCTAATCCACACTAAATCCGCAGGTAATTTGACCTGAGGATTTACCTGCAGATTTAGCTAAATCTTTGTGGAAAAATCCGTGGCAGAATCCGCATCGTGTGCACACAGCCTTACCCTAGCCCTAACCCTAACCAAAATGGAAATAAATACATTTTTTTAATTTTATTATTTTTCCCTAACTAAGAGGGTGATAAAGGGAGACTTGGTTTACTATTTATGGCAGGTTTTTATGTTTGGCAGCTGTCATACGCTAAAAGACGCTTTTTATTGTAAAAAAAAGTTTTTGCATCACCACATTTTGAGAGCTATAATTTTTCCATATTTTGACCCACCGAGTCATGTGAGGTCTTATTTTTTGTGGGACAAGTTGACGTTTTTATTGTTTTTTATTGGTATCATTTTCAGGCATGCCGCTGATCGCTATGACGTACTATCCCGTCCTTGGGAATTAAGTCCCAGGGCACATGGACGGGATAGTACGTCATATGGCAGAAAGGGGTTAACTAAGCATGTGACTTATAAAGTTATTTCCTTGCACTATTACTAAGGAATAAATTCTTGGACTTTAAGTGCGCTGCCAGACAAATTCCATAACCACACAAGGTTAAAAAAGTTAACCCTTTAATCCCTACGCGTTTCGAAGCATAACGCTTCTTCTTCAGGGGTTGACACATGAATACAGAGAGCTGTCATTGCATTTATACATACATGATTCAAATTTGGCGCCATCAAAGACACGAGGTGCGCCGCAAAGGTCAAAGATCAAAGTAATTCAAGCGTCTTGAAAAGTTCATAGAGGTTAAACGTTCCATAATTAAAAAAACAATTATATCTTTATTATATTTTACAGATAAAAGAAAAAAAGAGAAAAAGAGAAAGAAAAATGAAAAAAATAGGGAAAAAAATAATAAAAGGGGGGAGAAAGAAAATGAACCCACGACGTGAGGGCAAGAAAAAGGATCAAAGTCCGACAGACATACCACTACACCAAGGAGAGTGCTCGGATTTAAAAAACAGATTATAATCCAACAATCGGAATGAATCTCCGAAATAAATATGTATAAGAGTAATAATTAAATGATGCATATGTGTATATGATTAAAAATACGTTAAAAAGGAATTTTGTATAAGAATAAAAATAAATGAAAAATTATAAAATTATAAAATGTGTCACCATTAATTTACTTTAAATTCCATGAGAGATCAGTGGCGCAGGTCAATGGGCGAAAACGCACCCACAGAAAAAAAATACCTGCAGAAGAAACCAAGATCGCTCACAGCCCAAGGCAGAAAAGAACAAGAAAAAACACGAACTTGGCACCAATACTTTAAATGATTAAAGATATTCGTGTATATATATATATTAAAAACGCAACAAAAATTGAAAAAAGGGAAACTTATAGCGAGGTCCACTGTAACCATGGACTAGTTAATATGGAAAAAGGAAACTGAAAAGAAGTACATCTGTATGCATGCAACAATTAAGAGCAGAAAAACGCATTGGTTATTTTATTTCAGAAGTCTATTAAGGATCCGAAATTTTAAGAGCATGAACCAGACTAACAGAAAAAAATTATACGAAATGAAAAATAATAATCATAATACCAAGAGAATGTATAGAGAAAATTAACCCATTAGTTTCTATAAAAATGACACATTGCGTTATATATAAAGGAAAAGCACAAATATATATATAAAAAATATATAAATATGCGTCAATGTGCATACATGATTCTAAAAAAATTTTTTTATAAAAAATAAAAGCGCATTAGTGAATTTATTCCCAAGAAGCGGAATTTAAAGAGCATAGACCCGAATAACAGGAATAAATTAATGAAAAATTATGGTACCGAAAAAATGTGTGTAAATGAAATTAACCCATTGTGTTGGTGTAGAAATGAACCATTGTGTTAGGAAAAAAAAAAAATATATATATATATATATTGGTGAAAGAACGCTGGAGAGGATTATACTATTATGCATTTGTGAAAAATAGGAATGAGAAATATAAACATATAATAAAGAATGTAAATTATATATATAAAAAATATATATATGATATATATATTGTGATCAAGGATTGGGGAGCATAGACCCGACTAACATGAATAAAACGCACGAAGCGAAAATGTGAGGGAGATTAACCCATTGTGTTAAATATTAATGAAAAAAGGGGAAGGGACCACCTGTGTGAAACGTGAAGGAAGGAAGATGCACCTAAAACCACAGTGCACAGAAGGACATTAATCAAAGATTGTATAATAAAATTGTACAATAAAAGATTGTATAATAAAATTGTATAATAAAACACATATGTGGATAAAGTTAAAAATGGATTATAAAACTCATATATATATATAATTATACAAGACAATAAAATGAATGGATTAAACAATTAGTGAAGGTTACATATGTATAATAAAATATTGTATAATGAAATTGTACAATAATCAAAGATTATTCATGCTCTTAAAATTTCGGATCCTTAATAGACTTCTGAAATAATATAACCAATGCGTTTTTCTGCTCTTAATTGTTGCATGCATACAGATGGTACTTCTTTTCAGTTTCCTTTTTCCATATTAACTAGTCCATGGTTAAAGTGGACCTCGCTATAAGTTTCCCTTTTTTCAATTTTTGTTGCGTTTTTAATATATATATATATATACGAATATCTTTAATCATTTAAAGTATTGGTGCCAAGTTCGTGCTTTTTCTTGTTCTTTTCTGCCTTGGGCTGTGAGTGATCTTGGTTTCTTCTGCAGGTATTTTTTTCTATGGGTGCGTTTTCGCCTATTGACCTGCGCCACTGATCTCTCATGGAATTTAAAATAAAATAATGGTGACACATTTTATAATTTTATAATTTTTCATTTATTTTTATTCTTATACAAAATTCCTTTTTAACGTATTTTTAATCATATACACATATGCATCATTTAATTATTACTCTTATACATATTTATTTCGGAGATTCATTCCGATTGTTGGATTATAATCTGTTTTTTAAATCCGAGCGCTCTCCTTGGTGTAGTGGTATGTCTGTCAGACTTTGATCCTTTTTCTTGCCCTCACGTCGTGGGTTCATTTTCTTTCTCCCCCCTTTTATTATTTTTTTCCCTATTTTTTTCATTTTTTCTTTCTCTTTTTCTCTTTTTTTCTTTTATCTGTAAAATATAATAAAGATATAATTGTTTTTTTAATTATGGAACGTTTAACCTCTATGAACTTTTCAAGACGCTTGAATTACTTTGATCTTTGACCTTTGCGGCGCACCTCGTGTCTTTGATGGCGCCAAATTTGAATCATGTATGTATAAATGCAATGACAGCTCTCTGTATTCATGTGTCAACCCCTGAAGAAGAAGCGTTATGCTTCGAAACGCGTAGGGATTAAAGGGTTAACTTTTTTAACCTTGTGTGGTTATGGAATTTGTCTGGCAGCGCACTTAAAGTCCAAGAATTTATTCCTTAGTAACTGTGGTGCGGTTCCGCTGTGGACCGTTGGACGTGCAGCAGGCTGACATACTATACAGGCTTTACTTTCTCTTTGAGAAGGTGAGTATAATACCTTTAGTATTTATACATTTTACCCGGATAAGACCCTATTGCGCTCTTGTTTCAACCTTTTAGTGCATACAATTCCTTGCACTAGAAATTTTCGGGGTCTCAAATCAAAAGGGGTGAATACATATGCACATGCAAATTGTTAGTTATTTGATCCCATAAATTTAATTTATACCTATATTTTCTCACTTCACTAACATAGACTATTTAGGGGTGATGCATCACACACAAATTGGATAACAAAAATATTCTTACATAGGTTGTAATGTAACAAAATAGGTAAAAATCAAAGGAGGCGAATACTTTCGCAAGCTACTGTAAACAGTAACTATAAGTCTAAGGTGGTAAAGAGGTTAAAGGGCCCGTTACACATAGCGATATTGCTAGCAATATCGCTGTAACATCACTGGTTTTGTGACGTTGCAGCGATATTGCTAGCGATATCGCTACATGTGATACTTACCCGCCGACCGGCTCCCCCGCTGGTTATCGCTGATCGCGCGAGAAGATCCTGGACCATTTCTCGTCGGGCGCTTCCTGCTGGGCTTCCTGTGGCGCCTACAAGCGACGCATGGACGCGGGCGAGAGGACGTCAGGATCGCCGCGTCTGACAGGTAAGTAGCGACCCCCGACCCCTGCTATGTCGCTGGTGATATCTGCCTGTGTGGCAGCTCACTAGCGACCACTTAGCGATGTACCAGCGATCCATATCGTTGTCGGGATCGCTGGTGCATCGCTAAGTGTAACGGTACCCTTAGTCTGCAATTTTCTGATGATTTCTGATGCACCAGTGTCTTCAGAACTTACTTGGCTATGGCTACATGCTTCGGACAATGAATTGTCTTCCAGTCAGACTGCCCAAAGAGAGATCATCTTGTTTTCATAAGTGCCTCCAAGCTCTACTGCATTATTTTAAATTCAGTCCAGCATCCACAGGGTCCCTTTTACCTAATTCCAATCAAGGCTTTGAAGATGTGTTTTCCAAGCAGAAAACTAAGATCCTATCTCCTCATCCGCCATATGGCTGCACTATTATTCTTCTTACAGGTACAGAAACACAGAGAGGAAGAGTTTATTATTTTCTACCTCTCTTAGTGTGTGAGACAAAATCCACTTACATTACAGAACTTCTGTAAGTGAATTCATCTAAACATCTTCATTCCCAGCCATTGCACGCTTCTTTTTTCATTAAAAAGAATGCACGGTCTCTGTGACCATGCATAGACTATAGGGGTCTGCATAAAATCACGGTTAAAGACTGTTATTTATTATCCCTCATCTCTGAGTTATTTGATAGGATTAAAGGTGATACCATCTTCACAAAATTTGACATGCATGGAGTTTATAATCTGAACTACATTAAAGAGAGAGATGAAGCATTCAATACCTGTGATAGCCACAATGAATATCTAGTTTTGCCTTTCGGATTATGCAATGCTTCAACTGTGTTCCAGCACTTTGTGAATGAGATATCTTGTGATATCCTGTATCAATTCATGCTAGTCTGTCTGGATGATATCCTAATTTGCGCCAGGAACTTATAATCTCATCATCCTCATGTCTACTCTATTCTGAAGAGACCGACAAAAGTTGGAGAAATGTCTTTTTGAGCATCATGAACTGTCATTCCCTGGAAGCATCATTCATTTCATCTGGAGGTCTACACATGGATACTGAAAAATGGTCGGCTATTTTATTTTTGTCACAACCAGTTGGTATTAAAGATCTCCAAAGATTAATCAGCTGTGCAAATTACTCCCGCCAGTTAAATAAAAACTACTTTCAAGCGGTTGCTCCACTAATAGCGGTAAATTGGTAGGGTTAATGTCTTTTTTTTATTAATGTAATTTATTATCTTCATACTTACCTACTGT
Organism: Dendrobates tinctorius; assembly: GCF_039654945.1. NCBI lineage: Eukaryota > Metazoa > Chordata > Amphibia > Anura > Dendrobatidae > Dendrobates > Dendrobates tinctorius. Next base: position 54,076,492 of record NW_027361732.1, read on the forward strand.
TAGACATATTTGGTGTCACCTACTGGCTTCCCACTTTTTAACATGTTTTAATGAGGAAGCGAGACAGAGAGAGAACAGCAATGGCGGTAAAATAGTTTTGGCACATGAGCCGGAAAGATACGTGCTGGCGCATGCGAACTGATGTTTTCGGCTCTGCCTGCAGTAGGAAAGAGCATAGTGCGGAGACATGAGTTGGTGATTTCTCTGCACAGGCTTGAGATTTTGCCCGGCTATGTGGATGACGCAGGAAACATCATCCATGTCAATCAAAGCAGTGATTGAAAGCCCAGAATGAACACCTCTAGGACAAGACTGACAGGATTAACATACAGTGCAGGAAAACTTTAAAATATTTTGGGGGGCTACAGTGGGAGTCAGGGGGTTATAACTATTTATGGAATGCAGCGCAGGTACTGAATAAGATGATAAACAAATTTTTCGTTTCCAGTGTCTTCCCGCTTGCATAATCTTTGACCATGGTGTGCAATTTGTTTCCAGGTTCTAGAGGGAGCTCTGCAAGAGCTTAAAGTCCTCCTTGAATGTCGCTTACTATGTGTGTTGCTATGCATAGCCAAGAATGTCACTTTCCCCTACCTATTGCTCTTAAAAGCTGTGAATAGTGTGTCTCAAGACATTGATAACATCTGTACTGAGGCTCATAGTGTTGACAAACACCTTCAACCTGCTCCCAAATTTGCTCTGAGAGGCAAGTCGGATGTCCTCCGAGTATTTTGGCGTGATCAGAGATTTAGTTTTGTCGACGCAGCTGCATGATTTGTGGCTTCTGGGCAGCCTGAATACATGTGAGGAATGCCTGTTTGTTAGGGAATCCCCACATGTATTTAGGCTGTCTAGCAGCTGCAAATTATGCAGCTGCGTAGACACAAACTAAATCTCTGAGAACGCCAAAATACTCAGAGGACACTCAAGCATGCTCAGGAAAACCCAAGCGAGTATACTCGCTCATCACTAATAGCTAATTCTAGAGAAGAGGGAGAGAGGATTCAAAAAGATATAAATGAACTGGAGCAGTGGGCAGCAACTAACAGAATGGTTTTTAACAGGGAAAAATGCAAAGTACTACATCTGGGCAATAAAAATGAAAAATAAATATACAGAATGGGAGGAATAGGGCTAAGCAACAGCACATGTGGGGAGTATAGGAGGGTGACTGTGTAACTGCCATTGGTCAGGTGATAGTGGGAGGAGCTACTGGGACTGGGAGTATAAGAGGTCAGGGAAGGTTCTAGAAGTTCCAGTCAGCCAGGGGAGCTCACAAGAGAGGAGGGTCTGCTGTCAGGAGAGGCATCAGAAGAAGCCTCAGAGAGAGAGACTGACAGTGGAGACGGTCATGGGGGGTGACCCAAAAGGACAGTGGCTGCGGAGAGAGACAGACTGTGAGTCTCAGGTGGACAGTGTACTCTAAAGGGCGCAACGCTGTGGTGAAAGTGCCTAGGGCAGCCACAGCGGAAAAGAGCCATAGAGGATGCCACGAACGGTAATACAAGGAAGAGAAAGTACCCGGTAAGAAGTGAAGTGTGAACTAATCCCGTGACAAAGTATGGTGGTGGTCCAGAAAACGGCCAATAAAATCTGAACTGTTGGACACAACCCTTGTCTCTGTCTCGTGTCTGCCGACGCCAAGAGGTGGGTCACCCCCCAGTTCTGTGGGATCAGCATCACAGCACACCTTCCCCGCTTATCTGCACTATCATCAGAATCTCCTCAGCACCATCTTAATCGCCACCCTCAGCCATCAGCCCCCACCACTACACACATGTGAAAAAGACTTGGGTATACTAATAGATCATGAACTGAACATGACTCAACAGTGTGATGCAACAGCAAAAAAGCAAATCCAATTCTGGGATGTATTAACAGAAGCATACAGTCTAGATCACATGTTGCCATCTACTCCTCTTTGGTCAGACCTCATCTGGAATACTGTGTCCAGTTTTGGGCACCACATTTTAATAAAGACATCAATAAACTGGAGCAAGTTCAGAGAAGAGCGACCAGAATGGTGACCAGTCTGCAAACCATGTCCAGTGAGGAACGGTTACAGGATTTGGGAATGTTTAGCTTGCAAAAAAGAAGACTGAGAGGAGACTTACAGTTGAGGCGAAAAGTATTGACACCCCTGCAATTCTGTCAGATAATACTCAGTTTCTTCCTGAAAATGATTGCAAACACAAATTCTTTGGTATTATTATCTTCATCTTCATTTAATTTGTCTTAAATGAAAAAAACCCAAAAGAGAATGAAGCAAAAAGAAAAACATTGATCATTTCACAAAAAACACCAAAAAAGGGCCAGACAAAACTATTGGCACCCTCAGCCTAATACTTGGTTGCACAACCTTTAGCCAAAATAACTGCGACCAACCGCTGTCTACATATATCTCAAGAGCTGCCTGTCACATTGTAGAAGGATCATATTTATTCTCATTTGTACAAGGAAAGACTAGAAGCAATTGGATGAAACTGAATGGGAGGAGACACAGATTAGATATTAGAAAAACTTTTTGACAGTTAGAGTGATCAATGAGTGAAACAAACTGCCACAAGAGGTGGTGAGTTCTCCTTTCAAGGAAGTCTTCCAACAGAGGCTGGATAGACATCTGTCTGGGATAATTTAGTGAATCCTGTTTGAGCAGGGGGTTGGACCAGATGACCCAGGAGGTCCCTTTCAACTCCACCATTCTATGATTCTATGAATTTAAATCAGGCACCTGTCTTGGCTCGGCTGGGCTCCACCTCCTTCCTTGATGGCTGCTCCTCTTAGCTGTGCTCCATGTAATAAGCACGCACTGGGATGCAGTAACACAAATGCTGCAGAGCAGGGATAAACCATATTTAATTATTTAACAGTGGGAAAACTCACAGGGAGATAGAGTAAACAAAGAGTACAAAGGTAAAACCGAATAAGCATTGGTTAACTAAACAGTCTCTTGTTAACGGTTCCACTTATTGTGACTCTGTAGCCTGTCACTCTCTGAAGGCCCCGTGGATCACAGAATGCTGGCGGTGTTCGGTGTAATGTCTGCTGGTGTCCTCACCTAGCACACAGTTCTTCTGGCGGCAGTGGGCGGTTTCCGGTTCTACCCCCTGAACCCCTAGTCCATATATTTGTGGAGTAAGAGAGCAGAGCTCCCCACAAGATTCCTTTCATCGCGGGTCTCCTTAAGCAGCCACTGTCACCTGAAAAGCTGCGCTGCAATATTTTACCTGGCGTGTGGCTCTCTGGATATCAGCCAACACCCGGACGACTATACTGTGATGCTCCGTCGATCGCACGCTCCCCTGTGCACCCACCGGGTTTTGGTGAGTCCCTCACTTTTGCTACCCTTTTCTTCATGCCGCGGCCTGTCACTCCCCTCTCAGCATTTGCGGTCTGTACCTCATCAGCGTTCTGGCGGGAAGACTGCTTCCGTTGCCACGCAACCCATTTTAACTCACAGTGACTGGCCATGCCCCTTTCACCCTGGTTACTAGCTTGCTCTGGCGGCAGTTTCATTCCCCCCAGGAACAGAAGATTCGGCCCCAGCAGTTCCGGGCCCAGTGCTTTAGCAGCTCTGGCAGCCCGGTCTTACCTTCTACACTCCACATTGAGTTTTACAAGTGGTCCGGAATGTCTCTATGATATTGTCTCCCTAGACCTTTAAACCCATTTTAACACACCCGGGTTTGTGAGCTTTGATCCAAAACTGTGTCTAACTAGATGCATGTTTGCACTCTAACTGAATCAAAGTACACGGCTACTGTAATCTCCTCAGATTTCTATGAACGTTGCACTATATCAGACATTTGACTGATGTATTCCAGTAAGTTTCTTCAACTATTATTGGACTCTGTTTTCATTACCTATATACGTATGCGTTCCTGAATCAGAAGTGGGATTTTCCTACATCTGCCTTCCTAGTTCTGTGGCTTCCAGTGTGTCCTGAGTTGCCTGTTTGTCTGCTGTCTAGTACAGCCAGTTAATAATAATAACAATAATAATAATAATAGTAATTTTATTTCTATAGAGCCAATATATTCCGCAGCACTTTATATTTTAGAGGGGACTTGTACAGACAATAAAAGACATTACAGCATAGCAATAATCACATAAACAACAGATACCAAGAGGAATGAGGGCCCTGCTCGCAAGCTTACATTCTGAGGAAAGAGGGGAGACACGAAAGGTGGCTGGTAACAACTGCTTTCATTGTTCTGACCAGCCATAATGTAAGAAATCGGCTGTTCATGTAATGCTGTATGAACCGGTTACCAACCAGTATGTGTAAAAGTACAGACACAGATGGCTATAAAATGCATAAAGTGTGTGAGAACAAGATCCAAAGGATCCTGGTTATGAAGAAAATTTTGAAAGGGAAAGCACAGGGATAGTTAAACAAATGTGATGAGGTTGTAGACCAGTCTGAAGATATGTGTTTTTAGGGCACGCTTAAAACTGTGTGTATTAGGGATTAATTAAATTACTGAGTAGTGTATTCCAAAGAATTGGCGCAGCACGTGAAAAGTCTTGGAGATGGGAGTGGGAGGTTCTGATTATTGAGGATGCTAACCTTAGATCATGAGCAGAATAGAGGGCATGGCAGTTATCCAAGTTCATTCTGTTCTAGGGGCCTTCAAGCCTGCTACATTTGTGGCCAAAAGTATTGACACCCCTGCAATTCTGTAAGATAATACTCAGTTTCTTCCTGAAAATGATTGCAAACACAAATTCTTTGGTATTATTATCTTCATTTACCATATATACTCGAATATAAGCCGAGATTTTCAGCCCAGATTTTCTCGTCTTATATTCGAGTCATATACATCGGGGGGTCGGAGGGGGAGGGGGGCGGGTGTGTCAGGTCATACTTACCCGTCCTGACGCTGTCTCTTGAACCCCCAGCTTCTCCGCGCTCTCTTCCTGCCTTCAGCGGTCACGTGGTACCGCTCATTAAAACTCATGAATATGCGGATATTCATGAGTTTTAATGAGCGGTATCACATGACCGCTGAACGCAGGAAGAGAGAGTGCGGAGAAGCTGGGGGCTCAAGAGACAGCGTCAGGACGGGTAAGTATAGCGATACTCACCTGTCCTGCGTCCATGGCTGCTGTCTGTCATCGGTCAGTGACTTAAGACAGCAGAGGGCGCGGTGACGTGATTAGTGCACGCCGCGCCCCCTGCAGTCTGAACGTCACTGACGTGGCAGATAGTGGTGAGCAGCCATGGACGCAGGACGGGTGAGTATCTGACACCCAGCGACGGAGAGGTGAGTATGTAATTTTTTTTATTTTTACATGCAGCAGCTGCGGCAGCACATGGAGGAATAATCTAAGGAGCTTCTTATGGGGTCAGCACATGGGGGAACTATCTATGGAGCTTCTTATGGGGTCAGCATATGGGGGAACTATCTATGGAGCTTCTTATGGGGTCAGCATATTGGGGAATAATCTAAGGAGCTTCTTATGGGGGCAGTATATGGGGGAACAATCTATGGAGCTTCTTATGGGGTCAGCATATGGGGGAATAATCTATGGAGCTTCTTATGGGGGCAGTATATGGGGGAACAATCTATGGAGCTTCTTATGGGTCAGCATATGGGGGAATAATCTATGGAGCTTCTTATGGGGGCAGTATATGGGGGAACAATCTATGCGGCTTCTTATGGGGGCAGTATATGGGGGAACAATCTATGCGGCTTCTTATGGGGGCAGTATATGGGGGAACAATCTATGGAGCTTCTTATGGGGGCAGCATATGGGGGAATAATCTATGGAGCTTCTTCTGGGGACACCATATGGGGGAATAATCTATGGAGCATTTCCCACCCTAGGCTTATACTCGAGTCAATAGGTTTTCCCAGTTTTTGTGGCAAAATTAGGGGGGTCGGCTTATACTTGGGTCGGCTTATACTCGAGTATATACGGTAATTTGTCTTAAATGAAAAAACACAAAAAGAATTGTCCTAAAGCCAAATTGGATATAATTCCACACCAAACATAAAAAAGAGGGTGGACAAAAGTATTGGCACTGTTCGAAAAATCATGAAATGCTTCTCTAATTTGTGTAATTAACAGCACCTGTAACTTACCTGTGGCACCTAACAGGTGTTGGCAAAAACTTAATCAGACTTGCAGCCAGTTGACATGGATTAAAGTTGACTCAACCTCTGTCCTGTGTCCTTGTGTGTACCACATTGAGCATGGAGAAAAGAAAGAAGACCAAAGAACTGTCTGAGGACTTGAGAAACCAAATTATGAGGAAGCATGAGCAATCTCAAGGGTACAAGTCCATCTCCAAAGACCTGAATGTTCCTGTGTCTACCGTGCGCAGTGTCATCAAGAAGTTTAAAGCCCATGGCACTGTGGCTAACCTCCCTAGATGTGGATGGAAAAGAAAAATTGACAAGAGATTTCAACGCAAGATTGTGCGGATGTTTGATAAAGAACCTCGACTAACATCCAAACAAGTTCAAGCTGCCCTGCAGTCCGAGGGTACAACAGTGTCAACCCGTACTATCCGTCGGCGTCTGAATGAAAAGGGACTGTATGACCCCACTTCTTACCCTGAGACATAAAAAAGCCAGGCTGGAGTTTGCCAAAACTTACCTGAAAAAGCCTAAAACGTTTTGGAAGAATGTTCTCTGGTCAGATGAGACAAAAGTAGAGCTTTTTGGGCAAAGGCATCAACATAGAGTTTACAGGAGAAAAAAAAGAGGCATTCAAAGAAAAGAATACGGTCCCTACAGTCAAATATGGCGGAAGTTCCCTGATGTTTTGGGGTTGCTTTGCTGCCTCTGGCACTGGACTGCTTGACCATGTGCATGGCATTATGAAGTCTGAAGACTACCAACAAATTTTGCAGCATAATGTAGGGTCCGGTGTGAGTCTCCCTCAGAGGTCATGGGTCTTCCAGCAGGACAATGACCCAAAACACACTTCAAAAAGCACTAGAAAATGGTTTGAGAGAAAGCACTGGAGACTTCTAAGGTGGCCAGCAATGAGTCCAGACCTGAATCCCATAGAACACCTGTGGAGAGATCTAAAAATGGCAGGTTGGAGAAAGCACCCTTCAAATATCAGGGACCTGGAGCAGTTCGCCAGAGAAGAATGGTCTAAAATTCCAGCAGAGTATTGTAAGAAACTCATTGATGGTTACCGGAAGCGGTTGGTCGCAGTTATTTTGGCTAAAGGTTGTGCAACCAAGTATTAGGCTGAGGGTGCCAATACTTTTGTCTGGCCCATTTTTGGAGTTTTGTGTGAAATGATCAATGTTTTGTTTTTTGCTTCATTCTCTTTTGTGTTTTTTCATTTAAGACAAATTAAATGAAGATAATAATACCAAAGAAGTTTTGTTTGCAATCATTTTCAGAAAGAAACTGAGTATTATCTGACAAAATTGCAGGGGTGTCAATACTTTTGGCCACAACTGTATGCCTGATGCCCTGGTTCCATGTGTTCTCCTCCTGCACTTGTAAGTTTGGCTTTCCTCACAGATTCTCCTCTTAAAATGGCTGTTGATGGAGGGTCAGATTGACCATCAAGTGGAGAAGGCTAATGGAGAGGTCTGGTCACATGCCCCACCAGCAACTGACACTTTGAGAACAGGAGAGCTGTGGACTCTGTGATGAAGGCCAACCCTAATAAAATGGTGAACCTGTAATGCACATAAATGTATTAGTACGTGCCATGGAATCAGTGCCCCCAACACAATTGTTAAAGTAAAGAAGCCGACCGTTTCAAAGTGAACCAATCATATTGAGGTACATTTGTAAAAAGTACAACTATACTATTATATTTTACCATGGCAAACTCTGGTAGTGCCAAATAAAAGAAAAGATTGTACAGATGTGAAACCTGGTCAGATGCTTCATTTATATGGCTCACGTGTTTTAACCATTTACTATCTCTATGTAAGTTAAAAAGCAATACTATTTATAGATGTGTCTTATTGTGTGGATCACGATGCTGATTGGATTCAGGCTCCTAGCAGAGCTGGAACGTGTTGTGCATGCATTATGAATACTATATACTATACTCTTAATAGTATAGTGTTCATGAGAAGAAAACAGTCTGGTTTTACTGTGCTAAGAATTCTTCAATAATGAATATATACTGTATATTTAAATAGTGTTAATATCTTCAGATATAACAGAAATCAAAGCTATATAGGCCCTAAATTGTACTAGTATGCTATATCTTAATATGACATAACAACATACACAATACTGACTATCCCAAAAGTAGGGAAAAATCACTGGATCATCCTGTATATCAAGATGTCACAGAGCCAAAGTGTCACATTTAGTTAGTGAGTTGGGACTTATCACTACACAAACTGCTCCCGTGCCTGATTTTTATTAGTATCATTATTTTTTACTATTTTTCAATACTATTTATTGTCCGGATGCATTTCATCTTACCGTCTTATTGTGCTAGGGTATGCAATTCCTGCAAAGTGCTATATTTGACTTGACGTATGATTTCACACCAAGCCTTCTGGGCAGAAAGTATTTTCAGACACAATCAATAATATTCCATACATTATCAGAATTCCCAAAAACTGATTAATGATGACCTGTATTTGTAATAACCCAAAAGGAAATTCATCTATGCTCATTTTAATGCCAATTTTCCTTCCGTATACTCAGTAACCTATAACACCTTAATGATTTCCCTTGTTTCGCTGTCTCCGCTTCTCGGCTCCTTACAACAGGACATATAGAGTTGCGTTTCAATGTTTTAATATTGTTAGAGCAGGGAGATAAACACTTTAGTACATATTGGAGAGTAATAAATTGTGTTGAACATTGATAAACTAATGCAATTACCAGCAAGGTCACAGAGTCAGCTAATTTAGAAATATCAGTAGTAGGATTTTGAGTTGTCCCCTGGAGAACTGTAGCCACTTTATTACAGCAGCAGGGTGAGGAGGAAATGGTACATTACGATTGATCTTTTGATCTAATTGTAGAACTCTGCCATCCCCTGTTTGTCCAGAAGTGCTTAGCTAGCAAGAAGAATCACTGCACAGCTAATTGAGGAAAATACCCTAAAATGTGATGAAATGTGAGAAATAAAGATTACCTTGAGCTTTGAATTAGCTCTCCATTACATTGTATGAAACAGAACGGACAGTTAATAACACAAATCGCATTATCAGTCCATATTCTGTCTCCAGTTACATTGCTTCAGTTTATTGGCCTAGAAATTAATATACAGATTAATACATTCTGCTTCTGTAAACGGGACTTTTCAGTGTAATGTCGGGTGAGTATATGGTAATTAACACATAGCAATTTAGAGACTTTCCATGGATAGATCACCAGAATGGAACATGTGAACATTGGGGAGATATTGGGATATAGGACACAGGACTACTATATGATAACATTTGGACTAGGAACATATAGAATTAAAAAAAGCAAACATTTTTGTTAAAATGTCTATTTTAAATGACCTTATAAAAACAAGATATATTCCGGGTGGGCCATTTATATGGATACACCTAAATAAAATGGGAATCGTTGGTGATATCAACTTCCTGTTTGGAGCACATTAGTATATGGGAGGAGGAAACTCTTGAAGATGGGTGGTGACCATAGCGGCCTTTTTGAAGTCGACCATATTGGATCCAACTTTATTTTTTCGAATGGGAAGAGGGTCATGTGACACGTCAAACTTATCGAGAATTTCACAAGAAAAACAATGGTGTGCTTGGTTTTAACGTAACTTTATTCTTTCATGAGTTATTTACAAGTTTATGACCACTTATAAAATGTGTTCAAAGTGCTGTCCATTGTGTTGGATTGTCAATGCAACCCTCTTCTCCCACTCTTGACACACTGATAGCAACACCACAGAAGAAATGCTAGTCTAAGGGGGTCAGATTCCTCTTAGGAATGCTTGGACCTGACACCCATAATGTGGTGGTGCACCATCTTGCTGAAAAAACTCAGGGAACCTGCCATCTTCAGTGCATAAAGAGGGCAACACATCATCATGTAGCAATTTCAGATATCCAGTGGCATTGAGGTTTCCATTGATGAAGAATGTCCCAACTATCTTTGTACCCCCATATACCACACCATACCATCAATTATGGGTGTCAGGTCCGAGCATTCCTACATGAACAGTTTCCTGGAAAGTGGATTAGTCATTGTTGGCCAGCTCAATGGCCACCAAGGTCTCCCGATCTGATCTCCTTAGACTTTTATCTTTGGGGTCATCTGAAGGCAATTGTCTATGCTGTAAAGATGCGAGATGTGCAGCATCTGAAACAACAGATACTGGAAGCCTGTGCTAGCATTTCTTCTGCGGTGTTGCTATCAGTGTGTCAAGAGTGGGAGAAGAGGGTTGCATTGACAATCCAACACAATGGGCAGCACTTTGAACACATTTTATAAGTGGTTATAAACTTGTAACTCATGAAATAATAAAGTTATGTTAAAACTAAGCACACAATTGTTTTTCTTGTGAAATTCTCAATAAGTTTGATCTGTCACATGACCCTCCTCCCATTGAAAAAAATACAGTTGGTCACCACCCATCTTGAAAAGTTTCCCCCCTCGCATATACTAATGTGCCAAAAACAGGAAGTTGATATCACCAACCATTCCCATTTTATTTAGGTGTATCCATATAAATGACCTACCCTGTACAATTCTACGTCCAAGATACCTAAAGCACTAGCTAGCCAGACCAGTACTAACTTTATTTGAAACCTTGGGTTAAACATTCATACACATTAGGGCTCATTTATACATCAGTGATTTTTCTTATACACAAAAAGTGTCTGAGTTTCAGCATTGTTTTTGGTCATAGACTCAGTTTGGTCAGAGTGTCATCAGGGTTTGGTCAGAGTGTCATCATAGTTTGGTCAGTGTGTCTGTTTTTACTATCAAAGTTTGGTTAGAGTTTCATCAGTTCTTCTCAAATGAAAAAAAATGATGAAGATTTCTCATTCTTCTCTTATCAAAGAACCCTTAGAAAATGGACAGCAAATGGATGGCATCTGAGTACAGTTCATCTTTTTCATGGACACATAGACTTGCACTGGTGAGATTGATCAGAGACTGGAATCAATTTCAGACATACTGTCATGTCCGCCATGTCTGTCATGTCCGCCATGTCTGTCATGCCGCAAGATGCCTGGAGCAGTGTGCACGCGCGCCTTGCCTCATGGCCGCGCGCTGTTACTGGGTGGTCATCCGTCTCTGCAATCCGCTGTATTCCTGGAAACCCCTGATCATGTGACCTTTCCTATGTTCCAGCCCTGCTCTGGTTCTGCAATCGGCTGTATTCCTGGAACTCCCTGATCATGTGACCTTCTCTATGGTTCTACCCAGGCTGTTCTAGCAATGCTCTCTGTGATCCTGGAGGATCTGAACTCAAAGTCCCTCCCTGGTCCTGACCCGGAAGTACTGGTGCTATGGTGCTATATCAGACCGCCCCTCCCTATGGTCAGGGCCTGATTATTGTGTTGCTTCCTTGCATGGCTGCTTGGTCTGCTCGGTTGCTCCCTGTATTCTGTGCCCCTGCACTCTGCGCTGTCGTGCGTCTCTGCACACGCTCTGTGCTTGTACTCTGCCTCTTGTCTCGTGTTGTCTCTCGTGCCATGTTTGTCCTTGCCTTGCTTTGCCTTGTAGTACTTTCGCTATTCTCTGCCTTAGCCTGTTTTCGCCATGTTGTGTCCTTGCTCTGCCTTGCCTGTTTTGCCATGTCTGGTCTTTGCTATTATGATCCTTGTAGTACTTCTCATGTTTCTTGTCTCAGCCTGGTTTTCCATACTCAGCCCTATGGTGCTCTCTTGCACATTTCCACGCTAGTCTCAAGGTTCTTCCTTGACCCGGCTCTGGGCTTCTGCCTACGCTCTGCTGCTAGCCCTTTTCTCTCTCTGACCCAGCTCTGTGCTTCTACCTAGGTTCTGCTCCTTGCTTTGTCCTCTCCTTTCCCTGTCTGGTTTTCCCTTCCCCTCGTCTTGTTGTTTCAGTACCAACCTGTTGATCGCGTCACACAGGACAGTGTCCCATGTCGTGTTGTTGTTTCAGTACCGACCTGTTGGTTGTGTCACACAGGACAGGCAAACGTGACAGATTGCCCCTTGCCCACCTCCTGTGCCTTAGTCGTGCCGCGTGCTTGTGTCTCAGCTGTGTGCACTGGCCAGTGAGGCGTGTCTCCTGCCTCGAACCCTGGCGTGGCTCCTAGCACGCACCCTGCCTCGAACCTTGTCGTGGCTCCTAGCACGCACCCTGCCTCAAACCCTGGCGTGGCTCCTAGCACGCACCCTGCCTCGAACTCTGGCATGGCTCCTAGCACCCACTCTGCCTCAAACCCTGGCGTGGCTCCTAACACGCACCCTGCCTCGAACCCTGACATGGCTCCTAGCATGCACCCTGCCTTGAACCCTGGCGTGGCTCCTAGCACGCACCCTGCCTCAAACCCTGGCGTGGCTCCTAGCACACACCCTGCCTTTGAACCCTGACCCTGACGTGCCCCTCTGCACGCGCAGGACCCTGTCTTGTATGTTGAACCTGACCCTGGCGTGCCCCTTGGCACACGCAGGACTCTGCCTTGTACCTTGTGCCTTGGCGTATCTCTACACACGCACCCTGTCTTGTTTGTTGAACTCTGAACCCTGGCGTGTCCCCTACACACGCACCTTGCCTTGCACCTTGCTTTGAGCCCTGGCGTGTCCCCTACAAACGCACCTTGCCTTGCACCTTGCTTTGAACCCTGGCGTGTCCCCTACACACGCACCTTGCCTCGCACCTTGCTTTGAACCCTGGCATGTCCCCTACACACGCACCCTGCCTTGCACCTTGTCCTGGACCCTGGTGTGCCCCTAGCACGCACCCTGCCTGGAATCCTGCCTTGGACCTCAGCGCGTTCCCTAACACGCACCATGTCTGGAGATCTGTCGTGCCTCCTTGCCTGAACCCTGGTTTGCCTGCCGGATGCCCGGAACCTGCCGATCGCTGCCAGAGATCGTAAGCCTGATGACTGCGGCCTGATGTCCGGAGCTGATGTCCGCAGCCTGATGCACTGATCATGTCGATCGTTGCCAGCTGTCCGGAGTCCGATGCCATTGTGCCTTTGCCTGTACCCAGGTGTGCCACCTGGTACATACCATGCTATGGAACTTGGCGTGCCCACGCACGCACCTTACCATGTTTGCGTGTTCTCACCTTTCGCACCGAATGTTATCCTGAAGTTGTCTTAGAATCGTAGAGTTGGAAGGGACCTCCTGGGCCATCTGGTCCAACCCCCTGCTCAAAGCAGGATTCGCTAAATCATCCCAGTCAGATGTCTGTCCAGCCTCTGTTTGAAAACTTCCATTGAAGGAGAACTCACCACTTCTCGTGGCAGCCTGTTCCACTCATTGATCACTCTAACTGTCAAAAAGTTTTTTCTAATATCTAATCTGTGGCTCCTCCCATTCAGTTTCATCCCATTGCTTCTAGTCTTTCCTTGTGCAAATGAGAATAAAGTTGATCCTTCTACAATGTGACAGCCCTTTAGATATTTGTAGACAGCTATTAAGTCTCCTCTCAGTCTTCTCTTTTGCAAACTAAACATTCCCAAATCCTTCATCCTTTCCTCATAAGACAGGGTTTGCAGACCGGTCACCATTCTGGTCGCTCTTTTCTGAACTTGCTCCAGTTTGTTGATGTCTTTTTTAAAATGTGGTGCCCAAAACTGGACACAATATTCCAGATGACGTCTGACCAAAGAGGAGTAAAGGGAAATAATGACTTCACGTGATCTAGACTGTATTCTTCTGTGAATACATCCTAGAATTGCATTTGCCTTTTTTGCTGCTGCATCACAATGTTGACTCATATTCAGTCTGTGATCTATTAGTATACCCAAGTCTTTTTCACATGTGCTTTCACTTTCCTCCCATTCTGTATATGCTTTTTTCATTTTTATTGCCCAGATGTAGCACTTTGCATTTCTCCCTGTTAAAAACCATTCTGTTAGTTGCTGCCCACTTCTCCAGTTTATTTATATCTTTTTGAATCCTCTCTCTCTTCTCTAGTATTAGCTATCCCTCCTAGCTTTGTGTCATCAGCAAATTTAATCAGTTTACCCTCAATTCCTTCATCTAAATCGTTGATAAAGATGTTGAACAATACAGGGCCCAGGACAGAGCCCTGTGGTACCCCACTTGAGACATTCTTCCAACTGGATGTGCAGCCATTTACGACCACTCTTTGGGTCCGATCACTAAGCCAGTTAAGAATCCACCTAACAGTTGCCTTGTCCATTCCATACTTAGTCATTTTTTCAATAAGGATTGTATGAGAGACTTTGTCAAATGCTTTGCTGAAGTCAAGATATACTATATCTACAGCATTTCCTTGATCCACCCAATCAGTGATTCCGTCATAGAAGGAAATTAAGTTAGTCTGACATGACTTATTAGTTACAAACCCATGCTGACTCTGTTTAATCACTTCATTCTTATCCAGGTACTGACATACATGTTGTTTAATAATTTGTTCAAAGATCTTTCCTGGTATAGAAGTCAGACTCACCGGCCTATAGTTGCCTGGGTCCACCTTCTTCCCCTTTTTGAAGATAGGAACAACATTTGTTCTTCTCCAGTGTTCTGGCACTTCTCCTGTTCACCAAGAATTTTCAAAGATTATGGAGAGGGGTTCAAAAATTTCTTCTGCTATCTCCTTCAGTACTCTGGGGTGTAATTCATCTGGACCTGGAGACTTGAATTCATTTAGGTTAGCTAAGTGTCTCCTCACTATCTTTCTGTTTATAGATATCCTGGATTCTTCTATTCCCTTAATAGGACAGTGAAGAACAGTTGATGTTACATTTCCTTTCTGAGATGCAAAATAGGAATTTAAAAGTTCAGCCTCCTCAACATCCTGTCTTACCATTTCATCATTTTCATCCTGTAAAAATCCTATAGCATCTTTGACTTTTCTTTTACTTTTGACATATCCCCAAAATCCTTTATTATTGTGTTGTGAGTTCATTTTCCCCTCCGTCACTGAGGCCTGGTGAACTCCCTATTCTAGTGAAGGAAGGTAGTGAGCCTGATTATCAGGCACCTGGGACTAATGAAGACGATTGGCTGAGTGGAGTCACTGACTGGATTTAAGGCAGCCTATGCCCTTTCTGCCCTGCGGGTGATTTCTCTGTGGACTCTTGGACACCAGTCTGATTCCTGCTCTCCTAAAAGCTAAGTTTTCTGTTTTGCCTTTTTGCATCTAAGATTTGTTTTTGTTTTTCTTGCTTTTTGGATTCTGCCACTCCCTGCTGGAGTGTGCAGTGTTCCTTGAGCTCTGTCTTCTGAAAGTACCTGAGTGCTGATTTAGTTTTTGAAGCTTAGTTGCTTCAGGGCCATTTTTATATCAGCTTGTTGGCTTTTGTCTCTGATAGGGTTTTGGCAGATTGCAGACAGCAGCCTTCCTATCCGTTCCTATCTAGGTAGTTTTTGGGCCCCGTCTTTGCTCAGCCTGTCTTTCTGTCTGTGTAAGTGTTTTCATCTTGCTTCACCGTCATTATATGTGGGGGGCTGCCTATTGCTTTGGGGTCTGCTCTGGGGCAGTTAGATTTCCCCTTTCCTTCTTTAGGCCTATGTATCTCTCCGGCTGTGATCGAGGGGTCTAGGTCATCGTAGGAACCCCCCACAGCTACTGCTAGTTGTTGTTGATAGGTTCAGGGGTCTGCAATCTGATAGTTGCCAACTTCTCTGGTTTTCAGGACTTAGCTAGCATTTCTGTTTTTGCCTCCTACGGTGACTCAATCATAACAGAATCACCCACCCAACCGCAGATCCTGGGGTACTCAATAGCAGGAAAGAATTGTGTTTAAAAAAAAAAAAAAAATGTGTGTATATTCTTTCCTCTATATCTCTGAGGCCGTAGGGGGAATTTTTTTTTTCTCTCAATGGAGATAAAGCAAGTGTCTGATCGTGTGGAGCAGCTCGCTGCTGAAGTGCGAGGAATTTCCGCCTATCTTGCTCGTTCACATGCTGTTGAACCAAAGATCCCCACACCTGATGTATTTTTTGGGGATCGATCTAAATTTTTGAGTTTCAAAAATAATTGTAAATTATTTTTTGCTTTGAAGCCTAACTCGTCAGGGAGCCCCGCGCAGCAGGTTAAAATTGTCATCTCTTTGCTGCGCGGCAATCCCCAGGATTGGGCGTTTTCTTTGAAACCAGGTGACCCTATTCTGACTAATGTGAACGCATTTTTTCAAGCCTTGGGGTTGCTGTACGACGAACCTAATGCTATTGATCAGGCTGAAAAGACCCTGTTAGCATTGAACCAGGGTCGAGAATCTGCAGAGTTGTACTGTCAAAAGTTCCGAAAGTGGGCGGTCCTTACTACCTGGAATGATAGTGCCTTGGCTGCTCTCTTTCGGAAGGGTTTGTCAGAAGCCGTAAAAGATACTATGGTGGTATTTCCTGTTCCCTCTGGTCTGGACGATTCTATCTCTTTAGCCATTCAGGTTGATCGGCGTTTACGTGAACGCAGGATTACACTAGAGGTGTTGCCACCGGTTGAACAGACGTCTGAACCTATGCAATGTGATAGAGTTTTGTCTAAGGCGCAATGTCAGGAATTCAGAAGGCGTAATAAGCTGTGTTTTTTCTGTGGAGATGCCTCACATGTTATTTCTGTTTGTCCTAAACGTGAGAAACGCTTTGCACACACGTTTTCTGTTGGTGGGGTTCAGCCTAAGTTTCTTTTGGCGATTACTCTGATCTGTTCCCTGTCCACATTTTCCGCCAAAGCTTTTGTGGATTCGGGAGCAGCGCTAAACCTAATGGACTTGGATTTTGCTAAACGTTGTGGATTTCCGTTGACACCTCTGCAGACGCCTATCCCTTTGAGGGGGATTGATGCTACCCCTCTGGCTAAAAATAAACCTCAGTTTTGGACCCAGTTGGTCATGCGGGTCGCCCCAGACCACCAAGAAAGTTGCAGATTTTTGGTGTTGCATGGTCTGCATGATGCCGTTGTTCTGGGGTTTCCCTGGTTGCAGATTCATAATCCAGTTTTGGATTGGAAGTCTGTGTCTGTGGTGAGTTGGGGTTGCCGGTGTACCTTTAGTGAGGCTCCGGTTTTTTCCACCTCTCCTCAGTCGCATGAGGTTCCTGACTATTTGGCAGACTACTATGATATATTTAGTGAGAATGAGTCTGCGTCCTTGCCTCCTCATAGGAGTTATGACTGTGCAATTGAACTAAACCCGGGGTGTAAATTTCCTAAGGGTCGATTTATCTGTACCCGAGCACGAGGTTATGCGGTCCTATATTAAGGAGGCGTTGGAGAAGGGTCATATTAGACCATCCTCTTCACCCTTAGGTGCCGGGTTTTTTTTTGTGGCCAAGAAGGATGGTTCTTTAAGGCCTTGTATTGATTATCGTGCCCTCAATAAAATTACTATTAAATATCAGTATCCGTTACCCCTGATTTCAGATCTATTCTCTAGAGTCAGAGGTGCTTGCTGGTTTACCAAGCTTGACCTCAGAGGGGCGTATAATCTTATCCGCATTAAGCAGGGGGATGAATGGAAGACGGCGTTTAATACTCCGGAGGGACATTTTGAGTACCTGGTGATGCCTTTTGGGCTCACTAATGCCCCTTCTGTCTTCCAGTGCTTCATGAACGATATTTTCCGAGACTTTGTCGATAAATTTTTGATTATCTATCTGGATGATATTTTGATCTTCTCCAAGGATTGGGATTCTCATGTGGAACATATTCGGACTGATGCCTTTTTGGAGTAGACAGAATTTCCTTTTTGGGATTTATTTTGTCTCCGTCAACTATTGAAATGGACCCGGCCAAGGTACAGGCCATTTATGATTGGGTTCAGCCCACTTCTTTGAAGGCCCTCCAGAAGTTTTTGGGTTTTGCTAATTTTTATCGGAAATTTATAGCAAAATTTTCTAGTATTGCCAAACCATTGACTGACCTGAGCAGGAAGGGTGCGGATGTGTTGAATTGGTCTCCGGAGGCGGTTGCTTCCTTTCAGGAGCTGAAGCGTAGATTTACCTCCGCCCCGGTTCTGCGGCAGCCTGATGTCTCACTCCCATTCCAGGTAGAGGTGGATGCTTCTGAGATTGGTGCAGGAGCGGTGTTGTCCCAAAAGGATCCGGTAACATCTAAAATGAATCCCTGTGCTTTCTTTTCCCGTAAGTTCTCTTCACCTGAACGTAACTATGATGTGGGGAATCGGGAACTGTTGGCCATGAAATGGGCATTTGAGGAGTGGAGACATTGGTTGGAGGGAGCCAAACATCAAGTTGTGGTCCTCACTGACCACAAAAATTTGATTTACCTAGAGTCGGCTAAACGCTTGAACCCTAGACAGGCTAGGTGGGCCTTGTTTTTTACACGTTTTGATTTTGTGGTCTCTTTCCTTCCTGGAACTAAGAATGTCAAGGCAGACGCCCTCTCTAGGAGTTTCTTTGCTGATTCTCCTGTGGTGACCAAGCCTGCCACCATCTTAGGCGAAGGGGTAGTTCTTTCTGCCATCTCACCCGATTTGAGACTTGCTCTGCAAGAGTTCCAGGAGGACAAACCTGAGCGTTGCCCCAGTGGAAAGTTGTATGTTCCTGACCAGTGGAAGAAGAGAGTGATGTCTGAAGTTCATTGCTCTGCATTGGCTGGTCATCCAGGTATTTTTGGTACTAGAGATCTGGTGAGTCGCTCTTTTTGGTGGCCCACCTTGTCTCATGATGTCAGGAATTTTGTGCAGTCCTGTGGGACTTGCTCCCGGTCTAAATCTTGTTCTCGCTCTAGTGGATTGTTGATGCCTTTGCCAGTCCCCAGGAGGCCATGGACCCATATTTCAATGGATTTCATCTCTGATATGCCGGTCTCTCAAAGAATGACTGTTATTTGGGTGATTTGTGATAGGTTCTCTAAGATGGTTCATCTTGTACCACTCCCTAAGTTGCCATCTTCCTCTGAGTTGGTGCCTCTGTTTTTGCAACAGGTGGTTCGCTTGCACGGGATTCCTGAGAACATTGTATCTGACAGAGGAGTTCAATTTGTGTCTAAATTTTGGAGGACGTTCTGTTCCATGTTGGGAATTCAGTTGTCCTTCTCCTCTGCTTTTCACCCTCAGACCAATGGGCAGACAGAGAGAACAAACCAGACCTTGGAGTCCTATTTGAGATGTTTTATTTCCGCTGATCAGGATGATTGGGTTTCATTTTTGCCCTTGGCCGAATTTGCTTTGAATAATAGAGCTAGTTCTGCCACTTTGATGTCACCTTTTTTTTGTAACTTTGGTTTTCACCCTCGATTTTCTTCAGGGCAGGTGGAGCCTTCTGCCTGCCCAGGTGTTGACACTGTGGTGGAGAGAATGCACCAGATCTGGGACCAAGTGGTGGATAAGTTATCTCTCTCCCAGGAAAAGGCCCAGCGGTTTTCCAATCGACATAGGACCATTGGTCCCCAGTTTAAGATTGGTGATATGGTGTGGTTATCATCAAAAAATATTGCTATGAAGGTGGCTTCTCCTAAGTTTAAGCCTAGATTTATTGGACCTTACAAGATTTTGGAGATTATTAATCCGGTCTCTTTTCGTTTGGCTCTTCCTGTCACATTTAAGATCCATAATGTGTTCCATAAGTCCTTGTTGAAGAGGTTTGTTGAGCCAGTTGTGCCTGAGGTGGCACCTCCGGACCCTGTATTGGTTGAAGGTAACTTGAAATATGAGGTAGAGAAAATTCTGGATTCCCGTCTGGCTAGACGGAGACTCCAGTATTTGGTTAAGTGGAAGGGTTATGGTCAGGAGGATAATTCCTGGGTCTCTGCCTCTGATATTCATGCCAAAAGATTGGTGCGTGCCTTTCATCGGGCTCACCCTGATCGCCCTGGTAGCGTTGTTGAGGGTTCGGTGACCCCTCCTCAAGGGGGGGGTACTGTTGTGAGTTCATTTTCCCCTCCGTCACTGAGGCCTGGTGAACTCCCTATTCTAGTGAAGGAAGGTAGTGAGCCTGATTATCAGGCACCTGGGACTAATGAAGACGATTGGCTGAGTGGAGTCACTGACTGGATTTAAGGCAGCCTATGCCCTTTCTGCCCTGCGGGTGATTTCTCTGTGGACTCTTGGACACCAGTCTGATTCCTGCTCTCCTAAAAGCTAAGTTTTCTGTTTTGCCTTTTTGAATCTAAGATTTGTTTTTGTTTTTCTTGCTTTTTGGATTCTGCCACTCCCTGCTGGAGTGTGCAGTGTTCCTTGAGCTATGTCTTCAGAAAGTACCTGAGTGCTGATTTAGTTTTTGAAGCTTAGTTGCTTCAGGGCCATTTTTATATCAGCTTGTTGGCTTTTGTCTCTGATAGGGTTTTGGCAGATTGCAGACAGCAGCCTTCCTATCCGTTCCTATCTAGGTAGTTTTTGGGCCCCGTCTTTGCTCAGCCTGTCTTTCTGTCTGTGTAAGTGTTTTCATCTTGCTTCACTGTCATTATATGTGGGGGGCTGCCTATTGCTTTGGGGTCTGCTCTGGGGCAGTTAGATTTCCCCTTTCCTTCTTTAGGCCTATGTATCTCTCCGGCTGTGATCGAGGGGTCTAGGTCATCGTAGGAACCCCCCACAGCTACTGCTAGTTGTTGTTGATAGGTTCAGGGGTCTGCAATCTGATAGTTGCCAACTTCTCTGGTTTTCAGGACTTAGCTAGCATTTCTGTTTTTGCCTCCTACGGTGACTCAATCATAACATTATTGCTTTTGACATCTCTTGCAAGCCTCAATTCATTTTCAGCTTTAGATAATCTGATTTGTGCCCTGCAGGTTCTGCAGACAGCATTATATTCTTCTTTAGATATGCCTCCCTCTTTCCATTTTATAAACATTTTTTCCTTCCTTTTTATCATGTGCTTAAGTTCTGTGTTCATCCATCCTGGTTTCCTTAAATGTTTCCTATTCTTCCCTCTTTTCGGAATTGTTAACAATTGTGGTTTGAGAATTTCATTTTTCAAGATTTCCCATCCTTCCTGGACATTTTTGTCTTTAAGGATATCCAGCCATTGGATCCCTCCAATTCTCTTTCTGAATCCCTTAAAATCTGCCTTTCTGAAATCTAACCTTGACATCTGAGTCTTCACAGGTCTTTCTCCTCTAGTTATCCAAAATTCTAAAATAGCATGGTCGTTACCTCCTAGGGTCCCAGCCACTTTTACCTCCTCAACCATTTCCTCCCTGTTTATAAGGATTAGATCCAAGGTAGCAGTTCCCCTTGTTTTCTCCCCTACCTTTTGGAAGATAAAGTTCAGCGAGAGAGGATAAGAATTTCCTTGACCTATTAGTTTTGCCTGAGAGACATTCCCAACAAATGTCTGGATAGTTGAAATCTCCCATGACAACTATGTCATATTTTTTGGAGAACTTGGCCATTTGATAAATAAAGAGTTCATCCATATCTTCAGCTGGCACAGGCGGCCTGTAGTAAATGCCTACAATGGTGTCCTTTCCATTGTTCTGTCCTTGTATTCTTACCCAAACAGTTTCCACAGAACTCCCAGTCTCTGAAGCTTCAATCTCTGTGCAGATATACGCGTTTCTAACATACAATGCGACACCTCCTCCTCGTTTATCAAGTCTGTTTCTTGCAAATAAGTTGTATCCTTCTAGTCTTGTATTCCAATCATGTGTATTGTCCCACCAAGTTTCAGTGATTCCAATGACATCATATTTCTTTTCCTGTGTTAGTAGTTCCAATTCTCCTTGTTTGTTGCCCATGCTTTGTGCATTAGTATAGAAACATTTTAGTTTGTGATAGGTTTCTCTTTCTCCAATATTTTTATTGATTAGATTATTTTGTCTTTGTTCTTCCTTTCCGCTTCTAATAGCAGAGTTCTCAATAGCATTTGTCAGGTGTATGGCTTTTTCTGGTCTTTTGCTTCCCTTCCCACATTGTTCTAGTTTAAAGCTCTCCTTACAAGTGTAGCAAGGCGACTTCCAAATACATGTTTTCCAGTCTTCGTAAGGTGCACCCCATCTCTAGCAAGTAGTCCATCGTATAAGTAATTCACTCCGTGATCCAGAAATCCAAATCGTTGCTGACGGCACCATCGACGTAGCCAGTTGTTCACCTGCAGAATCTTAATCCACCTCCTTGTTCCATGGCCATCCACTGGGAGGATGGAAGAGAAAACCACCTGCGCTCCCAGTTCTTTCACTTTCTTGCCTAAGTCTTCAAAGTCTCTGCAGATGGTTTCCAGGTAATTTCTTGCGGTGTCATTTGTCCCCACAACAAGTAGTAGCAGGAATGGGTAGTCATCTGTAGGTCTGAAGAGTCCTGATATCCTGTCAGACACATCTTTAATTTTTGCACCTGGAAGACAGCACATTTCTCTTGAAGTTATATCCGGTCTGCAGATAGCGGCCTCTGTTCCTCTCAACAGGGAATCCCCCATGACCCCCATGAAGATACCTTGAACTTACGTCTTGTCTTGTTTTGCTTCCTGCTTCCCTGGTCGTCAGACACTCATACTGTCCCCCTGAGCCGGCCGTCTGGTCCCAGCAGTCGTGGTGGCTCACCCCCTTGGTCTTGCCCCTGACACTCCCTGTATAGGGGGTGGTTCCTCACAAGGTCAGCTCGCCCTCGGTGGGTGGGTGCCAAGGACCCAAAGGGTCCACTCAAAAAATCGGCTCAGCAGACGCTGAGTCCCTCACACATAAATGAAAATACACAGACATGTGAACAGCTCCATAGACTATAATAGATACAAGTTATAGCCATGAAAAAACAGATAAAGCTCTTACGTGAAAAACTGATGTCTAATGAGCCCTTATAAATAAATTATAGGAACTCACCACTTTCAATTATCTAATATATATGAGAGTTTCATGACTATGTTCTGATAACAGGTGGAGGAGGTAAGAAGGATCTGGCAAGCTAATTTTCAACATCTGATCTTTAGTTAGTTCTACAGGAGATAACAACTGCCATAAAGAACTGCCAGAGGCTTGTGCCCATTTCCTATTGAAAAAAAACATGCAAGTTGTGCCTAGTCAAGTGTGAATGATTTTGGTGGTACATTGTTCCATCTATAGTTTCATGTAAATGACAGGATCCTGCAATGCAGTAGCCCCTTATGGACATTGTCATATGTACCTTAGAGTCTGTCAATGTAGCTTCTCTGTTGCTATTGGAGAAAAGGAAAATAGCTTGGGTTGGCTACAATCTTTACTCCTCATAGGAGTTATGACTGTGCAATTGAGTTGATGCCTGGGTGTAAATTTCCCAAGGGTCGGCTTTTCAACTTATCAGTACCCGAACATGATGCTATGCGATCCTATATTAAGGAGTCGTTGGAGAAGGGTCATATTAGACCATACTTGTCACCTTTAGGTGCTGGGGGGTTTTTTGTGGCCAAGAAAGATGGTTCATTAAGACCGTGTATTGATTATCGTTCCCTTAACAAGATGACGGTTAAATATCAGTACCCGTTACCTCTGATGTCTGATTTATTCTCCAGAGTTAAGAGTGCCTGCTGGTTTACTAAGCTTGACCTCAGGGGGGCATATAATCTTATTCACATCAAGCATGGGGATGAATGGAAGGCGGCGTTTAATACTCCGGAGGGACATTTTGAGTACCTGGTGATGCCTTTTGGGCTCACTAATGCCCCTTCTGTCTTCCAGTCCTTTATGAATGATATTTTCCGTGACTTTGTGGATAAGTTTTTGATCATCTATCTGGATAATATTTTGATCTTTTCTAGTGATTGGGATTCTCATGTGGAACATGTCCGGACTGTGTTCTGGATTTTGAGGGAGAATTCCCTGTTTGTTAAGGGATCGAAATGCCTCTTTGGTGTACAGAGGATTTCATTTTTGGGATTTATCTTGTCTATATCGACTATTGAAATGGACCCGGCCAAGGTACAGGCCATTTATGATTGGGTTCAGCCTACTTCTTTGAAGGCCCTCCAGAAGTTTTTGGGTTTTGCTAATTTCTATCGTAAATTTATAGATAATTTTTCTGGTATTGTCAAACAACTGACTGATCTGACCAAGAAGGACGCTGATGTGCTGAATTGGTCTCCTGAGGCTGTCTCAGCATTTCAGGAGCTTAAGCAGAGATTTACTTCAGCTCCAGTTTTACAGCAACCTGATGTCTCACTTCCATTTCAGGTGGAGGTAGATGCTTCTGAGATTGGTGCAGGAGCTGTTTTGTCCCAAAAAGACCCTGTGACTTCTAAGATGAATCCCTGCGCCTTCTTTTCTCGAAAGTTCTCCCCATTTGAACGCAACTATGACGTGGGGATTCGGGAATTGTTGGCCATGAAATGGGCATTTGAGAAGTGGAGACATTGGTTGGAGGGAGCTAGACATCAAGTTGTGGTCCTCACCGATCACAAGAATTTGATTTATCTGGAGTCGGCCAAATGCTTGAATCCTAGACGGGCTAGATGGGCCTTGTTTTTCACGCGTTTTAATTTTGTGGTCTCTTTTCTTCTGGGCACTAAGAATGTTAAGGCAGATGCCCTTTCTAGGAGTTTCTTTGCCGATTCCCTTAGTGTGACCGAGCCTACTACCATCCTAGGTGAGGGGGTGGTTCTTTCTGCCATTTCGCCCGATTTGAGACGCGCCCTGGAGGAATTTCAGGAGGATAAACCTGAGCGTTGCCCTATGGGAAAATTGTATGTTCCTGACCAGTGGAGAAAGAGAGTGATGTCTGAAATTCATTGCTCCGCATTAGCTGGTCATCAAGGTATTTTTGGTACCAGAGATTTGGTGAGTCAGTCTTTTTGGTGGCCTGCTTTATCTCGTGACGTCAGTAATTTTCTACAGTCCTGTGGGACTTGTTCTCTGTCTAAACCCTGTTCTCGTTCTAGTGGGTTGCTGATGCCCCTGCCGGTGCCCAAGAGGCCATGGACCCATATCTCAATGGATTTTATTTCTGATCTTCCTGTCTCTCAGAGGATGACTGTTATCTGGGTGATTTGTGATAGATTTTCGAAGATGGTCCATCTTGTACCACTCTCAAAGTTGCCATCTTCCGCTGAGTTGGTGCTCTTGTTTTTACAACAGGTGGTTCGGTTACATGGGATTCCTGAGAACATTGTGTCCGACAGAGGAGTCCAGTTTATTTCCAGATTCTGGAAAGCCTTTTGTTCCAATCTGGGAATTCAGTTATCCTTCTCCTCCGCGTTTCATCCCCAGACCAATGGACAGACCGAGAGAACAAACCAGACCTTGGAGTCTTATTTGAGATGTTTTATATCTGCTGATCAGGATGATTGGGTCTCATTTTTGCCCTTGGCCAAATTCGCACTGAACAATAGAGCTAGTTCTGCCACTTTGATGTTACCCTTTTTCTGTAGTTTTGGGTTTCATCCTCGATTCTCTTCAGAGCAAGTGGAATCTTCGTCCTGCCCAGGTGTGGACACTGTGGTTGAGAGAATGCAGCAGATATGGGACCAAGTGGTGGATAAGTTGTCACTCTCTCAGGAAAAAGCCCAGCGATTTTCCCCGGTTTAAAGTGGGTGATATGGTTTGGTTGTCGTATAAGAATATTCCTATAAAGGTTGCATCTCCAAAATTTAAGCCAAGATTTATTGGACCTTATAAGATTTTAGAGATTCTTAACCCTGTTTCTTTTCGATTGGCTCTTCCAGTTACGTTCAAGATCCATAACGTATTTCACAAATCTCTGTTGAAGAGGTTTGTTGCGCCAGTGGTGCCTATGGCAGCACCTCCTGACCCTGTGTTGGTTGAAGGCAATGTGGAATATGAGGTAGAGAAAATATTGGATTCTCGTTTGGTTAGACGGAGACTCCAGTATTTGGTCAAATGGAAGGGTTATGGCCAGGAGGATAATTCTTGGGTCTCTGCCTCTGATATTCATGCCAATAGATTGGTTCATGCTTTTCACCGGGCCCATCCTGATCGGCCTGGTGGCGTGGATGAGGGTTCAGTGACGCCTCCTCAAGGGGGGGTACTGTTGTGAGTTCATTTTCTGGTCCACCAGTTGTGAGTTCTCCTGCCAGGCTCCTTCTGGTGGTAACAGGAGGTAGTGAGGCTGATTTAATCAGTAGAGATCTGCCACCTGATAATGAGGATGACGATTGGACCTCAGGAATCTCAGACTGGATTTAAGACAGCCGACTCCCTATTCTGGTGCTGGTGATTCCTTCTGGCTTGTCAGGTCTTGGTTTTCAGCTCTGTTCCAGTCATCTAAACTAAGTTTTTCTGCTAATGTTCACACTTGATTTTGTTGGTCTATTCAGCTTTTTGTGTGGTCAGCCATTTTCGGCTGGGGCTGTGCTGAATTTCCACTCTTATTTACCTGTATTTGCCAATTTGCTTTTTGTCCCTTATTAGATTGGCCTCTTTTTGCTCTGTCTCAGAATATTTCAGAGTGTTGATATAGTGGGAGAAGTCTAGTGACTTCAGGGTTAATTTTGCTATCAGAAGTGTTGGACATTATTTTTGGTGGGGTTTTTTGCAGATTGCAGACAGTGTCTTTCTTTTCCTATCCTTTCTAGTTAGTTTGGGCCCCATCGTTTGCTCAGCCTATTTTCTTGCCTGTGTTTGTGATTTCATCTTGTTTCACAGTCAATACATGGGTGGGGGCTGTCTTTCCTTTGGGGTCTACTCTGGGGCAGTTAGTTTTCCCCTTTTCTTGCTTCAGGCTTATGTAGTTCTCTGGCTGTGACGAAGCGTCTAGGTTCATCGTAGGTACGCTCCACGGCTGCTGCTAGCTGTGTGGTTAGGATCAGGGATCTGCAATCTGCATAGTTACCAACCTCTCTGATTTTCTGTGACTTAGCTTGTTCTGTTTTTTCTCCTCGGTGACCCATTCATAACAGGTCTCCTACCATACAGTCCCTTTTCATTCAGACGCCGACGGATAGTACGGGTTGACACTGTTGTACCCTCGGACTGCAGGGCAGCTTGAACTTGTTTGGATGTTAGTCGAGGTTCTTTATCCAACATCCGCACAATCTTGCGTTGAAATCTCTTGTAAATTTTTCTTTTCTGTCCACATCTAGGGAGGTTAGCCACAGTGCCATGGTCTTTAAACTTCTTGATGACACTGCGCACGGTAGACACAGGAACATTCAGGTCTTTGGAGATGGACTTGTAGCCTTGAGATTGCTCATGTTTCCTCACAATTTGGTTTCTCAAGTCCTCAGACAGTTCTTTGGTCTTCTTTCTTTTCTCCATGCTCAATGTGGTACACACAAGGACACAGGACAGAGGTTGAGTCAACTTTAATCAATGTCAACTGGCTGCAAGTGTGATTTAGTTATTGCCAACACCTGTTAGGTGCCACAGGTAAGTTACAGGTGCTGTTAATTACACAAATTAGAGAAGCATCACATGATTTTTCGAACAGTGCCAATACTTTTGTCCACCCTCTTTTTTATGTTTGGTGTGGAATTATATCCAATTTGGCTTTAGGACAATTCTTTTTGTGTTTTTTCATTTAAGACAAATTAAATGAAGATAATTATAACAAAGAATTTGTGTTTGCAATCATTTTCAGGAAGAAACTGAGTATTATCTGACAGAATTGCAGGGGTGTCAATACTTTTGGCCACAACTGTACATTTTTCCATTTTCTCCATTGACTCTGTGCGAGTACATCGGACTTGTAAGGATGCTCGTGATCCCATCATCAGATGTGCTCGAACATGCTGCCAAATCAGCATGAGAAATCAATTGCAGATCTACACTGCTCCATAGTATATTATTGGGGTGCGTGCTGTTCGATAAAACATCAGATTGCCCTTTGACGAGTTATACACGTGAGTGTGCTTTTATTTCTGTATCCACACTCATTCAAGGAAGGCAATCAATCACAAAATTGGACCACCCACTGGACTAGTAAGCACAAAATTAATACCAATTTAATTAGTTTACAGACTATACTGCATTTTTTCCCTCAATTCTATAATAATCTGCTAAATTCTATATCAATCTGCTAAGATTTTCTATAATAAGCTCCTGGATGTGCAAACTGCAGTTTTAGCAAGACAGGGGTGTGGCTCACAGGATAATAATGCAGTGCAACCTAAAGACACCCCCCCAGAGAATCCAGTGAGCCATGCCCCCTGGGTACAGACCATAAAAATTAACACTTAATGAAAAGGCCCATAGCTCTGGAATTGTATAATGTATTAAAACAACAAAAAAACTGAAATACTAGTGGAAACAGCAAGAATGAAATAAGACTAATAACTGACAACTGTGATCTGGTGACACGTGCTGTTTAAACCACTGTTTCTAATGATTAGAGATGGGCGGACACCTGGATGTTCGGGTCTGACTGATTTGGCTGAATAGTTACAAAAAGTTCGGGTTCGGGTGCCAGAACAGTTCCCGAACCTGAACCTAAATCCCATTCACTTGAATGGGGGGCTCGGACATCCAGTGTTTGCCATGCTGTCATGAGCATAACAGCACAGCAAACACTGCTTCTGATCAGCGGTGAAATCATCCCCACCGATCAGAGAGAAGCAGTTCCCAAGCTGTGAAAAGACAGCATGAGCGCTCAGCTGTGATCAGAAGTATAAAGTTTACCTCCAGTCACTGGTGTCAGCTAAAGGGACTACTGCCCCCATCATCCGACACTTGCTGACGCTAATAACAGCGAGAGCAGAAGCGGCTGATGGGAGTATTCATTAGGCTCCTGCATTGTAAATAAATAATAAAAAAACAGCGTGAGTTCCTCTGCATTTTTGATAACCAGTAAGGCAAAACTCACAGCTGGGGGCTGCAACCCTCAGCTGTCAGCTTCAGCAAGAATGGTTATCAAGAATAGAGGGTTTCCCATGCTGTATTGTTTAATTATTTAAATAATTTAAGAAAATTGCGCGGTGTCCCCCCATTTTAGACAACCAGCCTTGCTAAAGCAGACAGCTGGGGAATGGTCTTTTCAGGCTGGTAAGCGGCAATTGATATTGCCCCCCAGCCTAAAAATAGCAATGGACAAAGGTAGCAAACTCTGCAGTGGACTGAAGAAGTCATCATAGAAAGCTGAACTTCATGAACAACAAATGGAAATAGAACATCAATCAAAAGATGTCACCTGTAAGTCACTGAATTTTTAGAGCTATAGTAAATCCTTGTATTATTCATGATAAAACAACTCCTGAGCTTCTTTACAGAAGGCATGGACTGCATGGAGACTTTTGTGACACTACTCATTTTAACTATGGTTTTACAAATGTAGTAAAAACAGTATATTTAACTGAACTTAACTACTTAGACTTAAACTTTCAATCAGGAGTGCTAAGGGTTTGCTCACACATTGCATTCTCAAGGTGTCAGAAGACTGCAGCATCTAATTTCTCCTACTTCTGCACTGTTTAGAAGCACTTCACCTTCATATTAAATGGTGCAGGTTTCTTCTAGCAATCCATGGCTCCATGAATCAGCTGATCGCGGCCGGGTGTCAGCTGATTATCACAGCTGACATCCGGCACTATGTGTCAGGGGTGGTCACGGACCACCACCGACATGTTAACCCCTGGCACACTGCGATCAAACATGATCGCAGTGTACCGGGGTTTAGGGAAGCATCGGGAGGGAGGGGGCTCCCTCCGTGCTTCCCTGAGACCCCCACAGCAGCGGGATGTGCAGCACTGCTGCAGAGGTCTCCTTCCCTGCAGGTCCCCGAATCCAAAATGGCGGCGGGGACCTTTGGGGGCCTGTAGGGAGGCGGCTTCCTCATGCCTGCAAAGCGCCGGCATGAGAAAGCCTTCTGCACTGCCTGTGACAGATCGCTGATCTGTCACAGCGATCTGTGATGTGACAGATCAACGATCTGTCACATGACAGTTATGTCCCCCTGGGACATTGTAAGGCTAGTTTCACACTAGCGTTTAAATGACGCGCGCACGGCGCCGCTAAGCCACGCCCCCTGCCGGCTCCCTGCCCGCCCCTTCCTGTTATCGCCTCCTCCGAGCGCAGAGGGCTGAATGCATTATGCGCACCCTATCTTTAGCATAGGGTGCGCAGGCCGTGTGCAACTATGAATATAGCGTGCGCTGCGCATTTTTGGTGGTGCGCCGTGCGCGCCGAACGCAGCATGTTGCATTTTGGTGCGCACGGCGCACATTCAAAAATGCACAGCGCACGCTATATTCATAGTTGCGCACGGCCTGCGCACTCTATGCTAAAGATAGGGTGCGCATAACGCATTCAGCCGTCTGCGCTCGGAGGAGGCGATAACAGGAAGGGGCGGGCAGGGAGCCGGCAGGGGGCGTGGCTTAGCGGCGCCGTGCGCGCGTCGTTTAAACGCTAGTGTGAAACTAGCCTCATAAAGTTAAAAAAAAGTGCAAAAATAATTTATAAAAAATCGCTAAATAAATTAACCCCTTTCTGAGATCAGACGTACTATCCCATCCATGGGACCCGGGCCCCTATGCCCATGGACGGGATAGTACGTCTAGCGCGATCAGCGGCGCTCACGTGGTGAGCACTGCTGATCGCGGCCGGGTGTCAGCTGACTATCACAGCTGACACCTGGCATAATGTGTCAGAGGTGGTCACGGACTGCCCCCGACACGTTAACCCCTTGCACACCGCGATCAAACACGATCGCGGTGTACCGGGGGTTAAAGGGAAGCATCAGCAGGGAGGGGGCTCCCTCCGTTCTTCACCTGAGCCCCACACAGCAGCGCAATGTGCAGCACTGCTGCGGGGGGCTCCATCCCTGCAGGTCCCTGAATCCAAGATGGCAACGGGGACCTTCGGGGGCCTGCAGGGAGCTGGCTTCCTCAGTGCCTGCAAAGCGCAGGCACGAGGAAGCCAAGTGCAGTGCCTGTGACAGATCGCTGATCTGTCACAGTGATCTGTGATGTGACAGATCGCTGATGACAGTTATGTCCCCCCTGGGACAATGTAATAAAGTTAAAAAAAAAAGTGTAAAAATAATTTTAAAAAAATCGCTAAATAAATTTAAAAAAAAAATTCCCTAATAAATTCATTTTTTGGAAATAAAAAAAAAAACAATAAAAGTACATATATTTGGTATCGTCGCATCCGTTACGACCCACCCTATAAAACTGTCCCATTAGTTAACCCATTTAGCGAACCCTTTAAAAAATAAAAATAAAAAACTAAGCAAAGAATAATGATTTATTATCATACCGCCGAACAAAAAGTGCAATAACGCGCGATCAAAAAGACACATATAAATATCCATGGTACCGCTGAAAACATCATCTCGTCCCGCAAAAAATGGGCTGCCGCACAGCATCATCAGCAAAAAATAAAAAAGTTATAGCTCGCAGAATAAATGATGCAAAAATAGTTATTTTTTGTATAAAATTGTTTTCATTGCATAAAAGCGCCAAAACATAAAAAAAGACCTAAATGAGGTATCGCTGTTACCGTACCAACCCGAAGAATAAAACTGTCTTATCAATTTCACCGCACGTGGAACGGTGTAAGCTCACCGCCCAAAAGAAATTCATGAAGCGCTGGTTTTTGTTCATTCTGGATCCCAAAAATTGGAATAAAAAGTGATCAAAAGATGTCACGTGCCCGAAAATGATACCAATAAAAACATCAACTCGTCCCACAAAAAATAAGACCTCACATGACTCGGTGGGTCAAAATATGGAAAAATTATACCTCTCAATATGTGGTGATGCAAAAACTATTTTTACAATAAAAGCGTCTTTTAGCATGCGACAGCTGCCAAACATAAAAACCGCCATAAATAGTAAATCAAACCCTCGTTATCACCCCCTTAGTTAGGGAAGAATAATAAGATTAAAAGAAAATGTATTTATTTCCATTTTCCCATTAGGGCTAGGGTTAGGGCTAGGGCTAGGGCTAGGGCTAGAGTTAGGGCTGAGATTAGGGTTAGGGGTGTGTTGGGGTTAGGGTTGGACTTATAATTGGGGGGTTTCCACCGTTTGGGCACATCAGGTGCTCTCCAAATGCAACATGGCGTCTGATCTCAATTCCAGACAATTCTGCGTTGAAAAAGTCAAATGGTGCTCCTTCCCTTCCAAGCTCTGCCATGCGCCCAAATAGTGTTTTACCCCCACTTATAGGGTATCAGCCTACTCAAGACAAATTGCCAAACAACTTTTGGGGTCCAATTTCTCCTGATACCCGTAGGAAAATAAAAAATTGGGGGCAAAAATATCTTTTTTGTGGAAAAATACAATTTTTTTTATTTTCACGCCCGGACGTTATAAACTTCTGTGAAGCACTGGGGGGTTCAAAGTGCTCACCACACATCTAGATAAGTTCCTTGGGGGGTCTAGTTTCCAAAATGGTGTCATTTGTGGGGGGTTTCCACTGTTTTGGTACATCAGGCGTTTTCCAATTGCGACGTGGTGTCTGATCTCAATTCCAGCCAAAAAAGTCAAATGGCGCTGCTTCCCTTCTGAGCTCTGCCATGCGCCCAAATAGTCGTTTACACCCACATATGGGGTATCAGCATACTCAGGACAAATTGCACAATAACTTTAAGGGTCCTGTTACCCTTGGGAAGATAAAAATTGGGGATGAAAAAACTTTTTTGGGAAAAAAGATGATTTTTTAATTGTACCGCTGTACATTTTAAACTTCTGTGAAGCCCTTGTGGGTTCAAAGTTCTCACCAGATAACTAGATAAGTTCCTTGTGGGGTCTAGTTTCCAAAATGGGGTCACTTGTGGGGGGTTTCCACTGTTTAGGTACATCAGGGACTCTCCAAACGTGACATGGCGTCCGATCTGAATTCCAGCCAATTTTGCATTGAAAAAGTCAAACAGCGCTCCTTCCCTTCTGAGCTCTGCCATGCGCCGAAACAGTGGTTCCCCCCCCACATATCAGGTATCAGCATACTCAGGACAAATTGCACAATAACTTTTGCAGTCCAATTTCTCCTGTTCCCCTTGGTAAAATAAAAAAATTGATCCTGAAATATTTTTTTTGTGAAAAAAAGTTAAATGTTCATTTTTTTCTAAAATATTCAAAAAATTACTGTGAAGCACCTGAAGGGTTAATAAACTTCTTGAATGTGGTTTTGAGCACCTTAAGGGGTGCAATTTTTAGAATAGTGTCACTTTTGGGTATTTTCTATCATATAGACCCCTCAAAGTGGCTTCAAATGTGATGTGGTTCATAAAAATAAAATAGTGTTGCAAAAATGAGAAATCACTGGTCAACTTTTAACCCTTATAACTTCCTAACAAAAAAAAATTTTGGTTCCAAAATTGTGCTGATGTAAAGTAAACATGTGGGAAATGTTACTTATTAAGTTTTTTGTGTGCCATATCTCTGTGATTTAAGGGCATAAAAATTCAAAGTTAGAAAATTGCAAAATTTTCAAAATTTTTGCCAAATTTCCGTTTTTTCACAAATAAACGCAAGTTGTTTGAATGAAATTTTACCACTAACATGAAGTACAATATGTCACGAGAAAACAGTGTCAGAATCACTGGGATCCATGGAAACATTTCAGAGTTATGACCTCATAAAGGGACAGTGGTCAAAATTGTAAAAATTGGTCCGGTCATGAACGTGCATACCACCCTTGGGGGTGAATGGGTTAAAAAAAAATTCCCTAATAAATTCATTTTTTGAAAATAAAAAAAACAATAAAAGTACACATATTTGGTATTGCCGCGTCCGTAACGACCCGCCCTATAAAACTGTCCCACTAGTTAACCCCTTAAAATATAAAAAATGAGCAAAAATTAAAGCTTTATCATCATACCGCCAAACAAAAAGTGCAATAACGCGCGATAAAAAAGACGGATATAAATAACCATGGTACTGCTGAAAATGTCATCTTGTCCCGCAAAAAACGAGCCACCACACAGCATCATCAGCGAAAAAATAAGAAAGTTATAGCTCGCAGAATAAAGCGATGCAAAAATAATAATTTTTTATATAAAATTGTTTTCATTGCATACAAGCGCCAAAACATAAAAAAAGACATAAATGAGATATCGCTGTAACCGTACTGACCTGAAGAATAAAACTGCTTTATCAATTTTACCGGATGCGGAACGGTGTAAACGCACCCCCCAAAAGAAATTCATGAAACGCTGGTTTTTGTTCATTCTGCTTCCCAAAAATCGGAATAAAAAGCGATCAAAAAATGTCACGTGCCTAAAAATGGTACCAATAAAAACTTCATCTCGTCCCACAAAAAATAAGACCTCACATGACTCGGTGGGTCAAAATATGGAAAAATTATAGCTCTCAAAATGTGGTGATGAAAAAACTATTTTTACAATAAAAAGCGTCTTTTAGCGTGCAACAGCTGCCAAAAATAAAAACCGCCATAAATAGTAAATCAAACCCCCGTTATCACCCCCTTAGTTAGGGAAAAATGATAAAATAAAAAAAATGTATTTATTTCCATTTTCCCATTAGGGCTAGGGTTAGGGCTAGGGTAAGGGCTAGGGGTGTGTTGGGGTTAGGGTTGGAGTTAGAATTGGGGGGTTTGCACTGTTTTGGCACATCAGGGGCTTTCCAAACGCAACATGGCGTCCGATCTCAATTCCAGCCAAAAAAGTCAAATGGCGCTGCTTCCCTTCCGAGCTCTGCCATGCGCCCAAATAGTGGTTTACCCCCACATGTGGGGTATCAGCGTACTCAGGACAAATTGCACAATAACTTTTGGGGTCCTGTTACTCTTGGGAAAATAAAAATTGGGGGTGAAAAGATCATTTTTGCGGAAAAAATATGATTTTTTAATTGTACGGCTGTACGTTATAAACTTCTGTGATGCCCTTGGGGGTTCAAAGTGCTCACCACATATCTAGATAAGTTCCTTGCGGGGTCTAGTTTCCAAAATCGGGTTACATGTGGGGGGTTTCCACTGTTTAGGCACATCAGGAACTCTCCAAACTTGACATGGCATCCTATCTGAATTCCAGCCAATTTTGCAGTTAAAAAGTCAAATGGCGCTCCTTCCCTTCCGAGCTCTGCCATGCGCCCAAACAGTGGTTTCCCCCCACATATCAGGTATCGGCATACTCAGGACAAATTGCACAATAACTTTTCCAGTCCAATTTCTCCTGTTACCCTTGATAAAATAAAAAATTGAACCTGAAGTAATTTTTTTTGTGAAAAAAAGTTAAATGTTCATTTTTTTTAAGCATTCAAAAAATTCCTGTGAAGCACCTGAAGGGTTAAAAATAAACTTCTTGAATGTGGTTTTGAGCACCTTGAGGGGTGCAGTTTTTTGAATGGTGTCACTTTTGGGTATTTTCTAACATATAGACCCCTCAAAGTGACTTCAAATTTGATGTGGTCCCTAAAAATAAAATGGTGTAAAAATGAGAAATCGCTGGTCAACTTTTAACCCTTATAACTTCCTAATAAAAAAAATGTGTTTCCAAAATTGTGCTGATGTAAATTAGACATGTGGGAAATGTTATTTATTAACTATTTTGTGTCACATAACTCTCTGGTTTAAGGGCATAAAAATTCAAAGTTTGAAAATTGCAAAATTTTCAAAATTTTCGCCATATTTCCATTTTTTTAATTAATAAACGCAAGTTATAGTGAAGAAATTTTACCACTAAAGTGAAATAAAATATGTCATGAGAAAACAATCTCAGAATCGCCTAGATCCGTTGAAGCGTTCCTGAGTTATTACCTCATAATGGCACAGTGGTCAGAATTGTATAAATTGGCCAGGGAGTTAACGTACAACCCTCCCCTGGTAGTAAAGGGGTTAAGGTTCTCAGCTGTTCACTGTTAGCCACTCCCTTCTCTTATATAATCTGGGCCCTGGATAGCACTCATTACCAGAGATAGCTTATGCTGCATGGTTAGGAGATAGTGGTTTGTGGTTGGTGTTTGAGAAGTGGTGGATTTATCTGAGACTGTTGCTAGGTTTTCGGTGTGTGCTAATTCCCCTCCTTCTACTTTGATTTTACCCCGTCCTCCACTACTTGGTGTTTATCTCTGTTGTTTTTGTGAGTATATTTGTGTGATTGGTGTTCTCCTTTTTCCCTTTTTGCATCATTGTGTTAGTCAGGTTGGTGTATTACTGTACACTACTACTCCCTGGACAGGGAAGGAACCTCTGTTCCAGGGACTGCATTTTTTAACACTGTCAAGGCAAAATAATGCACTATGGACATAACATGTGAACTATCATAATAATATTTAAAAAATATAAATCAGAAAATTGTATTGTGTATTTGTGTTCAATTCCCTGTAGTCTCATACCCTTACATAAAATTCTGACTTACTAATTACCTCCAGAAATCACAGGATTAGTAAATTAAGTTCACAAGTGTGTGATTTATTTTCAGCTTAACTGCAGCTGTTCTGTGGATGCCTCAGAGGTTTGTTTGATAACATTAGGAATCAAACAGCATCAAGAAAATCAAGGAAATCACCTGACAGGTCAGGAATAAAGTTGTTGAGAAGAGTAGAGCAGGGATAGGTTAAACGTTTTAAAAAAAGAGCCCAGCTCTGAACATCTCATGGAGCAATGTTCAATACATCATTGAAAATGGAAGGAGTATGGCACAACTTCAAATCTTCCTTGACATTGCCATCAACATATAAACTGACATCCCAAGCCCAGAGAGCACTAAATAGAGAAGCACCCAATAGGCCCATGGTCACTCTGGAGGAGCTGCAGAAATCCACAGCTCAGATGAGAAAATCTGTCCATGGGACAACTGTTAATCATATGCTCCACAAATCTGGCCTACAAAGAGTGACAAAATGAGTGGTTAAAAGAAATCCATTTTTGAAAGCAAGCCATAAGAAGTCCAATTTGCTGTTTGCAAAAGTCCATGTAGGGGACACAGCTAGCATAAGGAATAAAGTGCTGTGGTCAGATGAGACCAAAGACAAACTTTTTGGGTTAAAGGCAAAATTCTATGTGTGGTGGAAAACTAGCAGTTGATGTCACCTTGAAAATACCATCCCCACTGTCAAACATGATGGTTGTAGCATCATGCTGTGGGGATGCTTTTCTTCAGCAGGGAAAAGGAAACTGGCCACATTGATGGTAAGTTAGATGGAGCTAAAAACAGGCAACCCTGAAGGAAAACCTGTTAGAGGCTGCAAAAGACTTGAGACAAGGGAATAGGTTACATTTTCAACAGAACACAGACCCTAAACATACTGCCAGAGCTGCAATGGAATGGTTTAGATAGGAGCATATTCATGAGTTTGAATGATCCAGTCAAAGTCCAGACCTAAATTCTATTGAGAATCCATGGCAAGACATGAAAATTGCTGTTCATAGACGCTCTCCATCCAATCTCACTGAGCTAAAGCTAGTTTGCAAAACTTTTAGCCTTTAAATGTGCAAAGCTGATAGAGAAATACCCCCAGAAAGCGTGGTCCTACAATGAACTGGCTCAGGGGCGCTGAACACAAATGCACATCACAATTTTCAGATTTATAGTTTTTAAATATTTTTCATAAATTCTTGCTACTTTCTGTTTGCATATCAAATAAAATCCCAACAAAATACATTAAAGTTTTAGGTGTAACATGAAAAGATGTGGAAAACACTGTACATGGAAAACACTGTACATGCTTCTAATAAATTGTAATTAAATAATTGAAACTTTGCATTCAGACAAGGGAAATAAGAAACTAACAACTGCTTGAAATTAACCAGCTTGTGTAGAAATTCCTCTTTGGGTTCAGAGCTGTTTTACGACTTTTATAATGAGATACTTTCTTTACTCGAAAGCGCTATTGGGTCGCCCTCCCAGGGCTGTGGGGTACTCGGTACCGGGCCGGTGTCAGGGGAATGTGTCACAGCAGCAGTGACCCGGACCGTGGCCCTGGGCGCCCAAGTCAATGGCGGAATGTAATGTAGATTAAGTGGAATGGAATAGTTCGTGACGCCACCTGTGGTGTTTGGCAAGCAAGATGTTAAGCCAACGCTGCGTGCAGATCCTCTGGGGCTGATGGTGTGTTGCAGCATAGATGGTGTAGCTCCCCACAGGTGAAGCTGTAACCCCAGGGTAGTGTAATTGCAATAGATGAAGATAGGCGCAGGCGGTGTGAGGAATGCTGGTACTCAGATGTAGAGGTGCTGACGGTGTTAGCGCACAAATGAATGGAAGACACCAGGGCTTGCAGTTCCAAAGCTTTACTCACAGTCCGTGGTACACACTAGTGCCTGCCTCCGTGCCGTGTCCTCCGGGGCAGAGACTCAATCAACCTCCCGGGCAAGTCAGGATTCTCCTCTCCAACACTCCGCCAACATGTACCTTTCCTGAACGACTCCTCTATTGCGCCTTAAGGTGTGAAGAGCTCCAGTACTGTGGTACTCTGGAGTTCCTCCTGTCAGATGTTCCTAACAACTCTACTCATATGGCATACAGCTGTGGCCTCTCTCGGGGACTCCCTTCTCCGGAGTCCTGGCTCTCTATTCAGTTGCTGTTGTGCCCCAAGTCTTAGATGGGAGTAATGCATTTACAGCCAACTACTCCACCGGTGTCTGCTGCAGAACCATAAGTGTCCATACAACCTCGGGGACCGGGCCCTGGCCTTGCGCTGAGAACCTATAGGCAGGGTGCCTCTTCCAACCCACGTCTCCTCTCTGTTCTCCTACTCCTTCATTCTGCACTGTTCTTTCTGTCTCTTATGGAAGCTTAGGTTGCAGTTCTACATCTTTCTCCTTCTGTTCCTTTCCCGTGCCAGCTGGCTCAGATCACTGAGGCAGCTGCAGCACTCCTTCTCCTCAGACCCGTCCTCAGACTCTCCTGACTGACTGTCCTTCCCTCGCCTGACCTCCCGTCTGACTGACCTGTAATTCTAAACCTTGCCAACCTTTTATATGGATCTCAACTCCACCCACGTCCCAGCACATCCAGTGTTCCATGCAGAGAACCATCAGAGGTGCTCTGTTACTCTCTGAGCACTGAGCCGCAATGTGGTTGTGCAGAACTACCCTGTCGTGTGGGATGCGAGTGTTGGAGTGTGGAAAGGAGTTCCCACCTTACCTGGATGGTGGGGCACTACACCTTAGGAGAAGGTGCAGTACCTCTGTGGCGACTGAGCCTCAGGGGCGCCACACTATCACTTAGCAGAAAGCAGTTCTCAGATTTTATAAATTATTACCTTTCTCATCCTTACATATTCATACTATGTTAACTATATTAAGTTGATTAAATCAGTTTGAATTTTTTTAATCTCGTCAATCAATAAAAAAGCAAATGTGAGTCTAGTCTAAGTATATTATTGTTTTTCAAATCCCGACTGTTCACAAGAGAATTCATAAGTCATTTTTTTACTTTTCTCTGCACAATTGATTTTTATTTATGTGTAAAATTGCATGTCAGAGAAATGTTGATATTCATTTGACACTGACAGGCTATAAATGACGTTCCCTAGATACAACCAGTTACAGTTTTAGTAATGATTAAACCATATTAATACAGCTAAATCCCTGCAATTCATTTTATTCACTTTCCTATAGAGTGTGCTTCACTTTAGGTAATTATTCATCATGACCAATTATCTTGCCATAAGTACTTGTTCTATATAATTATTTATACATATACCTGCCATTTTCAAGTGAATTAAAGGGACATCTATACAGTGTATGATCACTGACACAAATACAATTATTCCATCCTGCTGATATTAAAGGCCTCCACATTGTTCTCCAGCACACCCCAGTGACTCAATAAGCCTAATAGATTATGGATCGGTTTATATTGTTTCTCATTGATTATGTTGAATCGGGTCTTTCCACTAATATGCAGTCATACTATATGTATACATACTGTGGTTTTCCAGCACATAAAGGAATGAACATGTAATGCTCAATGGGGGTGCTTTATTATTATTATTATTATTATTATTATTATTTTCTTTTTTTATTGTGCAGACCTTTTGTGAAATCTGTATGAGTTTTACTAAATTATTGCTTTACAGTTTTTCGCCTTATTTTCGGTGATTGTCCAATGTACTGCTATAGTTGAGTTTGTATGGGAGGTACAATCATGGCCCACAATATTTTGAACTTTTTTATGAGAAAATTTCTAAGTACAACAGTGTCCTTATCCCCGGAATTTCCACCAACCTAAGAGGATACATAGCAAGCTTACCTTACTGCTCTCTACTTCTTGTACCCAACTTGTGCCCAGCTTAATAAGAAATGACACTTTCTGAGGGGTGGCTCTCTACAGAGAGCATTCCTTGCATTATAATGTCACTGGTTACTAAAGAGGGAAAGCCTTTATTAAGGACCAATATGTGAAGTCACAACTCCAGTATACATGACACCACTAAAGATGAGCCAACCTTTCAAGGTTCAGTTCGGTTCTGCAAACGTCTCGATGTTCGCTGAACATGTTTGGCACACAGTTCATCGAATATACCCAAACCCTATTGAATTCAATGGGAGGCAAAACCAAGCACATAGGCAACACCTAAAAGGGGGTTGAACAGCTCAAATTAGGGAAAGACACTAGTAAAAGTGGCAGCAATTGACCCACAGTAGAAATTTAATAATGGCACGGCAGCAGTCAGCCATGGGCCAAGCATGAGATATCAGGCTCTTAGCCAGCATTTAAAGCTTGGAATTTAAGTTTAAATTAAGACAAGGTGGGTGAAGGACCGATGTGAGCCTTATTTGCTGGGAGCCCTGACACCTCATGCAATAGCTCAAACTGTTTTTCTGCTCAGCCACTCTCAGGTGGCACAAATGTCACTACTATTGTTAGAAACATTTAAGGATAGTAACATGGGTAGTTGACTGAAAGTAAGTGCAAGCCTGCCAGGAGCTCTACTGCTACAGTCAACACACATGACGGAAACCCAACTTGGAGTACAAACATTTCCAAAAATTATTGTCACACATAAGTAAAGTGGCATCAATTTCCCCAGAGTAGAAATAGTATAATTGGGCAGCATTGTGACAACTTCTGTTAGTGGGTGGGCTACTCGATTTCCTTTCTTTGGCAGCAGCACAGCAGTATTATTATTATTATTATTATTCATTGTTATATGGCCATTAATTTCATGGCGCTTTACATGTGAAAAGGTTTATACATAATAAAAACAAGAGCAGTAATCTTAAACAATACATGTCACCGACTGGTATTAGAGGAGACAGGACCCTGTCTGTGAGGGCTCACAGTCTCCAAGGGATGGGTGAGGATACAATAGATGAGGGTACAGATCCTTGTGCAGCGGTATGATGGAACAATGGCTCTTTAGGCTGTAGGCTTGTCAGAAGAGGTGGTTCTTCACGTCCCTTTTGAAGGTTCCTATGGTATGAGAGGGTATGATATGTTGGGGTAGAGAGCTCCAGAGTATAGGGGATGCACAGTAGTAATTTAGTATGTGAGTGTGGGAATATGAGATTAGAGGAGAATAGAGAAGGAGATCTTGTGAGGATCGGAGGTTGCGTGCAGGTAAGTACAGGGAGACTAAAGAATGTCACAGAGGTATGGAGGAGACATGTTGTGAATGGCTTTGTTTGCCATGGTTAGGATTTTCAACTGGAGTCTCTGGGTAATGAGGAGCGGCTTGCCACACAGACACAGAGTGAAGCAACCATGACAAGCACAACATCCTCAGACACAACTCTTGCTGTGACCAGCAGTGGTTGCGGATCTGCAGTTCACATGGGCGACAAGGATTGCCTAGCCTGGGCCTTTTTTCCAACCAAAAATGATAACCCAACTCATGTTATTTGGCAACTTAGTAAAAAAAAAGACTCAGTAGAGGAAAAAATTGCAATAATTTGACTTCTATATGCATGAACCAGTACCTGCGTGATCAACATGCGTTACTCTGGGAATCTCACAGAGCTAAAATGAGGCCTAGCGGGCTTCGCCAGCAGCTGGACAACCTCGGTCACCATGGTAAGTTGTTGTGAGTTCATTGAGTTCTCCTTCCAGGCTCCCTCTGGTGGTAACAGGAGGTAGTGAGGCTGATTTAATCAGTAGAGATCTGCCATCTGATAATGAGGATGACGATTGGACCTCAGGAATCTCAGATTGGATTTAAGACAGCCGACGCCCTACTATGGTGCTGGTGATTCCTTCTGCTTGTCAGGTCTTGTTTCTCAGCTCTGTTCCAGTCAGCTCAAGCTAAGTTTCTCTGCTAATGTTCACACTTGATTTTGTTGTTCTATTCAGTTTTGTGTGTGGTCAGCCAGCCCCGGCTGGCCTGTGCTGAATTTCCACTTTTATTTATCTGTATTTGCCAATTTACTTTTTGTCCTTTAATAGATTGGCCTCTTTTTGCTCTGTCTCAGAATATTTCAGAGTGCTGATATAGTGGGAGTGTCATGATCCAGGACGGGATTTCGCTTTGACCCGTCCTGGTTAGACTATGGGTTAATTGTGCTGCCTCTCTCTGGCAGCAGGAGGCTATTTAGTGCTCACTGGACCTGGGTCCGGTGTCAGTTATACTCCTGCCCTCGGCTGAGTTAAGTGACCTCTTGTATACATGTGCCTTGTGCCTGATATCTTGCTTGCTTGTTCGGTTGTGATCTGGTTCTGTCCCTGTTACGAGTTCTGCCTGACCCTCTTGTACTGCGCTACCTCTCGTGTATGACTCTCTGCTTGTGACCCGACTTCTCTCTGCTCGTCCCCTTGGTACCACGTCGTCCTCTTGTGTATGACCTTTGGCTTTGTCTGACTACCCGTCTGTTTGTCCCTCCTGTACCTCGTTTGCCCGTACTGCTGTGACCTCTGTTTTGCCTGACTCTGAGTTGTTGTATGGTGTCCTGTCCTATCTGAATACAGGATGCTAAGCCCCGCCCCCTTGCAGTCACATGACCATAGGTCCCGTGCAGACTATTCAGTTTCAGTGTCCGCAGGTCCTATGCCTCTTTACTTTCCAGCGCTGACTGGACCCTGACACTATTAGCCTGAAGCACGCATGGTCACCTCTGCTGCCCTGCTCCACAGGTATCTTTTAGCACTGCTTCTGTACTC
The DNA here is from genome assembly GCF_039654945.1 of Dendrobates tinctorius. Lineage (NCBI taxonomy): Eukaryota > Metazoa > Chordata > Amphibia > Anura > Dendrobatidae > Dendrobates > Dendrobates tinctorius. The sequence continues at coordinate 54,119,341 of NW_027361732.1, forward strand.
AGGACACGCGCACTGGCTCTATGAGTGAGTGCAGTGCGGTGTCTCTGACAGGGAGAAGTCTAGTGACTTCAGGGTTAATTTTGTTATCAGAAGTGTTGGACATTATTTTGTATGGTTTTTGGCAGATTGCAGACAGTGTCTTTCCTTTCCTCTCCTTTCTAGTTAGTTTGGGCCCCATCATTTGCTCAGCCTATTTTCCTGCCTGTGTTTGTGTTTTCATCTTGTTTCACCGTCAATACATGTGTGGGGGCTGTCTATTCCTTTGGGGTCTGCTCTGGGGCAGTTAGTTTTCCCCTTTTCTTGCTTTAGACTTATTTAGTCCTCCAGCCATGACGAGGCGTCTAGGTTCATCGTAGGTACACTCCACGGCTGCTGCTAGTTGTGTGGTTAGGATCAGGGATCTGCAATCTACATAGTTACCAACCTCTCTGGTTTTTCTGGGCTTTTCCTCCTCGGTGACCCATTCATAACAGTAAGTATTGTCACACAGGTCTCCGGCCGCAGAACCTCCACTTGTTTACCCACTACAATCGGTGAGTGAAAACCTGTCAACTGTTATGGAAGTGGACATGCCTGCTGTTTTTGACAGATCTTAGGCACAAAGTACATCACATCTTTTTCAATCCACCATAACATCTCTGCCTGCACCTCATTCACAGTCCAGCAGTATGTCGTGTTCACCCTACTCCACCTTCTCTCAGCACCGCAGCCAGCCCTCGGTGCCACAGTTGTGGTCACATTTCCTCCTACACATGGCAAAGCTAAGAGCTTGAACTTCACAATCTCCATTCTGTTGGCCACCGCAATGCTGCTTTTCCGCCTGGTATATACTCACACTTTCTGAAAGCTGATGGCTGTCGCAGTCCTCCAGTACTAGTTGCTCAGTTCCCATTACTTCTCTAAGAAAGCTGTTCCTGTGCTACACCAGCATGTCGCAGACAACATCATCTGTTACTTGACCAAATCTATGTCTGTCAGGGTGAATTACACCATTGACATCTGGATGAGCAAGGATGGCCAGAGGCGTTATATCTTGGTGACTGGGCACTGGGTGATTCTGGTGGCTGTGAGGGCAGGCGGGGAGGGATCTGTTCCACAAGTCTTGAAATCCCCAAGGCTTGGAGGGTGTTTGGGGATGGAGAGCTAAACCAGTACACACCAGAGGATGGAAAACTAAACTACTAGACAACAGGAGTTGGAGCAGGGCAGGCTCCAGGCTTTCGTGGGCCCCTGGGAAAAGAGTCTCAGTGGGCCCCTTTAACACATACCACAATTCATGATGCACAGATACAGCAGAGAAGTATAAGTATAATACAATGCCAAAGATTTCACTTACTTCCAACATTACATGAGTGATATCAATAGCTCAGAAACTGGACAGTATAGTCCTCCGTACAGTATTATGGGCTCCATATAGCGCTTGTTACATAATAATGAGCCCCATATATTGCTCTATACAATATTATGGGCACCACATAGTGCTCCATACAGAATAATGAGCCCCATATATTGCTCCATACAGTATTATGGGCACCACATAGTTCTCCATACTGAATAATGAGCCCCATAAATTACTCCATATAGAATAATGGGCTCCATATAATGCTCCATACAGTATAATGAGCCCCAAATATTCTGCTCAATATGTAATTGGCCCTATAAACAGCTCCATATATAATTAGCCCCATAAGATGCACCATAATCATAGATGTGGATTCTTTACCGTAAGAGCAGTGAAACTATGGAACTCACTGCCACATGATGCTGTAATGAGTGATTCACTACTAAAATTTAAGAAGGGCCTGGATGCCTTTCTTGAAAAGTATAACATTACAGGGTATATATACTAGATTCCTTGATAGGGCATTGATCCAGAGAACTAGTCTGATTGCCGTATGTGGAGTCAGGAAGTAATTTTTCCCCCAATGTAGAGCTTCGTGTTTGCCGTATGGGTGTCACGGGGCAGTTGCGGGGAAACAGGAGACGTGGAACCAGGGCCCCTGAACTGCCCCTACGACTAAGGGCACCCTGACTTTCCTTAACTTGGGGTACACTTAAAGGTAGTGAGGCCCAAGTTTCTGACCTGTTCCTATCTCCTGTTCAGCCCTGAGCTAAACACCCAACCCCCTCCCCAGGGGGTGAGACAGGGAATAAAGTAAACTGCACCAAAAAACAGGGAAAGGGTAATACAGACACCTCAGGGTTAAATAAACTGAAACACAAGACTTAGCTTGCTCTGCGGCAATGCTCCAGGATAGCAGAGTTAGCCAGTTGAAAACAGCAGACAACTGAAGATCCACAGAACTCTGTCTGTTTCCTGAACTCCAGCTTGGTTGGTCTCCAAAGAGAAGCAATATCAACAACAGTTAGTTGGTGCACCTGGTGAGCTTATGTAGGAAGGTGGGGGTGGTTTCTGCCTGCATAGATAATTAATCACAATGCAGTAACACCACCGGCCACCAGGGGGGAAAAACTCACCAGAAGACTAACTAATGATGCAGTAACACCAGCGGCCACCGGGGGCAAAAACTAATATTAACCCCCGATGGCCTGAAAGGAAAAAAGTTTTAATATGAGAGCCCGGATCTGTCACAGGTCCAAAAATGGATCGTGACAATGTTTTTTTTTTCCTTCCTCTGGATCAACATGTTATGCTATGGGTTGAACTAGATGGACTTAAAGTCTCCCTTCAACCTTAAATACTGTGAACTATATGTAATTGGCCCCATAAAATGCTCCATATCTAATAGGCCCCATAAGATGCTAAATATGTAATTAGCCCCATAAGATGCTCCATATATAATTGGCCTCAAAAGATGCTCCATATGTAATTGACCCCATATACTGCTCCATATGTAAGTAGTCCCATAAATTGCTTCATATGTAATTGACCCCATAAGATGCTCCAAACCAGAGTATTAAACCAAACGATTTCGATTATGAAATGTGGCATGTTGCCTGCACCAGAGTATTAGCACAAACGATTTTGATTATGAAATGAGGCCTGGTGCCTGCACCAAATGCACCAAAGTATTATTGCAAACCATTTTGATTATGAAATGAGGCCTCATGCCTGTAGCACAGTATTAGCACAAAGGATTTATATTATGAAATGTGGGCTGGTGCCTGCACTAGAGTATTAGCCCAAATGATTTTGATTATGAAGTTAGGCCTGGTGCCTGTACCAGTGTATTAGCCAAAACCATTTTGATTATGAAATGAGGCCTGGTGCCTGCCCCACAATATTAGCACAAAGGATTTATAATATTGAATGTAGGCTGGTGCCTGCACCAAAGTATTAGCCCAAATTATTTTGATTATGAAATGAGGACTGATGCCTGCAGCAGAGTATTAGCCAAAATAATTTTCATTATGAAATGAGGTCTGGTGCCTGCAGCAGAGTATTAGCAAAAACCATTTTGATTATGTAATAAAGCATGGTGCCTGCACTAGAGTATTAGCCCAAACCATTTATATTATGTAATAAGCCCTGGTGCATGCAGCAGAATATTTGCCAAAGCCATTTTGATTATGTAATAAGGCCTGGTGCCTGCAGCAGAGTATTAACCAAAATAATTTTGATTATGAAATGTGAGCTGGTGCCTTCACCAGAGTATTAGTCCAAACCATTTTGATTATGAAATGGGGCATGGTGCCTTTACCAGAGTATTAGCCCAAACAAATTTGCTTACGAAATTAGGCCTGGTGCCTGCACCACAGTATTAGCACAAAGGGTTTATATTAAGAAATGTGGGCTTGTGCCTGTGTAAGATGCCCAAGCAAGGTAGTCATAGGTGAGCTTAGGTCCCCACTCGCTCTGGCATCCTTCAGACAAAGTGTGTCTCAGTCCCAGTGTGCTGCTGAGTATGTGATATTTTCCACTTACTTCTGGCCTGCGGCCTCTTCTAACTCTAGAAACCCTTCTTCTGGAATCAGGGCAGCAAATAATCCAGGAGACACGTGGTTCATAAAAACTAAACTTTAACTTTGTGAATGGCAGTCTGTACAACATTTACAAGCAGGTTCAAAGGATAAGACCCAACGGGTTGTCATCTTTCCTATAGGTATAGATAACATATCAGACTCTCACCTACCATCGAAACCTTCAAAAAGAGCCTGAAGACCCACCTCTTCCGACAAGCCTATAACCTGCAGTAACCACCGATCGACCAAACCGCTGCACGACCAGCTCTACCCTCGCCTACTGTATTATCACCCATCCCTTGAAGATTGTGAGCCCTCGCGGGCAGGGTCCTCTCTCCTCCTGTACCAGTTATGACTTGTATTGTTTAAGACTATTGTACTTGTTTTTATGTATACCCCCCTCACATGTAAAGCGCCATGGAATAAATGGCGCTATAACAATAAATAATAATAATAATAATAATAATAATAATAATAATAATAATAAGTAGCAGATACAACTTCAGCCCTGGTTCTCGGTTTTGGTGACATATCCCCCTCTCTGGCTTTCCTATCCCCTGGGAATTTCCTCACTGCTAGCTATATAACTGGATTGCAATATTTCCCCGCAGACAGTCTGAGTCTATGTTTCTTTGTAACTTCACTAGCTCAGTGAGCCTCTGGCTCCCGAAATCCATCTCACGGTTGCCCCAGGCCATTAGATGGAATCACACAGAAGGGTATTTTTTGACAATCCACTGTCGCGAATATTAGACTCACATGGTCCATAGCAGCCTTAGGCCTCTTTCACACTTCAGTTTTCTACAATCAGTCACAATCCGCCAGGTTCTCTCTCTCTCTCTCTTTTCCAGGCTGCGATTCCTTTAAAATTCTTCATTTTGCGGATCCGTCAAAAAAACGGACGGGTGGCATCCGTTGTCATCAGTACTAAAACGGATCCGCCATCCGTCCTTTTGGCGGATTTTGACTGATGCAAAAAACTGAAGTGTGAAAGAGGCCTTAGGGCTGCTATGTTACTCTACTGCTGTTTATACACTCAAATATTGTAGGAATTAATAATATACAGAGTGAACATGTAATCCCTATAAAAACTCATTTATTATGTATTAATATATAAAAAACACCAATTTCCCAGTGAAACCATGGCAAATGCCACACTAAGAGACCATAACTGAGATGCTGCAATGCCCTACAATAGGCCTTTCTGATACCTTCCTAACCGTGGAGGTTGGCACCCTAGGAATCCCGATTTTTTTTGGCACCCCCACTCAGCGAAGGCTGTCCCTCACTGCCCTGCTGGTCCCTAATATCACAGGCAGGAAAACAATATAAAGATAGTGCAGAGATGAATAGTAAAAATGTCCTGCAGCTAATGCAGACAATCCCAGATACAATAGAAAACAAAAAATTACCACATCATGACATTAAGGTCCACCGCAATTTCATACCCTAACCATAGAGCAAATAGGTACATAAAGTGGCCACTTATCATTTGTGGAATACCCCAACACGTTTCCCCGCAACAGCGGTTCATCAGGAAGCAAAGCTGATAAAAGCGGTGTCCATCATGTCAGATATCAGGATAGGATGGCACCTGCGGTCTAAGGAGGCCGACCTAATAAAGCCCCCGTTATTAAACATGGAAACGCCTACCCAATCAGGCGTTACAATCACCAGAGAAACCATATGATTAATCCCACACTTGCCGCAAGAGACTCGCATCCAGATGATTGGCGACATCAGCCCCCCGCGTGCGCTCCAGCATGGAGAGCAAACAAAGATGGCCACGGGAGCTTCCGGCGCACGTCATAGATCACAGTGCGCATGCCCGGAAGTTTAATCCCACGGGGCCAGAAACAAAGATGGCCGCAGCGATAGAGAATCACAACTGCGCATGCTCATAAATCTTTCTGCAGTTGAGCGCTACATTCTGGTTCATCAGGCATACGGGGAAATCCATCCAGGCCACATAAATCCACAAAAATTGGGCACAATGAAGTAGACACTAATTTGGACACGTGACTTGCGGCAAACTCAGAAACCATCATTGTATGATATATACATATCAATGACCACAGATCAACAATCAATATTAAAGCGGAGTATGGTGGAATTATTAAATATGCTAAGGTATAAGTATATAACAACAAATGATAAATTGATAAGGCCATAAATATGGAATACGTATCAAACGTATTATGACATGCTATTATGTTTCCCCATCTACTTCAAAAGGGGCCAGTATTCAAATCAGAGAATATCAGATATTAAATAAAGCAGGTATAAGACAAGCATTCATTCATTCCATCAGGGAAAAGGGACTGTAATCTAAAGATCCATTCACATTCCCGTCTCAAAATAATTTTATCAAGATTCCCTCCCCTCACCCTAGGTTTAATTAGCTCAATCATATTAAAACTAATCTCACTAAGGCAACCGTTATGGACAGCATTCATATGTCGGGCAACTGGAGTATCTCGTTTATTCCTAATATCGCGCCAGAGAGCAAGAGCCTCCAGCAGCCACCAGAGAGGAAGACAGCGACAGGAGAGATGGGAGGGAGACTCGCTGTGGACCGCAGGGAGATGGCACCGGGCCGACCGACCAAAGAACACCGCTTCACTCCAGTCCGCGGCTGCGGCCTGTCCGCTGCCGCCTGTGGCCATTGCCGCTCCACTCCAGCTCGCGGTTGCAGCCTGCCCGCTGCCGTCCACGGCCGATGCCGCTTCTCTCCAGCCCATGGCTGCGGCCTGCCCACTGCCGCCCGCGGTCGACTCATCCCAGCTCGCGGCTGCGGCCTGCCCGTTGTCGCCCACAGCCGCCACCGCCCCGCTTCAGCCCGCAGCTGGGGCCTGCCCCTCGCCATCCATGGGACTCCCAGCACAGCCCCAGGCTGTGCCAGTGGCCAACCAACCTCCACTCCGCATCACTGCGGCTCGTCTCTGCCCGGGGGCCGTACCCTTCATCCTCCCGCTAACAGGCGGTATCCCGCCAGATCCTCAGCAGCTGGGCCCAGCGGTTGCGACGCCGAAGCAACATCGGACAGCATGCCGTGGGACATCAGGATGGCTAAGTGACACATAGTAACTAAGGACCCGTAGTTGGCCATACCACAGCTCTATAGTGACTGGCCTTCGCCGGGTTAGTCGTTTTCTCATTACCCGTGTTTCTTTGTGTTTGGTCCCTGCAAGGACAATTGTTGTTATCTTGTTCGGTTGCTCAGGAAAGCCCTGTCGGCATCCATATGTATAAAAGCCACCACCAAAAGTTACATCCGTCTCGTGTCTTGTCACTGCATCCCGCGTACCTGCTGTACCTAAATTTGCACAAAAGTAGTAGCAAAAAACATTTTGATTATGAAATGAGGCCTGGTGCCTGCAGCAGTGTATTAGCCCAAACTGTTGTGAATTCACTTTCTGGTCTACCTCTGGTTGCTAGTGAGGGTGGTGAAGCTGGTTGTATTGACAGAGGAGTCATGAGTTCTCTTTCCAGGCTCCCTCTGGTGGTTGCAGGAGGTAATGAAGCTGATCTAGTTTGCAGAGACCTGCCACCTGATAATGAGGATGACGATTGGACATCTGGAGTCTCTGACTGGATTTAAGACAGCTGACTCCCTCTATCCCTGCTGGTGATTTTTCCTGCCTCCTGAGGTCTTAGTTTCCAGTTCAGTCCCTGCATTCTCAAGCTAAGTGTTCTTTGCTATTGTTCACATTTGATTTGGTTTTGTCTATTCAGTTTTGTGTGGTCAGCCAGCCCCGGCTGGGGCTGTGCTGAATTTCCATCCTTATGTTACTGTTTGTGCCAGTTTGCTTTTTGTTCCTTATTAGATTGGCCTCTTTTTGCTCTGTTTTCAGAATATGCCAGAGTGCTAATATAGTGGGTGGTCTAGTGACTTCAGGGATTTTTTGCTATCAGAAGTGTTGGACATTTTTGCAGGGTTTTTTTGGCGTGATTGCAGACAGTATCTTTCCTTTCCTGTTCTTTCTAGTTAGTGTGGGCCCATAACCTATTTTCCTACCTGTGTTTGTGTTTTCATCTTGTCTCACCGACAATATATGTTTGGGGGCTATCTATTCCTTTGGGGTCTTCTCTGGGGCAGTTTAGATTTCCCCTTTTCTTGCTTTAGGCTTATTTAGTCCTCCGGCTGTGTCGAGGCATCTAGAATCATCGTAGGTACGCTCCACGGCTACTGCTAGTTGTTCCACGGCTACTGCTAGTTGTGTGGATAGGATCAGGGGGCTGCAATCCGCTTAGTTACCAACCTCTCTGTTTTTCTGTCGCTAAGCTTGGTCTTGTTTTCCTCATCGGTGACCCAATCACAACAGACGTTTAATTTTGTGGTCTCTTTTCTTCCGGGCACTAAGAATGTTAAGGCAGATGCCCTTTCTAGGAGTTTCTTTGCTGATTCTCTTATTGTGTCCGAGCCTACTACCATCCTAGGTGAGGGGGTAGTTCTTTCTGCCATTTCGCCCGATTTGAGACGTGCCCTGGAGGAATTTCAGGAGGACAAACTTGAGCGTTGTCCAATGGGAAAATTGTATGTTCCTGACCAGTGGAGGAAGACAGTGATGTCTGAAGTTCATTGCTCCGCATTGGCTGGTCATCCAGGTATTTTTGGTACCAGAGATTTGGTGAGTCGGTCTTTTTGGTAGCCTGCCTTATCTTGTGATGTCAGGAATTTTGTGCAGTCCTGTGGGACTTGTTCTCGGTCTAAACCCTGTTCTCGTTCTAGTAGGTTGTTGATGCCCCTGCCGGTGCCCAAGAGGCCATGGACCCATATCTCAATGGATTTTATTTCTGATCTTCCTGTCTCTCAGAGAATGACTGTTATCTGGGTGATTTGTGATAGATTTTTTAAGATGGTCCATCTTGTACCACTCCCAAAGTTGCAATCGTCTTCAGAGTTGGTGCCCTTGTTTTTACAACAGGTGGTTCGGTTGCATGGGATTCCTGAGAACATTGTGTTGGACAGAGGAGTCCAGTTTGTTTCCAGATTCTGGAGGGTTTTTTGTTCCAATCTGGGAATTCAGTTATGTTTCTCCTCTGCATTTCATCCTCAGACCAATGGGCAGACTGAGAGAACAAACCAGACTTTGGAGTCCTATTTGAGATGTTTTATATCTGCTGATCAAGATGACTGGGTCTCATTTTTGCCCTTGGCCAAATTCTCGCTAAACAATAGAGCTAGTTCTGCTACTTTGATGTAGCCCTTTTTCTGTAACTTTGGGTTTCATCCTTGATTTTCTTCAGGGCAAGTGGAATCTTCAGCCTGCCCAGGTGTGGACACTGTGGTAGAGAGAATGCAGCAGATTTGGGACCAAGTGGTGGTTAAGTTGTCCCTCTCTCAGGAAAAGGCCCAGTGTTTTTCCAACCGGCATAGGACCATAGGTCCCCGATTTAAAGTGGGTGATATGGTTTGGTTGTCGTCAAAGAATATTTCTATGAAGGTTGCGTCTCCAAAGTTCAAGCCAAGATTTATTGGACCTTATAAGGTTTTGGAGATTCTTAATCCTGTTTCTTTCTGATTGGCTCTTCCAGTTACGTTTAATATCCATAACGTGTTTCATAAATCTCTGTTGAAGAGGTTTGTTGAGCCAGCAGTTCCTATGGTGGCAACTCCTGACCCTGTATTGGTTAAAGGCAATGTGGAACATGAGGTAGAGAAAATATTGGATTCTCGTTTGGATAGACGGAGACTCCAGTACTTGGTCAAATGGAGGGGTTATGGCCAGGAGGATAATTCTTGGGTCTCTGCTTCTGACATTCATGCCGATAGATTGGTTTGTGCTTTTCATCGGGCCCGTCCTGATCGGCCTGGTGGCGTGGATGAGGGTTCGGTGACCCCTTCCTCAAGGGGGGTACTGTTGTGAATTCACTTTCTGGTCTACCTCTGGTTGCTAGTGAGGGTGGTGGAGCTGGTTGTATTGACATAGGAGTCGTAAGTTCTCTTTCCAGGCTCCCTCTGGTGGTTGCAGGAGGTAATGAAGCTGATCGCTGAGACCTGCCATGAAGCAGAGACCTGCCACCTGATAATGAGGATGACGATTGGACATCTGGAGTCTCTGACTGGATTTAAGACAGCTGACTCCCTCTATCCCTGCTGGTGATTTTTCCTGCCTCCTGAGGTCTTAGTTTCCAGTTCAGTCCCTGTATTCTCAAGCTAAGTGTTCTTTGCTATTGTTCACATTTGATTTGGTTTTGTCTATTCAGTTTTGGGTGGTCAGCCAGCCCCGGCTGGGGCTGTGCTGAATTTCCATCCTTATGTTACTGTTTGTGCCAGTTTGCTTTTTGTCCCCTATTAGATTGGCCTCTTTTTGCTCTGTTTTCAGAATATACCAGAGTGCTGATATAGTGGGTGAAGTCTAGTGACTTCAGGGTTTTTTTGCTATCAGAAGTGTTGGACATTTTTGCAGGGTTTTTTTGGCGTGATTGCAGACAGTATCTTTCCTTTCCTGTTCTTTCTAGTTAGTGTGGGCCCCATCGTTTGCTTAGCCTATTTTCCTACCTGTGTTTGTGTTTTCATCTTGTCTCACTGACAATATATGTTTGGGGGCTATCTATTCCTTTGGGGTCTGCTCTGGGGCAGTTTAGATTTCCTCTTTTCTTGCTTTAGGCTTATTTAGTCCTCCGGCTGTGTCGAGGCGTCTAGAATCATCGTAGGTACACTCCACTGCTACTGCTAGTTGTGTGGAAGGGATCAGGGGTCTGCAATCCGCTTAGTTACCAACCTTTCTGGTTTTCTGTGGCTTAGCTTGGTCTTGTTTTCGTCCTTGGTGATGCAATCACAACACCAAACGCTTTTGATTATGAAATGAGGCCTGGTGCCTGCTGCAGAGTATTAGCCAAAACCATTTTAATTGTGAAATGTGGGCTGGTGCCTGCAACAGAGTATCAGCCCAAATGATTTTGATTTTGAAATGAGGCCTGGAGCCTATATAAAGAAAAGAGAGGTTCGCTGGATGCAGTGAAGAGCCGGAGGGGTTAACAGGATTTCCTGAACAGGTAATTAAGCAAGGAATACTCCACACAGGGAGGCAAAATTAGTAACGGCAATGACGGGAATTGCGCACAAACACAATGCACGAGAGAAAGATATACAAAAACAAGGTAACTTATCGCTTGCAGTTTTTGCAGTGGAAAGGCTGGAAAATCTCTCGATGGTAACGTAAATCGTGGACAAATTCTCTGGCTCTGTTATGGAGGAATGAGAAGCACTGTTTCCCGATGGTGCTCATGTTTCCGGTTTGGCTTGGCTTGAGTGCGCTGGAATGTGGAAACAGTTCTTTGTGTAGATTCCTCAGGGTTGGCGCCGAACAATAACCGTGTGCACACTCACAGACCACGGCAGCAGGCGGACTTCTAGAGTAGTCTCTAGGACCGGAGCAGGTCAGATTATCTATAACTGCAGGCAGGAAAGAGCTGTTCAAAAAGGCAGGGTCAGGGCTAACTTAGTAGTGTAACAGTCAATCTTGTAGTCAGTATGCTGAGGGATGAATGGCGTGGAGTTATCAGACAGAGCAGCGGAGAGGGAGTCAACCTTCTCCTGTCGCTTTCCCGCCAAGTCTGAACCGTTCCTGTGTTCAGTCCTCTTTCTATTCCTTGCGCCCCCTGCTGTCCAGCGTGAAGGTCCTTCCCTCTCAGAAGAACTCTCCCCCGGCAACAGTGGTGACAGTCCCGATAGTTCCGGCCTTAAAGGGCACCGGAAACCGCTGATTTTGTCTTGGCTCATCTTCTTACACCTACACCAGAGCATTAGCTCAAAGGATATATATTATGAAATGTGGGCTGGTGCCTGCACTAGAGTATTAGTCCAAACGATTTATATTTTAAAGTGAGTCATGGTGCCTCCATCAGAGTATTAGCCAAAACCATTTTGATTATGAAATGAGGTCTGGTGCCTGCACATCAATATTAGCCCAAACAATTTATATTATGAAATATTGACTCCTGCATGCATCACAATATTAGCCTAAACAATTTTGATTAGGAAATATAGATTCCTTCCTGCAACCCAATATTAGCACAAAAGATTTTGATTTTGGAAATGTGGACTCCGGCATTCACCCCAACCTTAGCCCAAATGATTTTGATTCAAAAATGGGGTCTGGTGCAAGCACCACAATATTAGCCAAAATGATTTTGATTAGGAAATGGGGCTTGGTGCCTGCACCCCAATATTAGCCAAAACAATTTTGATTAGGAAATGGGAACTTCAGGCCTGCCTCCCAATATTAGTCCAAATGATTTTGATTATGAAATGGGGCCTGGTGCCTGCACAAACTAGTTAGATGCTGGAAAGTCGATTTCATACAGGATCCTATCAAGTTATATGACAACTGGCAGCAGGAGCAGTCTCTCTGTACTGTTACACTGACAAAATGGCGCAAAAACAACATGTCCACTTTTTATATGGAGAGGAATATGTAACTTCAGCAACCAATGTCAGATGTCTGTGTGTCTGGACTTCGTAGATGTGTTCTACTCCCTGATTGGTTGCCAGAATGTACACACATTAAGGTAAGCAAAAAAAAAAAAACAATAAATAACAGTCCGCAGCTCTTCTGACCTATGACCACAACATTCCTTCATAAAACACGAGTTCATCATACAGCACCACTATCCTAGACAAAGTCCTAACAAAAGCATTAGTGGAAACGTGATCCTTTACCGAACAGTGCACAAATTTAGCCGACTTTGAGAAAAAATGCTCGGGAATCAAACACAAATCTGAATGTGTATAACTATGTTCATGCCAGATTCGAGATTGGCGAACGTTTTCCAAACAAGTTTGTTCATCTCTAGACACCACCAAGTAATTATAAACAAGTACAGAAAAAAAGACCTCCATGTTGTTGGTGTAGTGCAGAAAAAAAATGACCTCAATGGCACCTAACATTATAGTTAACAAAGTTGTCCTTGTAATTTGCTATTAGACAATTAGTACTGGATAGAAAATACTTTGAGGTGCTCTATAGCTAGTTTTAGAGTGCACTCACATCTGCATATAAAAAGTAGCGGAGATTCTCAGTCAGAAAAGTTAGAGAGTGTCAGGTGAGTGTCATGCTAGTATACATTTTTTCTCACCTATCATTAGCATGACATCCATATGACATGCTAATGCAATACGTTTTTAAACATCTTTTTACAATATATTAAACTACGTAACTCAATGTTCTGATTGTTTGCTAACCCTATTAAACATCATCCCCAAGGACCAAAGCTGGGAGCACATACATAGGCTTTGGTTTTCATCTGGCTTTGTTGTACCTTCTGACCCAGATATGAACAGCAATCTTTCCTTGTTTGAGGAGCGTGAGGAGTTTCTTTTTTGCTGGGTTCTCTCCAGGGAATATAATAGGAAGACACCGTATGCACTACTTGGAGAGGTGCACAAGTAGGGTCCCACACCTTGTGTAATGTAAGAAAGAAACTTGGCACTCAACTTCGGAATGAATGCAGTTGTATTTAATGCAGCCAAAATTAAACAAAACGTTTCGGTCTCATGTGGCCTTCATCAGTTAGCAGACTGCTCAGAGATAAGAAAAGACCTGGGTCAATGAAACAGGTTGGGGAATATATCCCATTTAGATGCGGCCGTGGAACTGTGGAAACCGCTTCACTGCAGGCAGTATGCGCACACTCCTTTTACGTCTGGAAGGACACTGTACAGCTCTGTGCCCACAGCAGTCTGCTAACTGATGAAGTCCACATGAGGACGAAACGTTTTGTGTAATTTTGGCTGCATTAAATACAACTGCATTCATTCAGAAGTTGAGTGCCAAGTTTCTTTCTTACTCTCCAGGGAATATGGCTCAAGATACCCAGTCATTGCATAGCCCAGAAGGTGTAGAAGATTCTGGGTCCTTCATCTCCTCTGCAAACGTCCCTCAAAAGGGCATTTTGTTTGTCTGTATGGTGATTTACGGGAGCATCCTGAAATGTTTTTGGCCAATTGCCGAATGTGGATTCCAACTTGTGACCTCCTCCTGGAAGCTGTATGCCCAGGCCTGACCCAGCAAAATACGCGTTTTCGAAGATACATTTCTGCAGAAGAGCAACGCCTGTTGACCCTGAGTTGAGTTGGAAAATCTTATGGCTGATTGCCAGCTAAGCCAGTGTTTTTTGTTTTTTCATCCATAAAAAAGAGAGAATCACTTAATGCTTCTCTTACGGGCCTGTCAGTGCTTCATATGCATTATTATGCATTGCCCTTTACATTTAAGGAACATGACATTGCAGGTCGCACAGAATAACATTATGTTTTGAAATTTATTTTACCCTAAAAAAAGCCCCTATATTTTACCTCAGGTCAGCCGGGGACTCCGCGTAGCCTCACTGTCTACCGCTGATGTCACTGAGGCTGCGCAGAGTCTCCGACTGACCTAAGGTGAACTCAGGAGCATGGGAAAAAGTTAGGAAACTTTCCCACACCAATCAGTTCACCTCCGATCAGCCGAGCGCCTGCACAGACATGATTTCATTCATTCAGCAGTGGTTTACAGCTGGGCTGGTCGCATTAGCACCAGTCCCTGTAGTAAACTAGTTAACCCCTTGTGATGGATGCAGCGGGGGACCTGACTGAACGGCGGAGAGGTATGGATATTGTTGTTTTTTTATTTTATTTTATTTTTTACAGAAGAAGGGATTCTATTGGATTGGCAGAATAATAAATTTGGACAAAAGCTTTGTGTAATTATTTCATTAAAATAATTTTTAATTAATGTGTGTGCTTTTTTAACCATTTAATCTATAGGATTAATAATGGATAGGTGTCTTATTGACACTTCTCCATTATTAACCAGGCTTAATGTCACCTTTCAATAGCAAGGTGACATTAACCCCTTATTAACCCACATGCCACCGCTAAAGGCAGTGGGAATAGAGAGGCTGAGTGGCAGGAAAGGCGCATCTTACAGATGTGCCTTTTCTGGGGTGGCTGGGGGCAGATGTTTGCAGTCGGGGAGCAATAACCATGGTCCCTCCCTTGGCTATTAATATCTGCCCTCACTCACTGGCTTTCCCTCTCTGACGGAGAAAATTCCGCGGGAGCCCACGCAATTTTTTTCCGCTATTATAGCCTTAAATTTATCGCCTAGAGTTCCAAATTTTTCCTAACACAAACGAATAAATTTATTAAACAGTGACATATATAAATCATTTTGATATGCCATGGTTTACTATATGTAAACCATGTGTCATATCATGTCGGGTTCTGTAATGATTTTACAGAAGCCGGCAATTGATTTAGCAGCTATTATGCTATGTAGAGCTCTATGAACTAAACACACATATATATATATATATATATATATACAGTATATATATATATATATATATATATATTTGTGGCTGAATGACATGTATATAAATATGTATTCTATTTGTAAAGGTCTATTCTTTCGATTCTTTATTGAACATGTCAGTGTCATCTTACAGTATAGCGCACTGAATTGCCTGCTTTTGTAAAGGACACAGGTGCATATTTCTCGCAAGTCACACGTCTGGTCCATGTGTAATGGAATTTTTCTCGCCCCCATAGACTTGCATTGGCATTTTTTGAGCGTAATACGGTGCAAATCGCAGCATGCTGCGATTCTCTCAGCACGTATAATACGGCCAGAAAAAAAAACGGCTGATGGGAGCTGCCCCATAGATTAACAATGGGATGAGTGCAATGCAATTTTTTTTTTTGTGCATAGCACTCATCCGTATTTCTTACTAGGGTGACTCCGGCCTTACTAGTATAAACATTCCAGAATTGCTTCCAGCATGTAATCTTCCTGAAAGAAAGGGTGTACCTTCAGGCATCATAGTTCAAGAAATGTTTGTAAACTATTTCTTGTTGCCAGTGGGTTCGGCAACAATTTCAGAGAATGTAGATATATGACTTTTTAGTTTTATTTTTTCGTGTCCCTCTAAAATGTGAAGTTATTCACAGTTATGCCATGAGTTTTTTTGTGTAAATTGTTGATAAATGCAATGTGAGCTAGCAAACACATTAAAGAACCTTTATTTTTCAAATATAGTTTTTATTTTTCACTATGCTAACAAAATTTAGCAAAAAATACAACCCAAAAAACAACCAGACATTGCTGTTTCAAAAATGACTGTTGACTTCACAAACGCAACAAACATCATAATTATAAATTATTATATGTGGGGGATCTGGATGGGGTGGTGGGACTTTATGAAGGATGTTGTGAGTTGTGAGTGAGCAGGGGTCATCAAAATATGCTGAGACGCAAGTGTTGTATGATGGATGGTGTTGGGACAGCAAGAAGTCCCCTGAATAGTTGGGCCACATTTTAGTTAATGGGTGTACTCTCTGGGGAGCTGGTGTGTTTATGGGCCTCCGAAGTGAACTTGAAAATATACCCTAGGATTTCAGCTTTCTTGCTCATGGCTGAAAGACATTTGTTGTGACGGTCCAGCAAAATGAGCATTTGGGTAAGGGGCTGGTGGTGGAGGTTGTTGATGTGGTGGTGCAGTCTGTGTCACGACTCCTTCCCTGTCTCTAATGCTAGAGGCACCCTGGCCTGAATTGCTCCCAGGATTATTTCTGATGGTAAAGATGCCAGGGTCACGTACCTTGCCTTAGCTCCTGAATCCGCCCTCAGTCTTTACCCTTTCCCCACCCATGAAAGAGGGGAGTAGTAATGTACCGCAATACACCAACCAGATTAACAAGGTAATAAAAACAGGGATAAAGGAAAATACCAAACATAGAAATATGCTTACACAGACAACAGAGGTAAACGCTGGGGAGGGGAGGATTGGGTAAAACCAAACTAAGAGAAGGAGGGTAATTAGCACACACCCAAAACCTAGCAACATTCTCAAATAAAACCACCAAACGCCTTCTCAAACAACAACTGCAAACCATCATCTCCTAAGCATTTTAAACAAGAAAAATAGAACAAAAATAGGTATAACACCACAAAATTGTCAAAGACAACAGGTATACTCCAAAGCATGAATATACACAGAAAAAGGGAGTTTAAAAAACCCATTTAAAATGTCAAAAAGGGGGGGCGTGGCCAGCGATTGAAGCAGCAGGACGTGCCAGCCTGAGCCCCTCTCAGGAAAATAACAATCTGCCTGATTCAGGGCTCCCTATAGCCCATCCGCCCTCATTGGGTGCCCAGATACATTAGAAGGGACCTGGAGGATAACCCCAGTTGGTCCTGGGTCCACCCGGTACCTCGGGACGAGGAACCCACTTACGGCCTAGCTGCAGGCCTGAAGCCTGCCCGGGTCACATTGCGGCTGCTGCGGTGCTGAAGGTTCGGAGGCCCCCCTTCCTGTGACAGGAGACCAACGGTGGGAGAAAACCGGCCGCTTGCCTTCTGCTGTCATCTGGCAATCGCGCGGGGGGAGCTCTCTCCTGGATGCCGGGCGCGCCGAGGGAGGCCATGGAGCTTGCTGCGGCCTATACATCCGGCGGAGCCGCAGCCTGGAGTGGGCGGACAATACGCGGCGTGAGCCGTGATAGATCCGGAGGTGACACCGGGAATGCGGTGAGGAGGAGGCTAGCTGCGTGCTGTGCCATGGAGGTGGGTGACTGGCTGGGGCTGCGGGAACACCCGGGACCACTCCATATTGCAGGAGGACAGCACAGTGACACACTAGTGGGACCATCTCTGAGTAGCAGAGTGCCTGAAAAGATTGCGGGAGCCCTGCTGTATCCCGACCCTGGCTATCAGAGAGTTATACAATATGTTCTACCCAGTCCCCAATTGAAGGAGAAGAGTTCATATAATCTCCAGTGATACCCTGTCTTTAGGTATAAAGGCTTGGGACTCCACCTGCTGGCTTCTTGATGCAATTGCACATACTTAAAAAGAAGGAAAAGAGATTATTTTCTTCTTGTCTTTTACCTATTCTCTTTTGTCTGTTTTCCTATTTTGGGCTGTTACTCTGACCAACAGGCTCATACGCCCCCTTAATCCTGTAAAATAAAAGGGGTATTGTAGCAGAACTGCATACTCTGTTCTATAAAATTTACCCCATGTCTTGCTAAAATCCAACACGGAAGGCATGGACGATCCTGTTGGACTATAATTAAGGAACACTAGATCTGTCACCACGGGCACAAGTATGCACCCACCTGTATAAGTAATTGTCATGCGATAACTTTCAGAACGCAGGAGGTCTGCGTCCCAAAAAATCTGCTACATCAGAAAGCAATACCCATCCGACCATACAACTGATGACTCAACATACAAAACCAGCTAACCGCACTATGTCATTGTCACAATCAACCTCATTGAACACCAGGAGCTCCCCCCAGAGGTCACAGCATACTAACTTGACTACTCCAACAAACATGATTGTAATGACAATGGAGGACCTCCTGGCTACCATTCAGAAAACTTTCAGAGCTGAGTTATCTTCTGCTGTAAGCAATTTCACGCAGCAAATCCAGGATATTCCTCAAAGAACCAATGATTTGGAAAGAAGAATGGATGATACAGCAGATGCCACTGAACATAATAGAGAGCAACTACAGGAACAAGATGCTAAACTCGAGTTCCTAGAGCTAAAGTGTGAGGACTTGGAAAATCGATCTCGCCGAGGCAATATCAGAATTAAAGGACTACAGGAAAGTAGCTCCATTCTAATGGAGGTTGCCTCAAATCACTTCTGCACCCTCCTGCCCCAAGCAGACCCTAATTCTTTAAAAATAACCAGGATCCACAGGGCCTTGGGAGGTTCCAAATCTGATGCCTCACCTAGGGATGTTGTCCTTAAAATGCACCATGAAGAATCCAGAGACCTGATTCTATCCGCTGCTCGAAAACTGAACAACTTACCAGGTGTCCCAGATACCGTATCTCAGTTTCCTGATATTTGCCCGGCAACTCTAATAAGGAAAAAAGCCATGAAAGATATAACTCTAGCCTTAATAAAAGCAAAGATTAAGAGAAGACTGCGGAGAGCCGTTGGAGGAGGTGGAGGGCCGCGGCCTATGCTGGAGGGGAGACCGCTGACCACTACAGGAAGGGAGGAGAAGGTCTGCTTACCGGAGGAGAGGGAGGTGAGCTGGACGCAGAAGCCTGGCTGGTGATCAGAGGGTGGCCGCAGTGCTGGGTGCTCCTGGTGGCTGGGTCGGGCGCTCCTTGCTGTGTATAGTGACTGGAGGTTTGGGGGTACTGCTCCCCCTTTCCAGAGACGCCAAGACCGGCCTGATCCCATACTACAGCAGTGAGAAACACTATATATAGGGCACCATTTCAGGGCCTTATTTACTAATGCCAGCGCACCACCTTTTAAGAAGCATGAGGTCATTTTCATCTAGGAACACGTATTAATAGACTTTCCCTAAATGCACGAGTAGTGACTTTAAATGCATGCTTCAATTCAACATTATGGTCAAATCTAATAAAGAGCGTGCAAAATCGCTGGATACTGGGGTACATCGGGGCAGGCAAAGCGAAATGGAGAAATTTTTGAAAAATAAACCTGGGTCGGCTAGGCCCACACCAAAAAAGCTACACACTAATGCTGAGGTAGAGGAACGGGTCGAGGACTCGGACTCAAGTGAAGATGTCTCAGGCAGTGACATTACCCACTCAGACTCTGGGAAGTTCTCTAGATCATTATTTAAAAAACTTCTGACCCAAGCATTAAAACCTTTGGTTACAGAGATATCCGGTATGAGAGCTGATTTGTCACATATAGGTAACAGAGTGGAGTCCCTTGAAGCATCTCAGTCCTCTCTCATTAGCCACTCTAATGCCATGAGGGACCATTTGGAATACCACAGAGAACAGCTTAATAACTCTCTTCTGGCCTTGGAAGATCAAGAGAACAGAAGCCGCAGAAAAAATATAAGGATTAAGGGATTGTCTGAAAGTGTTTCTGCAGAAATATTGGAAAAATCCACGAAAGAAATCTTTGACCTCCTAATTCCACAAGAAAAATGCCACCAAATTGTGATTGAGAGGGTCCATAGATCGCTCAGACCCAGGCCTAAGTCCTCTGAACCCCCCGTGGGATGTGATCTGCGGTTTGTTGAGTTATGTGGACACCAATGTTATTCTGTCTGCTGCAAGGGATGCTAAAAATCTCGCTTACGAAGGATCTGCCATACAACTCTACCAGGACATTGCGCCGTCGACCCTTGCAAAGAGAAGAATCCTGAGACCCTTATTGGAAATACTACGCTCGCGTAAAATTCTCTATAAATGGCTGTTTCCGTTTGGAATATCGGTAAATGGAGACGGCAAACAAGTAACAGTGAGAAGTCCTGAAGACTTAAGCAAAATATGGGACACTTTTGGCATTGCTTCTATTGATATCCCTTCATGGCTACCTTTGGATAAGGATCTTCGCACGCCTCCTCCTATCAACGCTTATACAGGAGGTCAGGGGGAGTGGGCCTCAGTGAAGAGACGCATGCCCCCTAAGCGAGGGAAATCTGGGGCAAGAAGAGAGATGCCCCCCTGAATATTGTTTTATTGGGTCTAGTCGCATTTTCTTACATTTGGACTCAGTAGTTTTTTGGTTTAACTTTACAATGTCTTGGATCACTTTAGTTTGCCTTGATTGGCACCTGCCTAGGTGTTGACGCTTTCATTTAACTGCTATACAAGCTAATGTGTGCTACTCGTGTGTTGGGGATGTGATTCCCTGATCTGTCATGGGGGGTACGTTGGTCCCCCTGCTCCTGCCACAGGCAGGTAGTTGGTTATTGTTATCTATTGGTTACTGTTACTGTTATTTCTCCTTGCATTTTGTATTTTTTGTGGTCTGTCGGCTTGTGACACTTTATTATTTATTTTTTCTTTTGTTACATCTAATTTACTATGGGTGACAAGGAAAAATTTGCCACTATAGTAGTGGCTTCGTATAATGTAAAGGGGTTATGCTCCCCGTGTAAGAGAAATCAGATATTGAACTTTTTGCATACAAAAAAGGCTAGTGTGATCTTTCTACAGGAGACACATTTTAAAGCGGGGAGAGTACCAGACATGTCCAGATCTCGTTACCCGACCTGGTATCATAGTACAGGTGGGTCGGCATCTAGAGGAGTGAGTGTTGCTATTAAAAAAGGTGTTCCTTTTGTCTTGCATGATTGCCTTTCAGATTCTGAAGGAAGGTATATTATACTGAAGGGCCTTATTGCTAACACCAAAGTTACCTTATGTAACCTATATGCCCCAAACAAGGGTCAGATTGGATGGTTGTGCAGGACGATGGATACTTTAAAACTATTTACTGAAGGTTTACTACTGATGGGGGGAGATTTTAATGTACCACTCAATCCATCTTTAGATACTTCCACGGGCAAGTTTGCCCTTTCCCAAAAGGCACTGAGAAAATTACACCTTTCTTTCCAGGAGTTGCATTTGATAGACCCCTGGAGGACACTCTCTCCTTCGGACAGAGACTACACTTTTTATTCCCATCCGTGTGGCAGCTACCATAGAATTGATTATATATTGACACAGACAACCAACCTCTCATTAGTCAAAAATGCGACCATAGACGCTATCACACTATCGGACCATGCTCCTATTTTCCTCGATATGGGCATAAAAACCCTTCCGCGACCAGCTGGGTCTTGGTCGCTTAATGAGACATTATTAGATTCAGATTCCCACATTACGAGACTGACTGACACTCTGGAATTCTTTTTCCAGACAAATCTGCACTCTGGCCCATCCACACCTGTGGTGTGGGAATCACATAAAGCGGTTATGAGGGGAGAATTTATAGCTTTGAGATACTACCTCAAAAAACAAAGGACAAAACAGGTTATGTCTATTTTGCACCAAATTAATTCTTTGGAAAGATTGCATAAGAGATCTCAAGTAACTAAGACACTAACTGAACTAACGGACCTAAGAAATTCGCTAAAAAATCTTTTAAATATCCAATCGGCCAAAACCTATATGAGATGTAAACAGAGGTTTTATCTCCATGGCAATAAAAGTAGCAAGCTTATGTCTTCATTGCTTAAAAAGCAGCAAGAAAGGACGTTTGTTAGGCAACTCAAGACTCTGGATGGCTCCTCAATTTTCGAGACTGCTGATATTGCCGAGGAGTTTAGATCCTTTTATGACAGCTTATATAATCTAAATATACCAGATAGCATGCGAGACCCAATAACAGCTATAGAAAAAATTAGAGAGTTCCTGACTCCACTAATTTTACCTAAAATAACCCCGGAGGGCCAAGCTTTGTTAACCGCTCCAGTTACCCCTAAAGAAATTTTGGATACTCTTTCCACCATTCCAAATGGAAAGGCCCCGGGCCCGGATGGTCTCCCTATTATATATTATAAAAAGTTTATAAAATCACTCTTACCTCAATTGGTGACCTTGTTTAACTCCTATTTGAAAGGCCAGCTTCCCCCTAAGCAATCATTAGAGGCATATATTACGGTTCTCCCGAAGGAGGGTAAGGACCTAAACTTGTGCGCCAGCTATAGACCAATTTCATTACTTAATGCGGACATAAAACTGTGGGCTAAAATACTAGCGGGCAGAATAGGTAATTTTTTACCCAAATTGATTCATGCGGATCAGGCGGGCTTTGTGAGGGGTAGGGAAGGGAAAGATAACTCCACTAAGGTCATACAGTCTATAATGTTTGCTAAAACCCGGCAGGTCCCCTTGGTACTCTTGTCAACTGATGCCGAGAAGGCTTTTGACAGAGTGTGTTGGAGATTCATGGAGCAGGTGTTGATTAAGTTCGGCTTTCCTCCTCAATATATAACAGCAGTCCTTTCTCTCTACTCCCAACCGACGGCCAGGGTCAGGATAAATGGCACCTTATCAAAAAGTTTGGAGATTCACAACAGGACTAGGCAGGGATGCCCTCTGTCCCCATCTTTGTTCATTTTGGTTATAGAAACTTTGATACAACGCATCAGACAAGAACAACACATAAAGGGGTTGACGGTGGGCCCGGGGACATTTAAAACGCTAGCTTTTGCAGATGATTTGCTTTTCCTCATATCCAATCCACCTCAGGCATTCTCGATCATCCTCCAAATTTTTCAACAATTTGGCTCCCTCTCCAATTTTAAGATTAACCTAGCCAAATCTGAAGCGTTAAATATCACTCTCCCTCATTCCCAACTTTTCATTCTTCGTACGCAGACTCCCTTCTCTTGGGCTAATGGCTCTATCAAATACTTAGGAATATTCATAACTAGGGACCCTACTAACTTATTTCAAAGTAATTTCATACCCTTATTGAAGAAAGTTACTAACCTGATGCATAAATATAACCTACCTACTTTATCTTGGTTGCGTCGCATAAACGTGTTTAAGGCATATATTATGCCTAGCATTTTGAATGCCATGAATATGGTACCGATTCAGATACCCCTGACCTTTTTTGGGTCATTAAAGTCACTGATAGGAAAATTCATCTGGAAATTTAAACCGGCTAGGTTGCCTTATAGGCTTCTTACTTACCCAGTCGCCTCTGGTGGATTGGGAGTTCCAGACCCCCTGGTATATTATAAAGCAATTCACCTTGGCAGATGGTTAAAGGTAGTGTCTTGCACTGAAGGAGGGGAGGGAGCTTGTGTCGACCTGACTTTGTTGGTTCCGAGGGGCTTGCCTTATCTATGGACTAGGGCTAAACCACCGGCTACCCTTAGACTGGATGAGATAACATCTACTACATTACGTACCAGGAGATTGATGTTGGGGGAATTACCGGAGGACACTTTCCCTTCGACATTTACGCCGATTAGCTCAATACCGTTTTTATTGGATTCTGATTTTCAGGATCCCTATAATCTGTGGTTTACCCTCCCTAGAGATACATTGAATAGCTTTTACGGTAATAAAATATTACAGGGAGGAGTTTGGCCATCAAATGCAACGAGTCAACCAACTAATTTTCTCCAGTGCCAGCACATTCGACGTACGCTCCTACAGTTTAGGAAGAAATTCCCGATCAAATCGAACTGGTCCTGGTTAGATATTATGATCAAACTCCCGCTTCCACGGCTAAAAATCTTGTCCCGTATTTACTCACATCTGATCTCTCCGGGAGTACATTTTAAGCCCTCATTTATTTACTCCTGGGAAATGGAACTTAATATTACGTTCACAGAGGAACAAGTATCTAGGATGTTATCTAGTGCATGGGGATTCTCCAGGTGTGTTCTTTTGCAAGAAAACTCTTATACAATTTTGACCAGGTGGCATTGGACTCCCGCGAAGCTCTTTCGGAGGGGTCTTGCTGATAATGATGCTTGTTGGAGATGCCTCAACCCTGGAGGGCATCATACACACATATTTTGGGATTGTCCCAAATTGAGACATTTTTGGGACGGTGTCGAGCTAGTTCTCAAGAATTTACAGCTAATAAAGACCAATCTCAGGGCTACGGAGGTTCTTCTTTCGTGCCCATCAAAGGATTTTTTACCAAAAAAACATGGCCTACTCCCATTGATGCTAAGTGCTGCAAAACAACTGATAGCTGTTCATTGGAAAGATGTCGCTCCCCCCACATTGGAGGAGTGGCGTGATAAGATAAATCAGATTTCTCGTCTGGAGGAGCTGTCTAGCTGGGAGGTCTTTGGTCACAAATCTTATGTGTTGACTTGGGCCCCGTGGACTAGATATTTGAGGGATAATCCTCGAGGAGAGGGATAAGATACTATTTGAACCTCACTTAGACTTGATGGCCTTGATTTTTGGGGTAGCTGGTTCCAAGGTTACGTATAAAACTGTTCACCTGCTCTAATTTTATAATACATTCACTTATTGCTAGTGTCGATGCCGACGACTACTTTGTTTTGATGTTATTGTTATTGTTTGCTATTATATATCCCTCTTTTCCCTTCCCTTCTTCTTTTTCCTTTTTCCCGCCCACTTTTCCCTCCCCCCTTGTTTTTTCCCCCCTTTATTATTTTCTAACACCTTGGACGGACGCCTAAGCAATCTTTAACCATATGTATTTGTAAAGTGATGTTCTGTCTGTGGTTGAAACTTGAAAAATAAAGAATTTAAAAAAAAAAAAAAAGCAAAGATTAAATACAGGTGGGGATTCCCACATGCTTTAATTTTCTCCTACGGCAACTCCACCTATTCTCCAAGAAATTACGAGGAAGGGAGAAAAGCGCTGGAGAAAGCAGGCATCCCGATTTCTGATTCAGGAGCCCTACCACAGAGACAGAGACCGCGCAGAGAGTGGACAAAAGTTCGCCATGTTAGAATCAGTAAATCACAGCACAACAAATAGTCTAATTCTTGAGTCCACTATTGACAAATGTGCTGGAATATTCTCAAAGAGCGGCCAAAATGCTGAGATATCGTTTTGATAGTATTACTATTTGATGCTTTTTATAACAATTTATGAATAATATTGTTTCCTGTTCCCATTAGTGGAGTGTTGTTCCCCTGGAGTAAATATGCCACTCCATTTTGGGTTGTTACTGCCTATGGTTCCACTGATAGTGGGCCGGTGCAGTATAGCCCACAAACTGGTCATTGGTTGTGACCATTTCTCTTGTTGTTGTATTTTTTGTTACCCTTCCTTCCCTCCTTTTCCTAAAAGAGTGTTGATGAGATGTAAAAATATTTTTGGATTAAGGTGAAAATGCCTGTTCCAGGTCGTAGTTTAATTAGAAATTTCATTGCATACCTAATATATAAGGTATTATTGCACAATGTTAGGGGGTTCAACTCCCCGATAAAAAGAAAACTCACCTTTATTGATTACCAGAAACATTCCCCTGATGTGCTATTCCCACAGGAAACTCATTTCTCTAATAACTCATCTTCCAAATTTTTTCATAAGCTTTACTCAAGATTTTTTCTTGCTACCCATGATAAAAAAAACGAGAGGTGTCGCTATATTGCTACATAATTCCTTCCCATTCATACAGGAGGGTTTGGTCGTGGACACAGAGGGTAGATATATAATCCTTTGGGGCACGGTCCAGGAGAGGCGAATCTGTCTTGTGAATTGTTATGCACCCCCGACATTTCAAATGAAAACAATTAAATCTATTGCAAGATCTTTAAGGTCCATATCCTATGATACTATCATATGGGGGGGCCATTTTAACCTGACTATAAACCCAACCCTTGATAGCTCTAATAAGGGGAGGCCTGACATGTCAAGGAGGGAAAAAACTATCTTTGATGGTATCTTGCAAGCTCATCATCTGGTTGATACATGGAGAGAATCTCATGGACAATCCAGAGGTTATACCTATTTTTCTAGAGCTTTCCATTCATACTCCAGGATTGACTGGATTCTAACTAATTCAGAAAACATACCGTCATTGATGTATTCCAGACATGTCCCTTCTTCTTGGTCCGACCATGATAGTGTACTCTCTGTATTTAAATTTAGCGTGGAAACTGCACGTCTGTATACATGGAGACTGAATGAATCTTTGCTTTCTGATCCTCAAACGCGAATAATGGTCGAACATGAGCTCAATGCCTTCTTCCTTTCTAATATCACCCCTGACACCTATATGGGTAATGTTTGGATGGCTCATAAAAAATATGTCACTGGTGTACTCATTAGGATAGCATCCCAAAAAAAGAGGAATCGTCTTAAGGAGCAATTAAATATCTAGAATGAACTTTATAAATTAGAAACCGCCAATCAGTCACACCCTTCTCTATACTTAACTAAGCGAATCTATGACTTGAAACTTCAACGAAACACTTTGCTAACGATTCATACGGAAAGAGCAATCAGGTGGACGCAAGCGACATTCTATCGGTTCTCTAATAAAATGGACCGAATGCTTGCTCGAAAATTAAAACAGAAAGAGCGATTAAACTCCATTTTCTCTATAAAAGATGAACAATCCCAAACTACTTTTAACCGGAACAAAATTTACAAAATATTCCAAACTTATTATCAAAAACTATACACTGATAGCACAAATTTTTCATTGCCTAAATTGGATGATTTTCTAGCTAATGTACCACTACCTTCACTAACTCCGGCTTACGCTGATACATTACATTCCCCTATCACTGAAGAGGAAATAACATCTACTATAAACCATCTTAAAAGTGGGAAGGCTCCGGGCCCCGATGGTTTGACCGCATTATATTATAAAAAGTTTTCAAATATTTTATTAAAACATATACAAAAATACTGCAATAATATGCTAACAGGCCAAACAATGCCGCCGGAATTCTATACAGCACATATCACTGTCATCCCAAAGCAAGGGAGAGACCCATTGCTCACAAAAAATTACAGGCCAATATCCCTTTTGAACGTGGATCTTAAGATTTTCTCCTCCATTACAGCCAATAGAATTAATAAACGCCTACGTAGTCTTATTCACAAAGATCAGGTTGGATTCATCCCAACCAGACAAGCCCCACATAATATTCGTGAAAACCTAAACCTTATACATAACACCAACAAACGTAAAACCCCCTTAACCTTGCTAGCTTTAGATATAGAGAAAGCTTTTGACACCGTTACTTTGTCATATAAGTTAATATCTTGCACAAAATGGGGGTTTCACAACAATTAATCGATTCACTTAAACTTCTATACAATACTCCGGTTGGCTATTTAAAATTACCCTCGACCACTCCAGAGCCAATAATTATTGGCAGAGGAACCAGGCAAAGGTGCCCCCTATCTCCAGCCCTATTTGCTCTAGTGATGGAACCACTGGCGCAGAAGATCCGTTTACACCCCGATATCACAGGCCAAACTATAGGTAGACATGAATACAAGGTCAGTCTGTTTGCCGGCGACCAACTTCTTACCATGACAAATCCCCATATATCCCTGCCGAATCTCTTAAATACACTTAATTCTTTTGAGGAAATCTCAGGCTTAAAGGTCAATATCGATAAATCAGAGATTATGTTTCTGAACACTCCTCCTGCCGAACAAGCTTCAATAGTAGAGAACTTTGACTTCCGACATGCAAAGCATTACGTTACATATCTAGGAATTAACCTTACTTTATCTAAGTCCACGCAATTTAAATATAATTACGCTCGCCTCCTCCAAAAACTAACGCAATCTTTGTCAAAATGGTCATCCCCATCTCTTTCCTTTTTGGGAAGGGTGCACTCGGTTAAAATGGTTACCTTGCCTCAATTTCTATATCTGTTCCGATCCTTGCCTATTTCAATACCCCTAATGACATTCAAAATGATACACTCGCATATTTGTTTTGTCTGGAACAATAAAAAGCCCCGTATTTCCCAGCAAATTCTGTTTAGACACAAAAGACAGGGAGGAGTCTCGCTACCAAACTTTACTCTTTATTATAGGGCAGCTCAGATCACCCAGCTGGCAGGGGTAAATGCGCAACAACACACACCTATCTGGCCGCAAATAGAAAATTCTCAAATAGCACCTTACTCCGTAGAGAGCCTAATTTGGACCACGGGGCCTTTACCGAAAGATTTGGCTTTACATTTGCCATATACCTTTCACTCTCTGCGAATCTGGAGAGCGAATAGGTTCCAATTTGCGTTGCAATCTCAACTCTCTCCTCTCCTGAACTTGTTTAATAATCCCATGTTCCCACCAGGAGTTACATCCCGAAACCACGTATGGTGGCAGCAGAATAAGCTAACTAGGCGACACAATTTAACTACCCACTTCAAATTAATGTCAAAACAAGAGTTCATTGCAAAATATCAAGTCCCGAGGTCTGAGACTTTCCGACTTGAACAAATTTTTCATTTCCTGCAAAACCTATCGGCTGGCTCCTCAAATGTACCACCTACAACATACGAACTAAAATGTCTATATGACCCACTTGGCAATGGCCTTATATCCCATCTTTATTCTATATTTAACAAACCCAGAGATGGCCTGAAATTGAAGACTATGGAGCAGTGGGAGGCAGACCTACGAATCTCCCTCACGCTTCAAAGGTGGTTCAGATGTTATGAAAATATAATGTGGGGCAGTAATCAAGTTTCACTTACTGATACTTCTCTTAAATAGTTTTTTAGAATACACTATGTACCTAGCTTCCTGCACAATATTTATCATTCGGTCCCTGGCAAATGTTTTAGAGGGTGCACTGACGATGGAGATACTCTCCATATTTGGTGGACACGTCCGATAGTGAAGTCTCTGTGGAAAGATGTAGTAAAATTAATTGATACTATCTTGGGTAGGAAACTACCTCTGTCACCGTCGGTTCTTCTGCCGGGGGACAGACCAATCAATGCTAACAATAGGACTTGCCGTCTCGTTGACTTTATTGCTATGGCAACAAGAAATCACATAGCTAGCAGATGGAAAACCAGTACGCTCTCAATTACGCAGGTGAGGAGAAGGGTCAATCTGATAATGCTATATGAGAAAATAGAAGCCATCAGATCTGATTCTTTCGAAAACTTTTGAAGTATCTGGGATCCTTGGATTCAGGCACATAGAGACGATGACCTTTCCAAAATGATATCTTTATCTATATAATATACTGGCATGGCAGTGGCTCCTTACAATCAGAGACTCTAAAGCAGGTACACTGGTGTCCCACATTGGTATATCTCATATTATCGACACTCACTAAATTCCCCACTTTCCCTTCCAATCCCTTTAAGTCTAAGTTAGTTGTGTTATAACTGTCTTTCTAAACATATTCTAAACAAAGATTCTGTAGTCAAGGATACCGTATGACTTTAAGTACCTTTTTCTTTCTATGTATTTCCCCCTGCGAGGGGATCCTTGTACTCTAATGTGATTGTATTTCATGTTAAGTGATGTTTTCATTTCAATAAAATTGTTGAAACTAAAATGTCAAAAAGATTTTATATTTAAGTTATATGACAACATCATATTCAGAAAGAAAACAATTATATGGACCAAAGAATTCAAAAAGTGAAAGACACGAACAATTCAAGGTCTAAAGTGAACATAAATGATTTATGGACCGGGAAATTAACTCCTGATGGACACCAATAAATATTACACTATTAAAGTCCCACTGCAAAATAGCAACTACAATAAAAAACAATAAAATTAATAAGTATCATAAAATCAGAGCTGCCACTAGTACTATACTTGTATTTGGGACATCAAAAATTGCTGTAAGTAAATAAAATATCATAGTGCCATCAGAATAGATCTTACCCTGAGGAAGCCCACGCGAAACGTGCATTGGGGCTGCGTGGTCTGTTGGTGCACAAGGACTTGTTTTTGATTCTTCACCAAAAATTTACATTTGGCATCTTTATGTTTGAAGCATGATATGTGGGAAAAGACTGAAAAGTTTCAGGAGGTAAAATACTTTCGCAAGGCACTGTATATATGTATTATTTGCGTATATATCTATTCTTTCTATTCTTTATTAAACATGTCAATGTGATTTTACTGTATCATGCACTGACGAGCATGTCCACCTTTGATGTTTTGTTGGAGATAGTGTACCCAGGGATCACCTTCCAGGGCACCCGGATGCTCAAATGTATCTCTGCTGAGGAGCACCTTCTCCTTATGTTACGGTATGTATTCCTCAGCTACAGAATGTATGTAGATGATTCGTTTTCAAAATAATTCTTAGTCAGTGACCCTTTTTTTGCTGAGTTACCTTCTTAATATATCCTAATTCTATTGTCTAAGTAAGAATACTATGATATTTGAGTACAAATTACATAGCCATGTTACGTGTGTATATGTAGTGTAAGCCTAGCTTCTTAGTTACCCACTGTTCTGGTGATCTATATGTAATATGTGCAACCTTTTGCATGTTGTAATATATTTTTGCTACATTTGTTTAATTGTAGGTTCCTCACAACTGGGCTTTCTTATGCCACACTCCATCTGGAGTTTTTGATTGGGAGATCGACCATATCTGGCATAGTCCGGGATACATGTTTTCAAATCTGGAACAGACTTCATCAAGTGGTCATGCCTGAGCCCAAGATGGGAGACTGGTTGAGGATTGCCAGGGGATTTGAGGCACACTGCCAATTTCATCCGTGTGCGTAAGCTGCCAAACTCAGGGTCCCAATTCTATAATTATAAGCAATATTTTCTGTAGTTTTGTTGGCTCTGGTTGACAGTAACTGCAGGTTTATAATTGTAGACATTGGGGCTTATGGAAGAACTGGAGACTCTAGAGTCTTCAATTCTTCCATTATGGGTCGGCGGCTGCGCAATAACCAGTTGGATCTTCCACCACCACGTCAGCTTCCAGGCTCCAATCAAGAAACAGTGCCTTATGTCCTAGTGGGGGATGAGGCCTTTCAATTGACCAGGCAAGTAATGAGGCCATACCCGAGCAGAAACCTTGACCACCGGGCACAGGATATTTAATTTGCGCCTATCACGTGCCCGACGACTGGTGGAGTGTGCCTTCGGCATTCTTTGTGCCAAATGGCAGGTCCTCCAGTCTGCCTTTCAGCTGAGTGAAGCCAACATCAATGAGGTCATCAAAGCTTGTGTGGTCTTCCATAACTTCACTAGACTGCATGATTGTTCCTCATCTGATGGTGCTGAAGGTGTGGTGGACAATGGGTCTAGGCTTAGGCCACATGTGCTCCCTTTACGTCGTCCTCTCTCAGGGCTCAAAGGCCGTGATGTGTTCACACAGTATTTTGTTTCACCTCAGAGTGATACTACCTGGCAAGATCAGGCTGTATCTATGTTGTGATGTTCTTATGTGTGTATATATAAATATTATTTTTGCCTTTAATATGGTTTGTGTGTTCTGTTAATTTGCCATAAAGATGTGTAAATTATTAGCTTTCTTAAAATAATGAAAGAAGAGTCAAAACATTGCATTTTCATAATTTTTATAAATGCAAAAGGTAACTTGTGATAGTGGTTACCATATTTTTTTCATATGGCATATATTGCCCTTAAAATTTGGGCATTTCTGTATTAAACATTATTTGGAAAACCAAATACATAACCAAAAACAAACATTTGCTAATGCAAACAAATAAATATTTTTTTTTTATAATTGCTGGTATGTTGGTGGAGGTGAGGGCGGGAAGGCTTCATCTCTTTGTTGGTGGGTGGGGTTCCCAGCTTGACCATCACCCTGTTGTGGTGGATAATCTTGGCCCTGTGGTAATATGTGGCCAGGATCATGTTGCTGTGCGCCGAACTGGCCAAATAGAAAATGGAGATTATACTCCTGTGGCTGATTGTAGGCCCATCCATCATACCCCCCAATATGACCATGTCGTCCAAATCCAGTTTGGGGCCAGCCTCCAACACCTGGTCTGTACAAGTGGCCATATTGGGCAGGTTGGTGATAGGCAGCAATTTGGGCCTGTTGTGGCCAAGGTTGGTTTTGGGGGGGAATGTGTTGAGGCGTAGGAGCACGTGCAGGAGGAAATTCAGATCTTAATTAAGCACGCACATCTGGGTGTGGGGTAAGGCAGAGACTGTTACAGGGTGAGAGCTGCCACCTCTCAAGAAACTCAAATACCTCATATGGGGTATTGGGGTGTGTGCATGCATCCATTAGGATCTGAATTGATCCTCGCACACGTAGCCTCACATCACAGGGTAGGGGACGGAGGTACCGGGCCAGGCTTCGGGAATAAGCCCCTTTACTCTCATCCAGGGCAGGCCTGGACAGGTAATTGAGTACACCTGAGTCAACATGCCTCCAGGTATCAGAGGCAGTGTTCTCTCACCTACGTCTCCCATGGTGGGATACGGCTGCAGGCTGGGGGGAGCCCTCAAGACGGACAGTAAGGCTGCTGCTGTTGCTGGGTTCATCAAGGATGCCGGGTGCTGGTGCAGCTGCTGCTTCTGGACCAGGTAAAGGAACAGATGCTGGTCCTGGTGCTGGTGGAGCTTGGGGGTTGCAGCTGGAAGGCTCAGAAGATGGGCCAGCCACCTCTTCACCTCCCCCGGCCGGGTCTATAATGGCCTCAGAATCCGACTCTGTCTCCGTCTCTGAGAGGTTGGACCGAGTTCCGTTAGGAAATGTATGCAAAATAAAAAAATGTTATAGATCTGACCCTAAACAGTATATGTGTAATGTAGTGTGATGTCTGTACTTATGGTCTGAGATCCATAATAGGAGCCAAAATAGCCAGGCAGTCAAAATATATGTATTTGCACTTGGTCGGTGCTGCAGCCCCATTCCTGGCCCGCTGCTGTCGTTCCTGCCGGTACTGGTCGCGGATGCTGCGCCAGCATCTCATCACATCCTCACCTGCAATGTGAACGAAAATTTAAAAATTACATTGGTGAAGTGTGAAAAGCAACTTTCTAAACATTTCACATAGTCATGTGGCCTAGTAGGGTCTGATTTAATCTTAGTTCTGGCATTTAAGATGATTGATAAAAAAAGGCGCAAACTTACTCATTTATTGCTGCTTCTCACGTGGACGTTACACAAAGTCAGGAAACATCTGCCCATAGATGCGCCTCCATGCCGCCTCTATTCTGGACCGGTCGGAATAATGTGCATCCCTTTGGTCCCAAATTTCAGGCCTTTCCTGGACCAAAACGATTAACATCTCCACATTGATGTGTGGAGACATGCTGTTGGACTCCTTAGAGGCGTTCTTCTGGGATGTCTGGAGCGCTTTTTGAGCTAATTAGCATGTCTAAGCTTCCTGATAATGGATTTGCCCATTTCCTGTCACCTGGAGAAGTCTTGCGTATTTCTCGCAAGTAAGGCTGGTTTCACATTAGCGCTTTTGTGCGCAGCGCATCGGGCGCACCAGTGCGCATGCGCACTGCGCACCTATATTTTACATGATGTGCGCATGGTCTTGCGCATATTTGCGCTTTCGTGCGCATGCGTTTTTTTGTCTTTTGCGCCAGGCGCGTCAGACGCAACATGTTGCATTTTTGGTTCCGCCCTGTCTCGTTAAAACAACGCATGCGCACGGAATGCGCACGGAATGCGCAAAAACACCACATTGGAGCCTATGGGAGCGCAATACTTGCGCATGGTCTTGCGTTTTTATGCGCATGCGTTTTTTACATAAACATGACTGAAATTTGGTCTAGACAGTAAAAAAACAAAATTGAACCAAGGTGATAAAATGGTGTGGGCACTGGGATTCCACAATACTTTAAGGATTGCTCACTAGTGGACACACAGCACAAGCTGCACCAATGTAAGTATGAAAAACCTAATGTCTGGCTGAAATTTCAATACATTTCTATGTACTTATGTCTCTTTTTTTTTTTATTGCAGCATGTCTTCATCTGGTGAAGAATATGTCCCCGGGACAGGGCAAGAGGCAGAAGAAGTGAGTACTATGCTTCCGTATGGATTTGAAAAAATAAACACATGTGATTAATTTTTTTGGTTTAATTTTCAGAGCTCATCCTCCATCACGCCACCACCACCGGAGGAACGGCAGGAGCAGCAAGGCCAAGTGCGGGCGGGTAGACGTGATGTAAGTACAGACGGACTGTTTTTTTTTTTTTTTTTACTTATTTTCTAGTCTGGTTTTTTTTTTTTTTTTTTTTTGGTATTTTTTAATTTTATTTTTTTTAAATTTTCATGGTTGTTTTTTTCGATGTTTGTTGTTTTTTTTCCATTTATTTCCATTTAAAACAAATAATTTTTTCATGGATTGTTTATCAATATCTAGGGCTCAAAGTGTGTATGTGTGTGTGTGTGTTTGTGTGTGTGTGTGTGTATGTTTGTTTGTTTGGGTATATGGGCACGGGACTATGGGATGGAGGATATATATGATGGGTATATGGGCATGGGATAGAGGATATGTATGATGGTATATGGGCACGGGACTATGGGATGGCGAACATGTATCATGTGTATATGGGCACAGGCATATGAGATGGCGAATATGTATGATGGGTATATGGGCACAGGACTATGGGATGGAGGATATGTATGATGGAATATGGGCACGGGACTATGGGATGGAGGATATATATGATGGGTATATGGGCATGGGATGGAGGATATGTATGATGGTATATGGGCACGGGACTATGGGATGGCGAATATGTATGATGGGTATATGAGCATGGGACTATGGGATGGAGGATGTGTGATGGGTATATGGGCACTGGACTATGGGATGGAGGATATGTATGATGGAATATGGGCACGGGACTATGGGATGGAGGATAATTTTAAATTTATATAACTAACCACAGTTAGTTACTATGCCCGGGCAGCGCCGGGCTCTTCAGCTAGTTATCGATATTTTTTTTTTTTTAAATCTTTCAAAGATTAATGTTTGTCTTTCTTTTCTAGGCTCCACAGCGGGAGGAGGACCTCGCCCTGGACAACGACGAGCTCATCCGTCTAGTCCAGGAGCGAGTCCCGTTGTGGGACACCCGTCACCAACTGCACTCGGACAACGTGGTGATCCGGCGGCTCTGGAACGAGGTGGCCGCATCGCTGATGGATGGCTGGGACAATGCCTCTCCCCGGGTCCGCAAGGATTTTCGTAAGTATTTAAATGCAGTGTGATGCAGCAGTGATCTTGGCCGGGATCACCCAACTGTGTGTGATGCTATTAACTCCATGGAGTTTCTATCATCACACACAGTTGGATGATCACAGCCTCCAGTGCATAGTCTTACTTTTTTTCTTTTTTTTTTTTTTTCCATCACAGTGAACAAAGTCAGAACCCGTTGGCGCTCGATGAAGGACCGCTTCAACAGGGATATCCGTCAGGAGAATAAGGTTCGCAGTGGTGCTGCGGCAAGGACCGGCACGAAGTACCGATACCATCGTGCCTTGGCATTTTTAAGACCGGTCCTTGCCTCCCGAACGTAAGTATTTTCTAGTTGTATTGTGTTTTATTCTGTGCTTTTCTATTCCACAGGAGTTGGCGATTGTTAAT